>NC_081414.1:205361885-205718135 GCF_030272615.1 Cryptomeria japonica
TATTTTCATAAATATTGTATGTTGTAATTGGATAAAGGAGGGTTATGATACCAATTAGTTGTTAAATATTTTGCCAAATGAGAAAAAATATAATGATACAAGATGGATTGGAGAATATTGGACTTGATGTTTCTTGAATAAGGGAAATACATTATTTGATTATGAATGCCTTCTTTAGATTGATAGCATAAACTACATATATTTATGAATTGGAAACTTATTTTTTGTAGATTATATATAGTTAAGATCTAGGTATGAGTCATGTCCACCAGATGTATTTGATCTTATTAATCAAATGATAGTTCTAGATGAATTTCCAATTGAATATTACCCTAGATAATGGGGATATAGGAGGCATAAGTACTTTGTGGAATCCATCTAGAGTTGAAGTATTGAAGTTTTTAGATCTATGAACACCATGGTTGTCCCTTTTGAGGACTTGAAAACCTATACTAAATAGAATCTTGTGAAAATATATGCCTCCACACAAAGCTTGTGAGAAAAAAATCTAGCATTAATAAATATAAATTTAGTGAATAGAACACCTTTAGAGAATTGGATGCTTACATAAAATTTTAATTCCTCCCTTTTCCCATCAAATAAATTATGAGGCCTAGAGGTGGTTTTTTCAAACAACATGGAGGGTCTCTTAGAATTCATCTCTAATTCAAATTTATTGGATGTTGACCTCCAAGCATTAAAATTTCAACTGTAAAATAGAATACATGGGAATAGTCATATTCAGGTTAAGATTATAGACCTATTAGTCCCTATAACACCATATATAAGATCTTCTTTAAAATATTAGTTAATAGATCTTTCCTTGATCAAGATTCCATCTTTCATCTTTGATAAGATTGAGAAAATCTAAAGAAAATTTATTTGGATAGGATAGATACTAAAGAACACTCTTGGACGGATTTGGTTCACTCATATATTATGTACCTCCCCAAAAGGCTTTGAGGTCTAGGAGAAAGAAAATATCAAATTTTCAATGAATCCAAATTCTTGACAAAGTAGAGTGGAACCTACTTGAGGATAATAAAGTCTGGGGGAACATAACCAAAGGTAAATGTATAATTTTTTTTATTAGACATTCTTTCTCTCCAATCTATATATCCCAAATGGATTTTTCATGTGGAACACTATTTTTAAGATTAGAAATCTCCTCAAAAAATGAATCAAATTGAGGATAGGGCATTGGAAAATAATTAATTTTGAAAGAATTGATTTCTAGAACTAATCCTAGATGGAATGTTACCCTTTGTCATTTAATTAAAACATTAACTAGCTTGAATAAATCCTCACCAAAATTAATGGTAAATCTATTCATGGTTACATCAATTGGAAGGATCGAATACAACAATTGAAAAAAAAATATGAATAAATAGGGGGAAATTCCAAGTAAAGTAATGATAGACATCAAATTTTATACAATTATGTTCAATTGATAGATGAATAGATTAGAGACACTTCCTCCTATTATCCTTCAAATAAGGATGATTGTATCTAGACCCCTATATCTTAAGGAGGCTTCTATATGAGATCAACTTATGTCTTAGAAGATCAAAATGATCAAATTCCTAACTTCAATTGATTTGGCACCTAGTCAAATGCTCTTAATACTCTGAGTAAACACAAAGTTTGACATATTAGTTTCCTAAATGAGGATAATATCTGATTTTTGTTCCATTGTGCAACTCTTGATGGGCTGCTATTTGAAAGGACTATTAAGTCCTTTTATATTCCAAGAGATAAAATTTATAAAAAATGAGAGGGAATCTACTAGGAAGACCTTTTCTAGTAAAATGGGATAGACCTCTACCTAGAGGCACTTGTTTCTTTTGATTTTGACCCTGGAAAATTTTCCAGAGTCTATTGTTTTACTAAAACAACATCTCTAGTAGGTTCACAATTTCACATGTCTTTTTGTGAAGTTCTTATTTTCTTGTTTTCTCCTCCCACATATAATTTTTTCTTCTTCTTTGGTTTTATATTCACTTGAGTCAATTTCTCTTCAGTTTCTTCATTCACTTGCTTTAGGGGAGATGTTTATCCTTAGCAACAAATCGAATTAGATAAAATGAGTCTCAAAAGGTCTCGTTGCCTTGAGATTTAAAATCCCTTTTGGGTTGGCCATGTTTATTTTGGGAGGAGGTCTGGTACTTCCAAATTCTATTTCGCCATCCTCTAGTTGTTGGGTAGCATTAATAATGACTTTTTCAAATATACGATCTATAATAATGATGAGGTTTTAAACCTTTGGTTGGGCTTCTTCTACTTGTATTAAGTCTACAATAATTTCCTTTTTGGGAGTATTTATTTGATATTCTAAATGTGATTTATCCTTTGGGTTTACATGGACTCCTTTTTCTTGTTGAATAGTAGGGGTTATGTTAACCCTTGAAACAACTAGTTGCTCTAAAATAGGAAGGGGAGAAGTGTTTCATTATCTTTAATAGAGTTATTACTGCTGAAATTTTGCTCAACCTCACACATCAAAGAGATAAAGTTTTTTGTTTTTTGTAAAATCTCTTATCCTTTCCTCCTAGGGTTTGTGAACTTTTTTCCTTCATCATTTTTGAATATGGGGACTCTTACACATGAATCATTTAAATGGTCATATATACGATATATTTTATAGAAATCCAAAGAATTATGATATTTCATAGTTTGTGTCTGTGTCTGTGTCCCAAAACATGATTTCAAGCTAACATAAGGGGTTAGCATGACATTAATAGTGACATTAACATATATTCTAGTAAAAAACATTTTTTTTTTTATTATGTGACTTTACCAATAGCTAACACAAGATCAAAAGAGTTTTCAATACCCTAAAACTCTTGATAATTCTAAAACTCTAGGGATAAACGTAGGAGATGAATCCAAATATGAGAAATTGATCTTATATTTGTGCATGGATCTTTGAGTTGCAGAGTAAGGATTGCTAATTAATAATTTTGGGAAAATAGAGCTACATGAGAAAAGGTAGAAGAAATAGCTCAAATACATCATTAAGAGGATGTTCAATCAATTAAAAAAAATCCAAAAAGGTGCATGGCTCAAAAATGTTGAAGAATTTTATAATTCATGTGACATATTGATTTTTTCCATTCTCTATAAACCATAGCTCCTCTCTCTCTCTCTCTCTCTCTCTCTCTCTCTCTCTCTCTCTCTCTCTCTCTCTCTCTCTCTCTCTCTCTCTCTCTCTCTCTCTCTCTCTCTCTCTCTCTCTCTCTCTCTCTCTCTCTCTCTCTCTCTCTCTCTCTCTCTCTCTCTCTCTCTCTCTCTCTCTCTTAGTACCCTTCTCCCTCTTCAATGGGGTCCCTCCTTTATTTCTATTTTTTCTCTTAGCTCAATAGTCTCTCCCTCTCTATACCATGTTTGTGTTTTTTTATCATGCAACAAAATTATTTTCGATCAAAACCCCCACATGGCTCTATGATTTATCTCTTCCAATGCCTATCCATATTGTTTGTGTGCCTTTCTAAATTCCTTTGGCTTCAAACTTTTAAATTTATTTTTATTCCTCCTCTCTTACTTTCACCTTGATACTCCTATCAACATCTAGGTGCCTCTACTTTTAGATTCCTCACAATTATCAATATGTGTTCATAATTTGTTTCTCCTATTCTATTTTTAATTAGACAAAGAAAACATAATGACTTAAAAGATGAAGAATTCTTACTTTTCAAAGAGACCTTCAAGATTATCAGAAGAAAGAAGATGAAAGCAAGGAAGATATCATATATAAAGGTAGAGGAACATGGGAATAAAAGGGATCAAGTAGCCACATACTTAGTAAATAAACTAGACAAAAAATTTACATAGAGATTATTATATACAAGATGTTGATCTTGGTGTACAAACAAGAGCCAAAGAGAAACAATCACTACAACACGTGGTAGAAACTATCTTTTGAGGATGCAAAATGAGTAAATGACCAAAAAAAAGCTCAAGGCTCAAATTGATGAGCTTAAAAATTATATCAAATATCTTGTCAACCTCATGAATTTAACTAGACTTACCGTGAACTACAATTAGACTTGTCTAAAGATATAAGAATGAAGGATGTAGATGAATTTTTGAAAGCAATTGTCGAAAGGAGAGAACACCTCAAAGTTTTGGGTAAGGAAGTAGTAAATAAATAAGTTAAAAATTTTCATTCAATAAATGATTAGATTATTGTTTTACAACAATGTGGGATTATTCCTATGTGGGAGGATTACATCCAAGTTTGGAATAGAATAAAGACTACTAGAAAGGATGAATTTCTCCAGGCATCATTAGTGGATAAGCTGAATAAGGACATGCCTATGTAGTGCCTCAAAGAAAATAAGGTAAATATTTCAACATAGGAGAAATCGAAAGATAAAACAATGCAAAACAATCATATTGCAAGTTTTTGAGAGAATTAAAGGCTTCATTGTTTACTTTCTTGTTCATTTTGGGAGTTAAAAGTTAAAATGCAAAAACATATAGCCATTATCATAGAGTTCAAGAGAAAATTGAATTTTTAATGTATTAAGGAGTCTATTGATAACATGGTGTTGATTAAATATTATGAGAGCTTCCTTCTAGACTAACTTGTGGAATGGCTATGATACTCTAGCTAATCTCCCTAATTTGGAGGAGATTAAAAAATAGACTATTTGAGTTTGGCGGACAAAATTGAATAATTATAGATCAATAATCTTAAAAGAAGGAATAAAATGGTAGTGACAATCATTGGAGGAACTAGAAGTTCCAATGGAATAAGTGGAGAATCTAAATATATTGCTAAGGCAAAGGATTGTTGTCCCAACCAATAAAATGGATAGAGTAAGGTGGTGTGGATCCAAGAATAGAACATATAAAGTTACCTTAGGTTATAAAATAAAAAAAGCTACTATAACTAGGGAAGGATGACCATGCAAATTTCTAAGGAATAAGAATTGTCTCCCAAAGGTAGGGGTGTTTTCATGGCTAGCAATTCAAAGAAAAATACTCATAGAAGATCGAATGGTAAAAATGGGAATATGTGGGGTAAGAAGATGTGTTCTATGCAAGAAGCGAATTGAAACAACAAATCACTTATTTCTTGGCTTCTCTTATGCAATTAAATGTTGGAACCACTAAATAAACTAGATTTTCAATGTCCTCTTTCGCAATAATTAATTGATTGGTTTAAGATTTAGGCAAACTTGAGAAAGAAAGGTATGTTTGAAAGTTCATGGAAAATTATTCCCTCTATAGTATTATGGGAAATATGAAAAGAGAGAGATCGTAAAAAATTTTAGGACAAAGAGATGATAGAGGAGATCCTATGCCAAAAGATAGAGGAACAAATTGTGGAATTAACAAATATAGCAACAAAAAATTGAGTGACTAAGGAAAAGTTGTTCAACAAATGGGATGAGGTAATGTCTAAGAAATTTTATGGTCTATAATTCTAACAACTACCAAAGGATACAATATTAGCAAGTCATCACTTTAAAGGGATGAGGTCAAATGGAGGTCTCCTCCAAAAGGATGGATTAGAATAACTTTTTATGAAGTGGCCAAAGGGAATCCAAGCCAGGGTGGAATAGGGTGTGTCACTCGTGATGAAGATGACAAAATAATTGTAGAGGAATCAATAGAATTAGGTGAAACCTCTAATAACACATGGTAAAATTAGAGCAACTTTGCTTGGATTGTAGATTGGGATTAAAATTGGAGCTAGAAAAGTTCACCTTGAAGGTGACTCTACGAAAATCATCAATGCCATTGAGAAAAACAAGTCGCCCAACTAGATACTTGTGTGATTGATTTATCCAATATAGGAAATGATTAAGTATTTCGAAGACTTGAATAAGCAATATTTATAGAGAGGGGAATGATGTGGTAGATAGATTAGCAAAGAATGCTATCAAATAGAAGACAATGAAATAACCTTCAAAGGGGTGACATCTAATTTTTCAAGTAGTAATCAACAAAATAACACTTATAAGGGACTGAAGACAAGTTGGTCGGACTAGAAAGGAATATTTACTCAAATAGTGGAGCCCATAATTTGTGGTGACAAGACAACTTATTTTAAATTTAAAAGTAAAATAATGAGTAGAATTACATAAGATTTGACAAAAGAGTTATTTCTTATAGGTTTAGATAACAAGAGATAGCCGAAGAGTTTTTAAAATTTCAAATGCGTACTTTTCTAAGCTCATTGATGGCATTTCCTCATAGCCTAGGAATAAGATTAAGTAAAAAAGATAGGGTTTGGTGAAATAAATTGGCGGAGATGACCTATCTTAGACAAGTAGCAAAGAAAAGCGAGTCTAGGTGAAAAAGGTGGCTGAGATAAGTTTTCAGATAAATCAACTAAGGAAAATGATTAGAGGGATTGCTAAATGAGATGAAATTTAACAAATATCTAGATAGCTATCTGACCCTTTGGTATATGATGAAAAAGGAATTCATTGGAAGGAAAAGAGAGTTCTAGGCGTCCTTTGCATCGCATTTATAATGTGGCATCACTATTTCCAAAATGGCAACATACTCAAAGAAAAAATTTGAAGTAACTAATAAATTACCTATTATTTATAAAGAATCTAGATTTATTTTTATTATAGGACTTTAGGGGGAATCTAATTTCAATAGCTACAGGAATCTAGGTGAGTTGATTCTAAGCAAAGGGATAGAGACCCCTATCCACTTAATAACTTCCAAAAGACAAATGGCCTTCTTAGATGAAAATGGGGAGAAGAGTTTGAGATCTAATATGAGACATAACCATCTGATAGTCTTACATGCGGTGATGTCTATATTTACGGATGAATTCCTAAATATAGATCATATATATCATGTCAATATCGATGTTTCCTCTATGTTTCTGGCTATTTCATTGGACTATGGGCTATGTAAGGACAAAGAAAATTTGTTATGTGAGAAAGATTTCAAAAAGCAATTTTTGGGAGGAATAGATGATGTGTTGATGAACGTGGACAATTTTTGGATCCGCCTCCCCAAGAATTACTATAGTATCGGTGCAGAGGTTCTAAAGCTTCTCATAATTCTAACAGATGATGAGGAGTATCAAGACAACAAGCCTTTAGCAACCAAAGGACTAGAATTCTTACAGAATTGGATGAAAATTGAAGAAAATGAAGATCAAGATTGGATCAAAACCTACATTCATCTTGAAGGGCTTGAAGGACAAATGTAGGTGGATGCCCTAGACACAGTGGAGGACTTACAGAATGAATATATGCAAGAGTCTTCTTGGATTCTAAAGGTTCTTTTCTTTTCCTTCATTGTATTCATGTTTCTTGTGAGGTTACTCACAATACTAAGAAGAAAGTTATAGTTAGTGGGTAGTTTTTGGTATCTTTCTTTGTTTCTCATGCTTCTAGGTTTGAACGAAAGTTACAAATTCATATCTACCCTTTCTCCATGCAAAAAACACTATTTTTGGAGAAAAATTTAGTCAATAAAGTGTTCCCAAAGTCCCAACACATGAATTAGAGTTCCATCGTTGTTTTAGGGTCATATTTCTTACATTTTCTTGATTACAAATAATTTGCCCACTTCATTTTGTTTTAATAAAAATTTCATATATAGGATTTACATATCCTATTTTATACAAGGTTTGTTCTATCTCCTCTAACCAACCTTCTGTATTTGTGAGTTGTCAAAACAACTTAATACTAACAAATATTCCTAAAACCTTTATAAATTATGTTGAACATGATATTTAGAAAAATATTGCAAACCTAATGATGAAATATTTCCAACACCCCCCATATTGCATCATTCTCCAGATGGGGATAAATGGAGCAACAATACCTGACCACGTTCAGTATTTCATCATATGATATTAGTAGGGAAATACACATCTACTCATGACAAGTAATAGTGAAACTAACCTTACTAGTCTCACTATACTTTCATTCAAGGATAGGGACAAACACATCTACCCATGGAATCAGGGATAGTGACTAACACATCTATCCAAGTTATGAAATCATGTTTGGATAGAGATAAACTCATCTATCCAATATCAAGGTTATGAACAAGGACACGCACATTTTCTCACAAAAATTATAATTGGGGACACACACATCCAATCATAATTACCAACTCTTGTCATTGGGACAAACACTTCCAATCACTTACACCATCTCGTGAATGGGGACAAATACATCCATGTGCAAGAAATGCAATTGGGGACATACACATCCAGCCATAACATAAAAAAGCTTGAACACCAAGCTTTCGTTGTCAAATATTCAATGACCATTATAGATCATTTCCTTTCTAATCACAAATGATATGAGATGGTTGTTGCTACCACCTAGAAACCAACCTTGTCTTTAGTCATTTTTGGCACAAATAGTTTTCTCACTAATGTAGTTTCATAGCCCTGTTGCTAGTGACTGATGAAAGGTCACTGAATGTCCTCCAACCTCCAATGCCTCCATCCTCCAATCGGCTTGCTTCTTAGCAAATTTGGCTTTTGAGGCTCATTTTTTCAGTTGTAGGGAAAGAACATATTATCCTCCCACAAGATGCACATCATATACAAGTGATAATGTTCCAAATTTGAGACTATCCTCTCTCAATATGAACTTCTCTTCTACAAATCATAAGAGTGTTGGGTACCACTAATCATGCACTCCAATTGTGATTGAAAAAAAACCTATTTTTTTAATTAATTTTTTATACATTTAAATTTAGACTACTTTTATTGACACAAAAATAATGACTCATAAAAACAAATTAATCCTATTCTAAATAAATGAACACAACTTAACCTTGATAAAAATAGATCTGTATAGGAACTAATAATATGTTGAGACATTCATAGATGTATTTTTTCTAGTATAGAATACCAAACTGATTGGAGGCACCTTGTTGTACAGCTTTAAAATTTCTTGAGAAGAATTAATAGTGTTCATCAATGATTGATGGTTCAGGCCACTCCTAATATTCAATGCAGTGTCGAATTCATGACCACATTTTTTGTGACTTAGGATATATAATCTAATATAATCCCTTTCACTCCTTTCTATCCCTCTCCCTACTGCAAAAGAAATGCCATATAGATTAAAATGGCCACAACATTTTTGAGTGAATCAGAGAATTCTCTTCCTCTTTTCATGGATCCTTTTAGTTACTCATCCCATGATAGACATTCATCAACTGCCAGCGCACTTCCATAAATTTGGTCATGACCATACCGTTTTCGACTATGATCAATGTGTTGTTGACCTTGTTCATAAACAGTTCTGGCTGACAACCAAACTTACCCTTTTTCGTCAATCCCTTGTGTTGATGATCAAACTTAGCAACTAATTGATCTCCACCTAAAAAGAATTGGTCTTTGTCTCTCTAGCCATTCTTATAATCCAATACAATTAGATCTCAAGTGTTCTTAAGAAAATTTTCTAAGGAGCATAAAAATTTCAAACAAGACTATGATCAATGTGTTGTTGGCCTTGTTCATAAACAGTTCTGGCTGACAACCAAGCTTACTCTTTTTTCGTCAATCCCTTGTATTGAATCTTCCAATGCATTAGAATAATTGTTGGTAAGTACTCTTGGAGAAATCTCCTTATTGTTGTAAAACATATTGATGATCAAACTTAGCAACTAATTGATCTCCGCCTGAAAAGAATTGGTCTTTGTCTCTCCAGCCATTCTTCTAATCCAATACAATTAGATCTCAAGTGTTCCTACAAAAAATTTCTAAGGAGCAATTCATTTATTCACCCTCTTCATAAAAAAATGGTTATAAACTTTGTGTTATTGATTTATCTGAAAAATTAAAAGATCACAATAAAAGATCTTTGATTGTTTTGAAAAATCAATAACACAAAATTTATAGCCACTTTTTAAAACCAGTTTAACCACAAAATTTATAACCACTTTTTAAAACCAGTTTAACCATGACCTAGAAATACATAGCTCAAAAGCCAAAGGTTGGCAATCCACATCTCCAAAGTCCGATTGGAGTGAAAAATCAGTGTCACTAGATTATGAGACCTAGAGGTGAGGGTGGTGGCTCTAAATATTAACCAAGACTGAATGCATCTACTTCAAAATATCTGCCACGATAAGCATTTAAGCAAAAACAGTGCCAATGCTAGGATTTGATTTTCTCTTCACTCATCTGAAGTCATCAATGGGCTTGGAGGAGTACATGGTTGTGGATTTGGGAGCCCGCAATGACAAACAAAGTGACCTTGATATGTCAACACTTGCAGAGCTCGACACAATCACCTCCTATTGTGACAACTTCATAAAACCAAACGATGCTTTCCTTGTGCACTCGATACACAGATGTCTCTAGCTTTTCTTAGAAGACAATCAGTGCATTAATTGGTCTATATACTATCGCCACCCATAAAGATGAAGGTTGTCTGAGATGATCCTCTCAGGAGCACTGAAGAAGTCGTTGTGCATTAATTGGTCTATATACTAGTGCTAGCATATCTAGAGTCCAATAGATCGCACTCCACATCTGTATCTAATGACAACTATCTTTATTAATGCAGCTACAAAAATTTAAAAACTTCACACAACTCTAATCCTATATACAGGTAGAAGAATTAAAATGATCTCATGTTCTAGCCCCTCTCATGGGAGAGTCAAGGCTATCCTACTCTTATACCATGAAAGTAATCAGAGAAATATACAAAGAAATAATATTCTATATTTCTTTTCTACTATATTTCATTTAATAATTTTTATATATAGGATTTATATAGCCTATTTTATAGGAGGTTTTCTCTATCTCCTCTAATCAACTCTTTATATTTGTGAGTTGTTAAAGTAATTCAATGGTAACAAATATCCACAACCTTTATATATTATGTTGCAAATGATATTTAGAAAACTATAACAAATCTATCAACCTAATGATGCAATATTTTGAATAGTTCATTAAAGTATATTTTCACTTCACTTCTCATTGCCCTACTCTCTTTTGATATTTTTTAAATTTGTTAAATTAAAATAGAATGAGAGTTGAAAAAAAAAAAAACATTTATATATCTTCTTATAACTATATTTGTCTTTGACATTAGAATAAAAGTTGAGGAAGCAATTTCATATACATATCTTAAAAATTTTAGCATAACTATCATGAATTATTCATGAAAATTCAGGCTTTGTTGATTTTAGAGAATGGATATATCCTCTTTTGACCTTATTTTGGCACCTTCCATCCACTTTCTCACTTGTCCTAATAGCTTTTAATAGTGAACTCAAAAACTCCTTCCCTTTCTTTATCACAAGAATTAGAGGAAGAAACAACAAATTTAAGTGTGTAGATTTTTATTTATTTATTTTGTAACTCTTAATATTTGGATGTGTATAATTTATTAGAAAATATTACAAAAATCTTTCAATGTTATACATGCATTGTGTTTGTACCTTAAGAGGGAATGTTAGTGATGGAGATAACATGTTTTTCTTAAAATTGATTGTAATGGGAATGAGAGATAAGGAACTAAAGATAAAATAGATATTGAAGTTTAGCATTAATTATTCATGTCTTATTATAAAAAAATCCAATTTTCTTGAAACAATATTACTTTACGTAGCAATTTTTTGGCAAAAGCAAATAGGAATCGCGAGGAGATAACCAAAAACTTGAGAGAGAGATACAAAAGAATACTTGATTGCTTGATGATACAAAGATTAAAATAGCCTATTTATACGAGCAAGGCAAAAGAAAATAGAGGATAGTGAATGAGACATGTGTTTTGATCATGTAGGTAGAGTAGGTTAAATACAACTACCTAGTATAAATAATAATGCACATAGGAAATGATAAATTGAAACTATTATTCCTAAGTTAAAACTTAAGTAAGTAAATAATAATTTACTCTAACACCTCCCTTAAGTGCAACTTAGGTAAAAATAATGCAATATGCAATATGATATGATGGTGGGTCTCGACAACTAAACCATGTTAGGTACCCATGTACAATGCAAATATGGTAGTAACTAAAGCTCACTAAGATGAGTGATTATGAAATTGTTCCATTCCCTATAGTTCCCCCTCTCCAAGATCAAAGAATGATGGAATGTAGAACCCATTATGAAGTATAGCAACTCTTCAAAATCTAGAGATAGAGCTATCACAAAAATACAACAAAAATGACAAAATAGAAATTTGGATTGAATTATAAATGTCTTATAATGTACCTTACCTAATATACAAAAGACTGTAGGCTATAAGCCTAGAAAATTTGAGTAACTGAAATGGAAACCCTTCACAAGGAATGACTTCAAGCTGCAAAATGAGCTAGCAAACAAAAAACTCTGATGAATTAACCTAAACCACGACAAAGAAAACAAAATCAGCTTTCCAACTATATATGGCACATAAGAAACTAATATCCTAGACTCAAGAAAAAAAAAACACCTATTTTGAAGCTCAAGATGTATATTACGTTGGATCACGTCCTTGATCACCAAAACAACCTCCCGCCCTACAAATACTAAGGGATCAGATTAAGGGAAGTGGCTACCCAAGCAGATAAAGCTCACTTTATAAAAAGGGCATTATCTGCATGGATAGCCACTGCCTAGATTAAGCGCTTGATCGCCAAATGACCCCGCACTCCCAAATAGCCAGTTCGGAAAAGAAAAAAGAAAAAATATGTGAAAATGACGACTAGAATTTTAGGCCAAAAAAACTAGTCCTGAATAGGGCACAATAGTCCAGTGAGTGTGCAGGTTCTCATCCCTCAAAGGCACCAAATTACTACCGAAACAATGCCAACAATGCACAATCTACGAGTCGTGTATATACACCTCAACACCAAGATCGCCGTACCCTGCGCTAGAAACTTTCCTTGGCCTCGCGAGCTACAATATAAACAATGATCGTCGAGCTATAAAAATAGCCGAGGAAGACACCGCGCATAGCATGGGGAACTAAGGGCCCCAAATACAATGCCAATCGAAGCTGCAAATGGCCCACAAGAAGCTTGTATAGCGTACCAAGGAAACCCTAAATTGATTAATTGTTGCAAGACTTTATACTTTGCAGAGAATCAACCAATGAGATAAGGGCATGAGAGAGAGCCTGTGCAGGAACTGGAAACCCTAACGTGCTGAGCTTCACTGGAACAAAGATTTGTAAGTGGATAATAACGCAACTGGTTCGCGAACACTATAATTCTAGAATCACTGAATAGCGAGATGAGATGACAAAATATGAATTCGATCACTCCTCCTGGTGATGCGCGGGTGAGAAAAAATCTTCAATATTGGTCAATGAAAGATACCTCCGACGAAAGAAAAAATCTCTCAAGGAAATGAGAGTTCAAGCTGGTATAAATGTGTCGTGCCAGGTAAGAAAAAATGCAAGACATGTGGTATGAAAGAATGATGACAGTCTGCCTTGCCAGTGTATACACCGAGCATGCAAAGAATGAAGCAGCAAATACAATAAATACAATGCCTTAGATCCCACTAACGTACAGGAAGAAGGATCCCTACTAAAAATCATGTTCCACCTTGCCAATAGAGAATACAAGATTACGCTAAAACCAGGTCACCAAAATATAATCCGATAGGCAAAGATTTTGATGTCGTATAAAAGTATTACTCCATGGACTGAGTTTAAATGACGCTGGCAAAACTTCTCCAGAGCTCATGTCACTGGCGATAACAAATATTGTAAGAAAAATGAATTAGTGCAGAAATTTCAGAGAAGAACAACAGCACATAACATTCAGATTTATCTGAAAAAATTAGGTAAAAATATTAGTAAAAAACCTTGGGTAAATTGTCTTTTGTATTGATTCTCATGAATTAGTTACAACAATCTCAAAAGTGTATTTAAAGCATGACTTCGAGCAACCTAAAACAACTGAGTTGCAGAATTCTAATTGAGAACAACTTACTAAATATAATAAATATGACTCGCATAACTACATGTATTACATATGTTAAAATTACTATTGGATAATCCTTGATGACTCAAGCACTGCTAGACGAATATCCTAGATGACTCAAACCACTACTAGATGAGAATCCTATTTAGACTGCCAAATAATGATATGGCTAAGGCTCAATAAAATCTTATACGGGCCACCAAAATTGGAAGAATGGTGTATTGCAGAGCCTTCAGATAGAACTGGACAGATGCCCGGATAGGACAGCTCGTTTCAAATCGCTGCAACCAATAAACAGATAGGACAGATCTGTTCAAGAAAGAGAGCTCGATCTAATCATAACGTCCGATTAAAACAATATATTAGCAGACCACGATCTGTGCACATCTGCTCAAACAAACGGCCTAGCAAAATAGAATTTTTGATAGAAAATTTCAAACACACTTAGACCCCGAATCCTTAGCAGTTGCATTGACCTGGATGGATAAAGGATCACATTTGAGATACTAGTCTATAGAGATCAAGGGCTCTTGAGCTTGGGTTGTAATGCAAGAGTAAAAACAATTGTAGTAGTTATTATTATGTATGATATGTATTGATAAACTTCTAGTGTGTATCATTCTTACTCAAAGATGTAGTTTGATATAGAGTATTGTTTGATTAGTTATCTTGTGAGTCTTTACAAAAGTAATAATAGATTAAAATAAATAATTATATTAAGGTGGGGGACAACTTTTAATCTAATTTTTAGAATGACTATGATTGCTTTTGTATTATGAGAAATTTTACATGACATGTGATATAAGGAGAGAGAGAGTAAGGGGTATAATACAACAATAGTCCTTCCCAAAGATTATATGATGCTATGTGTGAAAACTAATATTTCTATATTGTTCCTTCCCTCATGCGAATTGAATGCTATTTTGGGCTAACCGATCTCCAAAAAATGTCTAAGGGATTTGAGGTAGTGCATTTAAGTGGAATGTGGTTCATTTTGTTTCCACCTTTCATTTCCTCCTATTGTCCTCTCTACATCTGGCTACATAGGGCAATGGAGTATAAGCCATTAAACTAGAGAATTTTTATCTCTTTCATTAGTTGGAAATTTCCCATTTCCGGGTGTTGCACTACCAAGAATCTAAAACATATATTCAAATGAGATACTGTTAAAATTCAAAGGGTGATAATAACTATCATTGAGGAGGAGGTGGTTAACCCTAGAGCACCTCATAGCATTTATCCTTCTCAAGTTGTTTCTGTGCTTTTTCCAATGCGAATACAGCAAACCCTCTTCTTCTTCAACCAAAGTCCCCTCCTCTTTCCAACCATCGCACCAATGACATTTGGTTTCAACCTCCACTTGGACATCACTCTCTATCGAGTCTAAACTGCCAAGAAATTTTTCAATAACTGATTCGGCTTCATCATCTTATTCGACCTCATCATCTGAAACTTCAACCTGTTTGTCAATAACATAAAAGCACCCAACTCCGAGATCAAACACAAAGTAAGGGAACCCATTTCTAGGATCAACTATCCAATCAAATCCCATCTCTGCTCAAGCCAACCGTGGATCTGATACCAATTATTAGTTTTAAACCGAGCAGAAAAACATGACAATCAACAATAAAATAGAGAAAACAAAACAAAAATGAAAACATAACAATGCATAACATGAAGTTTACCGTAGTTCACCACTTAGAGGCTACGTCCACCAGAAAGAAGGGAGAATTCTTATTAACCAATATCAATTCTACGGTTCATCATGTATGGGCTGCACATAGCCATTTATATAAACATATCAGATATGAAATGAAGAGTCTGGGGAAGACGAACAATCATGTGACCATTGGGCTTCATATACCCAAAACTAAGATTGAAGACAACATTAAAAAAGACAAAGAATTTAGACCATACAAGCAAGATAAAGAGCCATCCAAGTCATTGTCTTCTTCCAATACATTTGAAAAAAAAATATAATTGTTCAGCTATATGTTGAATGCATTGAACTGTTACTGGAGTATGATTTACATCATATGTATTTGCTACTCCTACGTTTTCATTTTCAGTTGTGGGGGATGTCACAAACCTGCCAATTTGCCATTGCCAAAAGCACGGATTCTTCTGTTGCCATATGTATACTTGGCAATTGTCTTTGACTGTTTGGATGTGATTCTATGTATATTTTTTTTGTTACATCAATAATATTGATGAATTTAATTACTTTTAGTTGTTCACACCAACTGTTATTTTTTAATCTTTAATTACAATTTTGTTCTAAGAAAGTACAATTTTCTTCAATTTATGCTTTACTTTCAATTTTTGCCAACCAATTTAGTTTCAATGTGATTTCTTATCTGATATATGGTGTGACCATTCCTAAGAATTTATTTCCAGGTAATCCTTTTTTTCTTCTGGTTTTGAAGTTTTCTTTGTTTCTATGAGTTGGTGGAATATGACTCCATGTGTTGAAGAGGTTGAATGTAAATGTTAGAATTCTATTTCAAGAATTCATGTTCTTTTTTTCTTTTGGAGTTAGGCTTTTCTAATTGTTCCTAAATATTGCATCTATCTTTTTTGGTGCTTTTCTTTTTCTCATATTGATATATCCAACATTATAATATCTAGAATTGCAATAAAAGAATATTTTTTCAAACGAAAAAAACATAAAGATACCTATTGATTGATTCACCAATTCCACACAACATGTGCGGTTATGTAGAGATTCCATGATTCAAAGGAAAGAAGGAAAGAACAAGTGCACAACTTGTAATATAAAATTATTTCAAAATATGAAAACCATACAAAATACAATGTCCACATAAAATGACAAATATGTTATTTTCAATGGTTTGGGTTTCCACTTGAAATCCAAAACATAACAACTTGATATTTCAATGCAAGTTGCATTTAATAGTTAATTTAATGTCAATTTCCAATTACTTTATCTATCAATAACCACTCTATCTAATAATAACTATAGGCAGGAATTTGACGCTTTGCATCTCTTGTTTTATATTCACTACTATCTATAATTACTTCTAAATTTAATTAATATATTTAATAGAAGTAGTTAAAAATCTTATTATTAAAAATAATTTGATGAAAAGCATATATAAAATAATCATGAAGTAAATAAAATAAAGTATGTATTTACTTCAAAAATAATTAAGAAATTGTCTAATTAATTTAATATACAATTTATCTATATTATTCTCAAATTAGAATAACTATTTACTTAGATTATTTGGTAACAAATGCATAACAATCAAGATTAATTATATTAATATTGATTGTTATATTACTATTTCTCTAATTATCTAATATAATTCACATAGTGATAGTATTACATTTATTTTGCTAATTATCTAATATAAATCACATATTCAAAGCATTAAATTTATTACCATTAAATTTATTACTATTTGAATGTTACCATTAGGAATGAGGCTAATTTTATATTAGAGTTGCTCTAACATAATTGAAGTTAAGAATTTTTATTAGCATCCTTCTGCATAATATAACACTAACAACACGTACAATCCTTCACTATAATGTAACACTATTAATTTTTTTTTTTATATAACACCTTTTTGTATAATGTAATACTATTAACTTATTTGTACTATAACGTTGAGATAAAATTATAATGATAATCATTTATTTTTATTTTTCATTATTATTAAGGATTACTATATGATAGTTAAGTAATAATATTGTTGTGACCACTAAAATTTGATGATCACAGATATTATACCTTCCAAATAAAATTCTATTCTATAATAGTGATTGTCCTGCATCACTTATGCTTGTATGATTTCAATTTAAATGATGTATTCATGTTTTTAATCGTAGTCTTCTATGTCTTTTCTAGAACGCCTCCTCTCCAATCCTATTCCAACATGGTGACAAATCATCTATCACAAATTTTCATGTGTGAATCTTCCCAGAAAATGTTCCACATCTACACTTGACAAGTACTTGTACCACCAACATATATGACTTCTTGCATGGAAAAACAGCATGCACTCCGCACCCACTTTCATCTTCCAACCTTTCCACTCCTTCCGACAATGGCACAATTTTATTTAACATGCAATAATTCATCAATTCAATACTATTTTCTCAAACAATAAATGGCCTCAAGAATTCCCAAGTGTGAAGCAAATTATTCCATTCTTTGCAATGCGAAAATGGATGGCAGAGAAAATTGGAAGGAGAGGTAGTAATATATCATGTAGTACATGTTGTGGTATCAATTCCCATGACATCATTTCATCTTCCTCCTCTCCCTTGTACTCTCGCTCTATTTCCATCTTAGATGTTCAGTTAGGATGTTTTTTATTAGGGAAAAAGAAGGTTTTATAGGGACCGAAAACCACCAAGTTACAGACGAAAATTTAATATAAGCAGTCTAAGATCACCAACACAGAAAAATTGTCAAACATACAAAAAGACAAAAGACCAAACAAAGAGACAGCAAGAAGTAAAACCATAAAAACATTAACCTGAAGACTTAATTAATAGTCTCAACTATCTCAATCTCTAGATTATTCATCTCTTGGGCCAATCTTTTCAGGTCCTGAAGCTCCTGATTCAAGGGCTCCGCCTTTCTTTTCAGATTGGCTTTGGTTCTCTTGGACGAGCAAGAATCTTCTTTCTAGTCTTTTTCTTTGTCAGCATCAAGGTCCACATTTAGGAAGCCATGCTAGGATTTTTCCAGTTTCTCCACCATCATCTTCATTGCAGCTACAAAATTCTTGATGATCTTGTGACTTTGTTTCATTATTGCATTCATGGACTCCCTGATTTTGCTAACTTCCCCCTCATTTTGCAAGATTTTCTTCTCATATTCTTTTTTTATTTTATCAATAAGTTCCATTGTTCTTTGTAGACACTCCACCATGGATAGCTTTTCCTCCTCTATCCAGATTGCCCCTACGGTCTTCTGGGCCTGCTCTTTATCAACCAACTACTCCAGTTTACTAGTAGTTGCCCTGTTCATTAGGTTAAGGTCATTGCTTTCATGATAAGCCCATTTAAAAACCCTAAAAAAGGTACACTGCACTATTCCTTGCAATAGCCAACACATCATCAAGAGATTCTTTGTCCAATTTAAAGTAATGATCATCTAGTTTGAGGTCTTTTAGAAATCTCGGCTTGTTCTCTCTGTCAGTAGCAAGGTGGGAGAAAAGGGAATCTTCAAAGGAACAAGAAGTATTACAAGGGTTTCCCAATGAATCCTCAGAGTAAGATACCAATTTTTTTCGAAGAGTCTTTCATTTTATTTTTAGCCTTGGAGAGGGTTTTCACAGAGGTTCCCGGTTTACCCAAAGGCCCGTTCAAAGGTGACTTTTTAGGATTCTTTTTAGGGGGAGGACAAATTTCCTCTTCCCAGTCTGAATCCCCATCAGATTTTACCTCAGACACATTTATTTCAGTGTCATACCCATTAGAGTTCAGGGGCAAAATGGGATTGGATGGAGCAGGAAAACTAGCAAAGTCCTCATGAATGAGCTGGATAAGACCGACATGCAAAAAAGGGGCACTCCTAGGAATTTTATGGTGTTCCAAAATACACTGTTTAAGAGAACATAATAGATAATAAGGGAAAGAAACCATGACCCTATACTTGAAGTAGTTGAGAAGGATGAAGTGATAGCCATACACCCTTGTAAATCTCTCATTGACAGTTATATATTTCATCACCACCCTTTGAACCTCCCTCCAGAGATTTTTAATGGTGTTGACCTTGAAGTAACTGTTCAAAACCTTTACCAGCGCTTCCCTCTCCTCCTTGATTTAGGGAAGTTCTTGACTATTTCATCAAAAATCTTCCTATTACAAAAGAATTTCATACCTTCAGTAGAGAGGCCCGTAACTTTTCCAATCAGACCCTCATTAATAATCACATTTTAACAAGATAGAATGATGCCTTTCTCCTTCCAATTTTTGACGAAATACATCACAATATTGAGGTTAGCACCATGAAGCTTATCTAGGAAAGGTTTTAGTCCCCCTTTCACAATCTGATTCCAAACTTTCTGATTCTATCGGGGTTTCCCCCCTTTGAAATACCTCACAATATCGAGGTTAGCACCATGAAGCTTAGTTTGGATGTTATGCTGAGTAACATGGCCTGAAAAATTGAAGAATTGATTGGGATTTTCTAGTGAATTATTTTTTGATTTTGTATGAGTGTGTTTTGAGCTTATATTGTGATTCAGTGGACGTGAAAGGAAAAAATACCAAGCAACGTGACTGGCGAGGGTGGAATGAAATAAAAAATTTAAATACTTTTTTGAACTTTTAGTCAAGGTAATTGTATAATTAAATTTGAATTTAATTTATATAAATTATATGCCTTTTATTGTTGAATATAAAAAAAATTAATTCTTTGATACTTAATGTTTTTAACATTTTTGTGGCTAATGTTATTTTCATTGTCACTGCTCATTTCAAATATAGCAGTTCCCTCATTTTATCATTTTAACTTTTTTAATTGGTAAAATTTAAAAAACTCTTCAATAGATTAAAAACTTTCTTAAATATCAAATTTAAAAAAACTTAGTTAATATGTACATTTATTTCTTATATCATCATTGGTAACATAATACTTGCATCATAGACCTA
Source organism: Cryptomeria japonica (assembly GCF_030272615.1). Taxonomy (NCBI): domain Eukaryota; kingdom Viridiplantae; phylum Streptophyta; class Pinopsida; order Cupressales; family Cupressaceae; genus Cryptomeria; species Cryptomeria japonica. The sequence goes on from NC_081414.1 coordinate 205,382,393, forward strand.
AAAAAATAAAATGGAGAGCTCGCATGTTCAAAATCAAATTCACACAAAAGAGAATAATAATGAAAATGAAGACAATATTTCTAATAAAGGGTGTCCGACAGAAAGCCATCTTTCACTACAAACCATCAAAATACATATAGAAAGTGAGGAAGAGGTTGGGATGCTTCAAGAGTTGGTTTTCATTTTCCGATTCATTGACCTAGGGTTGATATGAAGACTATTAGGGAGTGGATAAAGGAAAATTGGAAGATTGAAGAAATTGTCAAGTTGAATTTATTTTTCATTGTTGTATTTGTTTCATCGAAGGACAGAGATAAAATTCTACATGGTGGATTATGGAAGATGGGTAATCATTTGTTGTACATGCAAAGGAGGTACCTTAATTTCAATCGGATCAAAATATCTCCTTATAACTGTCCTGTTTAGATACATCTTTACAATTAGAGGAATAGAGAATTGGTCAGAAGAATGTATTCAAAAAATTGCAAGATCACTTGGCACTCTGATGAATATAGATGCATAAATCATAGGGGGTGATTCATATTTATATGCTAGGTTATAGATTGCCATTGTAAGGAAAATTTCGAAGGAAGTTATTTTATCTGCAGAACAGTTTTATTGGATTCAATAAATTAAAATAGAAGTAGAAAAATGGGTTTTCTTAAGATGTCGGGGTAGAGATCACATAGAGGACAATTAGAAAAGTAAACCAAATGCAACAACAATTTGGAAACCTAAAGTGCTATCCAAAAAAAATTTAGTTATTGGTAATATTGACAAGGCTAAGAGATCTCAATATAGCAAGATGAAATCTAGTGCCCAAAGGTCGAAGGTAAATAATTTATAATCAAACTACCAAGTCATCAACAACCACAACACATCATATTTAGGGAATTCATCCATAGTTTGGTTAGATAATAACAATATACAAAAGTTGGATGTTAGTGCGAAGGGATGATCCATGATTTCTGATGTTGTTGCTAAAAATAAGGTCAATCTAGCAAATTGTGATTTTATATTATAATAGAGATTAAATAAATTCAATTTAAGCTGAATCATATTCTTCATATCTATATATGATATCAATTATTATGAAACAAATGATATAAATAATTATTCCATATAAATGAGTATTGTATTATTCTTGTATATATACAAAAGTTGAAAGTTGATACGTTTCTTTTTTTGGGGGGGTGGGGGGGTAAAGGGTGAGTGCATATTAATTATATTAATTATGAAAAATATATATAAAGATTTCATGAAGAAATAGATTAACCAAAAACACAAAGACCTTAGTTTCATTTGTGAGTCCTAAACTAGAAACTAGAGACTTGAATTTGAGACTTGAATTTGAGACTAAATAGATGAAGGAAAACAGAGGGTCATGAACACTTATATATGTTCTCAAGTAGGTTTTAAAAATACAGGTAAAGTGGTATTCTTGTATTTAAATCTTATTTGACCCTACCATGCAAAATAAATGGGTATCACTATCTTATGTTAATATATATTAAGTTATGCTATTAGTATTTACAATTGTGTATGTCAAATAATTAAATAAGCACTTAAATATTATGCAAAATAGGATATTTTAATTATGCATGGCAAATAATTAAATGACCACACACTCATCTAGAAATTTTATTTATGTCAAGAAGATAATACTCGGGTACATACATACATACATACATACATACATACATGTATGTATTTATATGTATATGTACATGTATGTATGGATGTATGGATGTGTGTGTGTGTACAGATGGATATATAGATGTTCAACAACTTGCAACAAGGTTTAGAAATAGAGAGTTTGAGCCAAGATTTTGAGCTAAGAAAGTATGCATTAAGTATTCATGTGACATTCACTTCAATGCAAAATTTTAAACTTTGGATGTTTCAAAATTGGGGCAACAAAATAATAACCTTAATATCTCTCATGCCACCTGATATTGAGATGATTGTTTCACCATTCACTTTATATTTAGTTTTTCTACATGGGGTAAGTTTTCAAGTTCATATGTGCACAAATGCTAACTTACTAAAAATAGTAACCATGTCATTTTTAGACCTTATTAAAAAACTAAACAATACTTTTGGGTGATGCAAGATTGTTAATGAGGAATAGCCTCTATAATTTTATACACCTAAAGCTAATGAGGGATGCAATAATATTTAGTTGATATGTAGTATTAACCTAGAATAATTAAACATTTAAAATAAATAGAGTATGGTGATTTTACCCATGGAAAATGAATCAAATAAAAATAGCTTTTAACATGTGATGATCACAAGTTTTAAGGATTGTGTTTATTTGAAAAGAAGAAATTCATACTCATGGTATCATGTTTGGTTTGTGTAGGAGTGTGTGCATGTGTGTGATTGAGCTTGTTCAAATTAGATAGCTTTGGCTATGATATTTCTTGGATGAATTAATGTGTGAAATGAGTGTGTAGGTTAATATTGAATGACTAATGGAATCAAAGATCCCTCAAAAAGCCATTGTTAATAACTCAAAAACTAAGACCATAGTTCATTAGGAAGTACCATAGTCTTGTTTGTATTATATTTTACATGTTATGTGGTTTTGAATGACTATTTTGTTAGGCCAATGAAGTCATTAAGTGGGTTTTGGGGTTAATTTGAAACTTTAATCTTTAATTTTTATCCTCTCTTTAATGCATTTTTTAATGGACTTAAAAAAGTTTATTTTAAATATTTCATATTTTTTTATGCTCGGGGTTGTATACATAGGTGTTAGGTGTCTTTTTTATGGTCTCATTTTATTCTTATCCCTTATAAAATGGGCATTTAAGATAACAAAAACTTAAGTATCTATTGGCTTCGAAGAGCGACTTCTCACTCTCGAAAGTGCATTAATGGACTTGGGAAATAAACAAGGGGCTTACATGTATGAGCCACCTTTGTGTAAGATTTGTGGGAATAAGTGTCAAAGTACACTCCCATCTCCAAAATGTCTCACACATGTGTGAGAACTTGTGTTAAAATGTGTTTGATAGATGAATGAGAAAGTAACAAATATCGCTCCCTCATTCAAGGGATTCAAATCTTGAATTCATATTTATCTCCCATTTTCAAATGAAGAAGAGGTTCCCTTTTTTGGAGGACTTTGGAGTTACTTACTTTTGTTTTGTTTTGGGAAGTTCATGCTTGGATTTGGGAAAAATTGGGAGAATGAATTGGAGATGAGCTCTCACTCAACTCGTTATTCACATGTTGAAGGCTTGTGAAGGTAGGCCTCGTTCTTTTTGTTTCTATTTACTTTAATGTGTTTGTGTAAAAGTATGAGATTGTGGATGTTGCACTTGTATATTGTTTCAAAGATAATATTGTTGGGTAATGTCTTGGGTATGGGTTATGAAGGTCAACTTCACATTCAATGGGAGGAGAATCCCTAGAGTAAGGGTTGATTGGAGTACAACATTATATGAAAAGTAATTTTCCTACCTTAGAGAAGAAGAAACTTATTGTGTATGGTTAGTGCTATATATGTGAAACTGTCATGGGTGTAAAGAAGAAAATGTGGAAGTAAAATGGACATATAGTGAGGATGTGTTTAATGAGAAATATTTAAGGTGCCTTTCCATTGGGAGAGTTAGTCAATCCCTTTCCACCTTAGTGAATCCATTTGAAATTGTAAGTGCATGTGTAACCTTGGTTGCGGTGTCCATGTGTATGTTTTTCAAGCTAATTTTTGTGATGTAATAGATGGTTGAGCTTGTGAGTAAACTTGTTTCCTAGATTGGAAGTGACTTGCTTAAAGTCTAGGATGGGTGATGATCACCACCTTTTCCATGGATAAGTTGTAGTGTTTGTAGATTTTAGGGCATAAAGTAGCTTGCAAATTTGGAGAAGTTATAGTTTTCTCTTGTGTGTAGTGGCTTGAAAGGTTATGAAAATGAAAAAACTTCTTTCATTTGTGATTTTAAAACATATAGTGAAATGTGTATATAAGATCTACTACAAAATTTGATGTACTTTGTTATCTTTCCTTTCCAAAATAATACATAAAATAAAGACATGTCTATTTCTATCATAGATAATACATTAGATTTTATTTAAAAAATATTATATATTTTTTACCACAATATTACCATAGAGAAAGTCTTGAGAATATCATTCAACATAAGTCTTCAATTAAAAAGAAACACATAGAGAAAAATAAAAAAATTAGTTAGCCCTTTTTAAATGGAGATAGAGAGGTCTTGGGACAAAATTTTATAAAGTTCTCTACAAGTTTATATTTTTAAGACTATTTTTTAAACAAATAAAATATAACTTCTATCGAATAATATGGATGTGTAATCTTTTTGAAATGTTATTCTATTTTACAATATAAACACCACATAAACAATGGTTGATTGTATTATAATTTCAAGGTTTTTAACAAATAGAAAATATGGTTCATTAGTGATTGTATCATGGCATGGTAACCTAAGGATATGGTCGAATAACCAACCAAAATTAGTTTTGATTAAAAGGTTTGACATGAAGGATTTCAAGAATGATTTTAGGGAGTTAGCACAATTGAAGAAAGAATGTATAGTTGAACATTGTGTGATGAAACTTTAGAAGTCACAAGAGATAGTTCTAAATGTAACTTAAAGCGGACTCATAGTTCTTTTTGTAGAGGATCTTTCTACATGAAAACTTACAAAATAAATATATTTTTAAGGTGATCTTATATATAAATAATAAAAAATCTTCAACGTAGAGACATAGACACATAATCTCATTAGAATGTTTCAAATATTTTACAACAAGCACACCATATGACTAATGATATCTTTTGTTAATATTAATAGGTTTCATGGCATGAGAAAGAATGATTTTTTTCTTGTCCCATTAAAAAATAATAATTATCTACGATTTTTTGGTCTTCAACAAATGATTGGTACTTGAGAGAAATTGAACACGGGTTGGTATTTATTTTATTAAAATATATTTTAATGTTAATATTTATAAGTTTCATGTTAAACACTAATAATTTTTTTAATAGATCCCAATAATTTTTTAATTATAATGTATTCAAAAAATATTTTGTAAGTAACCTATAAACATGGAGTTTACTATTATACATATTAATACAAAGAGATTGAAAATTTTTTGCAAAAACATTCACCATTATAATCCCCACAAAGTTTTAAAAAAAAATGGGGTTCACTACTAACCCTTAAATATCTAAAATCATCATTCTTTCTCCTTAAAAATACAAAATAGACCAATCCTACTAACCTAGCACAAAACTTTTACATTGATCAGATCAACAATTACATAAATGCATCAACATGTAAACAGGGGTGCATCAATTTTGTGCATTCCTTTAGTTAGCATCTATTTAAGTGATAACCTTAAAATCATTTGATGGTTGGTTTTTTATATGAGGATTTTTCTCCTCTTTATTCCTATCAACTTGTTCTCTAACTAAGATGAGGGGACTTGACTATGATTTTCACTTGGAAACTATTCTATTTAAGAAGCAATTGGACTAACTAGTGAATCTTGAGAGATCTTAAGATTTATGAGATTTTGAATGAAGAGGTTGTTGATTCATCCACATTTGGTTTACAAGTTGATTCATCCCCAAAATTGTAATTTAACTTTGAGTTGTCTTTTGGAGATTCTTAGGACAATTATTTTCATTCGTTGTGCTAGGTTGAATGACATAGTAATGACATAGTTAACTTGAATGGAGTTCGAGTGTTTTGGCTTCTGCATGTGCAATGTTGGTTAACAATTAGCTGACATTATCTTAAGGTGAGAATTATACTTGTATATGTTAAAAATGATGACACTTAATTACTTCAAAAGAAATATTTCCATGCATTCCTCGTATATATTGCTCATGTCCTTCAGAGCTCCTTGGAAGGGCATTACATCTAGTATCATAGCCCATGTTGCAGCACTAGAATCTCTAGTTATGTGTTTCCAATGGAGTTGATGTTGTTAGTGCACCGATGCATGAGCATTTGAATTGTGAGTTAGCTATTAGCTTCTTGCTTGGGTGCCTTTTGTGACATTTTCAAGATTTCAAGATGAACCAACATAAGTATCTTCTGTTGGAGGTAGAATACCTCCTAGATTGTTTGCACCTCTTAGGGATGGATAGATACTCTTTTGTGTTTAATATGAAAATGGAACAAGGTAGGATATCTTAATTATGCTATTTAGTTGATATGTGGCGGAGCTGCAGCCTAGGAATTTTTACCATAATAGATGTATAGGGGGATGGCATCTAACCAAGTGCCCACCCACATAAGTTTGAAATCCTTATTTTTGTGTAGGGTATCGATCTCAATCTTCCCTATAAACTGCATCTTTCTACTGCCCCATCTGGTCCAACTCTCTTATTAGTTGTTGTGAGAAAATAGTATCATATCTTGCGAGTATTGTGAAAGTCTAGATGTTCATGCCAAAAGACGTCCATCTTAAAAGGAATCCCCTTATGCTTCAGATTCTTACTAAATTCAAAATAAACTGATCGTCACAAAAGAAAAGAAGCTATCCAAATCCAATAGCTAATTTTAGAAGACAAAGAATCTATCCAACCTCCAACAAATGTTATCCCCTCCCAATATTTTGTTGCTCCAAGTGAACCATTCCAATCTAGGCTTAATATTAGCCAGAGCTAATCCTCACTAAAATCCCTAAAATATTCAGCTCCAGAACCTGACATTGACCTATCCACTTGCTTCTTAGAAGGATTGAGCAATGCATTGAAGTCAACTCAAACAATCCAATCTTTTTCCATTAACCCACTCCTCAAATCCTACACATAATCCCAAATCTTCACCCTATCCTACTCCAAATTAGGAGCATAGGCATTAGAGACGTGGAAACCTAGACCATTTCAGAGATTTTTCAATCTCACAGTAACGCAACTTGGAGATTCATCCATGACCATCCCTTCCCAGCTCAAACTATTCCAAATAAATATGATACACTTAGTTGTGCCATTCACACTAACTATAACACCTTTGCCACCCTTTGAAAATATTGGAAAATAAAAAACCTATATTAGACCAATTGTAGCCAATCAAAATCTATAGATAAAAAACCTATCTATGCTCTCTAAAATAGGCTCCTTATGGCACCTCCTATTACTCTAGGCAAAATAGCCATTACCAATCTTTATGTCTACCATATTCATGGGGTAAACATTATCTTTAAACACCAAAGAAGATGACTTAACCCTATCCACTCCCCCATCTTTTCCTCTAGACTAATGATAGCATTGAAGTAACCAGCTATGATCTAGGAAAAAAATGGGGCTAAAAATCAAACATATCTAATATGAGCTCAGAGGTGGGTTTTAGTAGCAAGATGGATCAAAGCATATACATTGGTGAGAATAAAAAATTCTCTATAGTCAAAACTAGAAGGAATCATCCACATGGAATATATATGATAGATCCATTCAAATGGAGAGATACTACAAGAATCGTAAGGATAGACTACCCCATCACTACCATATGCAGCAATGGATTGACACAGACCCCTCCACAATAAGTTGTAATAATTATTTTTTATTAAAATAAGGGGAAGAAGGCCCCAACTCATTACATATAAAAAAATAAAAACTATAAAATAAAAAGACCATTACAAAGATAAAATGATAGAGTTATCCAAGAGGTAATGAAAGTTAGGATTATACCAAATAAAAGAACATTGCAAACCATACAACTTACTTCCAAACTAAAAAACAAACCAAACTTTACAACCTAGTTGGAAATGTTGAGGAAGCCATTTATAAATACTTTTGCCTCTTGAATAAATAAAACATCTAGAGAATACAAAAATTATTATTATTATAATTTTATTTTATATTCTTTCTTATGAAGAAAAAAGTAGATTTTATGTAGGGATACTTTCAATACCCCACAATTAATAATTTTTTCTCTAAACTATTTTTATACTATTATTTAATTTTATTATATGTTTACATATTATTGGTACAACAAAAAATAATGAAAAATATAAATTATAAAGTTAAAACAATGCATATATATGTATGTATACATATTAATATTTTTTATTAGTACAATCAAGAATAATGAAAATTATAAACTATAAAATTAAAACAATGCATATATATATAGATAGACAGATAGATGTAGATATGTGTGTGTGTGTGTGTGTGTATACATTTTTATTTTTATTTTATAAGTAGGAGATATTTTCCAAATTATGATATTGCTATGAGGATTCAGCTGTGTAGTTGTCAAGTCAAATTCATTTTTTTGTTTTGTATATATTTAAATATAATGCTTCTAATTGTTATTAACAAAATTCTTCCATTCATTCTTTAAGTGTGAATATATTACCCTTCATCATAATTATAAAAATATTATATATAAAATATAATCAAATGTTATTAATAATAATAACAATTTTCTTACAATTTCTTAATTGAAATAAATGAGCATACAATCAAATATTCGTATTCACTATAGTTTACCTATATATCTATTGTTAGTTTTTTTTCATCTTTTAAAAAGAATCTCTCTTTGATGTTGCCTTTGCTAGAATGTAAACCGAGTACAAGTAATTAATAGTTAATTATCTTCTTTACACTGTCACCAGTCACGTCGCTTGATTTTTTTAATTAAGACTCATGGATCACAATATAAGCTCAAAACAAACTCATACAAAAACAAATACCAAATTCGCTGGAAAATCACAATCAGTTCGTTTATTCTTCAAAACGAGTCACTCCAGATATCATCCGATCAGAAAAATGAACATGGAAATAAAGCAAAAACAGTCAATTCCATCATTCCTTCATAACAATGAACGGGGAAAAGAGGAAGATGAAATGATGTCGTGGGAATTGATACCACAGCACATAATCGATATGTGTTTATTGCCTCTCCTTCCAATTCACTCTGTCATCCGTTTTCGCAGAGTTTGCAGAGAATGGAACAAATTACTACACTCCTGGGAATTCCTGAGGCCATTTATTGTCAAAGAAAACAGTGTTGAATTGATGAATTATTGCTTGTTGAATAAAATTGTGCCATTGCCGCAAGGAGTGGAAAGCTTGGTAGATGAAAATGGGTGTGCAGTGCATGATGTGTTTCTATGGAAGTCATCATATATGTTGGCGGTACTTGTGGGATATACAAAGACTTCAAGATGGTTTTGCTTGTGCGAATTTGCCATAGATGGTTTGTTGCCACGTTGGGAAAGGATTCAAGATGGGACTCTTTCTCTCTGGGGCAAAGACTTAGAAGACTATGAATACTTTGTTTTTTCAAAAGAAAAAATGCGTACATTATTTAAAATAAAATTGTCCAAACCTAGTCGACAATTGTATTTTAAGAACAATGGAGGATATAATAGAATTTTAGTAACACCTGAAGGATATAGAGCATAATTCTGGTATAGGGAAGAATTTTTGGATAAAATATCTATGATCACAATGATTTAGGCAAGGTTTGAATTTTAGTGGTTAAAACAATATTGTTATTTAACTATTATTTATGAATGGCGCGAACATAAGAGATATTGCACATAAAAGTCTAATATATTGTTTTTTCTTTACATTCTCACCCGTCACACCGCTTTGTTTTTCAATTTTCAAGTCTGCTGAGTAACAATGTAGGCTTAAAACAAGCACACAAAAGCAAAGACAATTAATTCCTTCATTCTTCAAAACAAGTTACTCCAGATATCATTCAACCTGAAAAATGAACATGGAAATAAAGAAAACACAATCAATTCCTTCATTCCTTCGAAACAATGAACAGGGAAAGAAGGAAGATGAAATGATGTCATGGGAATTGATACCATAACACTCCTTCCAATTCACTCTACCATCCATTTTTGCAGAGTTTGCAGAGAATGGAACATATTGTTAGAATAAATTAATCACGTGCCATTGTCGGCACAGACCGAGCGATATATCTAGATACCTTGCAGTTGTCAATGTTGTTCACGTGCAGCTGCTTCCAGCCGCCTTCACCATTAAAGTTGTACCTATACATCATTAATGTAGCATCGAACTCCTGTCTATAGTCTTTATAACATTTAATATGTATTTGGCTATAAATTGATTGAATGGAAATGAAATCTCAGAGCTCATATTTTTTCTTCTCTCGTGATTTCTTTTCATGGTATCAGAACTCATTTTATGAGTTTCTCCTCTGGAACCATATCTGTTTTCATGGTATTCGAGCTACAAGCGAGTTGTGGGCTGTGGGTTGTGTGACTGAGTATTAAGTTTATAATGGCTGCCTTCTATGAGTTGCGTAGGCTGCTAGATATTAGATGGTATCAGAGCCTCCAGTTCTGCAGCTCCTTCTAGTTTTGAGAGTTCTTACAATTCTTTGAGTTTTGAGGTCGTAGATTGTCTTGAGGTGGTTATTGGAAGCATTCAGTTTTTGGAGTGCTTGATCCTTGCATCAGCTTTGGTGGTTCCCTCGAACTCATGAAGGTGATTCTTGTTTTGGTTTCGTCTGTGCGTTCTTGCTGTCACGTGTGCTTCATTCCGTTCATTGGATCATGAGGCATTTGAACCTCTGTTCCAGACAATTCTTGCAGAGTATTTAGTAAATCCTCATGTTGAACTTCATAGTGCCATTGGAATAGGATTTCTCAGTCTCCAGGTTCAGTAATTTTTGTGGGTGGCGAAAAGTAAAGAATCTCCAATAGATGAAGATCCTGTTAGAAGTGATAAATTAACTGTTTGACCAAATCTGACGAAGAGCCCACTTTAGCCGCCCATACCATTCACGTTGGGCATCCATTCATCTGTCCTCAATAAATATTTCAACTCCTATCTACAGTGTGCACCGAATTTAATATGTATTCTCCAATAAATTGAATTCTAAGAGCACCGAATTTAATATGTATTCTCCAATAAATTGAATGCTAAGAGCTTAAATTCCTCAGAGCTCATTTTATGAGTTTCTCCTCTACAACCATGTCTGTTTTCAACTCACAGTCAAACATTTATCCAAAAATTACCTATACCCATTTACATCAGCACAGTTGTTAACTTCACAAACTACACTGAACTATTACTTTGGACTGGCCTCTTTCCAATAGTTACTCAAATATTATCAATGATTTGACAAGAATAAAATAGCAAACTCTTGAGAGATATCTTTAAACTTTCAACAATCTTCTTTTGCAAGACTATTTTTGACAGTGAAATAGCCTTCACATTTAGACACACAAATTCTTTCACCTCCGACCAAAATATTTCAAGCTATTGGTTGTTGTACTATGGCCAGCAGCACAACTTCCTGTAGTACTTGGAGTCCATTGCAATGCGCTTAGGGCTTTGAGTTCCACAAGCTTCACACCTTTGATTTGGCTTTCTTGAACCAAAAAACAGCCTTGCTCCCTTCTTTCAAACAAGCTCAGACATCCGTCAGAGATCAAGTCCATCCTTCGTAAGAGTTTCCACACATATACACACTTCCCAAGGACCACAACTCCTCTCAAGAAGCCACGCCATTAAAAATGAATGCTGAAAATACCCATGAACTGTTAAAGGGAAATCATGCTTGTAGAATGTATTCCTTTGCCACACTTGACCCATTGAATATTGTTATATTTGCTTATGAAAGCTAGACGTAAACACACAAAGAAAAGTAGATCTAGAACAATGATTTCTTTTGATATCTGCGATCTCTATTTTGAAACTACGATATGAGTTCCACTAAAGCACAGAGACTTGTACACATCTCCCCCACTTCTCCATGAGTTCATAAACCCAAACATATGCACATATGTTTTCCATTGTTTGGGCAACAGGACATTCAATATGTCAAATTTATTGATACTGCTACTGATTTCAGCAACAACTTCAGAATATTCTAATAAAACAAATGATTGAAAATAGATTAGCAACATCTTGCTAGTCACCCATAGCAAAACACTTTCTTCACTTTCTATAGGCAATAACCTCTGGAGACTTCCTTGCTAGGCAGTGGGGACTCGAAAATGGTAACAATTCAATCTCTTTAACCAATAGAAGTGTGTTGGGAACTCTAGGCTTTTCTTTGTTATTTGATTGGATTCTCACGAGTAATCACGAGACTTATCAAAAAACCAAAACTCAAGACTTACTTTCTTGAATCACTCAACTGCCTACTCAAGCTAAACACTCTCTTTCAACGGCAAAAGCTATCTATAATTCAACTTTGGGACAAACACCAGAAAGAAAGCTCAGACTTCACCAAATGAAGTCATGCAAAACTCATTGGCATCTACGCATAACACAAACACAACAACAGAAAGAGAAACCAAACATAGTGTCTCATTATCGGCCTTTAACTTCACTTCAAAACAAAGTTTTGTTACTTCCAAAGTTCCTTAAAAGACCACTCCCCTAATTCCTCTCGTCCTTGTGCCAACTCAAGTGATGGTTGGCTAGCCTTCGTGGTTTGGAACTATCGTTAAGGTTCCTGAGTTCTAAAAACACCTGACATCAGAACCCTTAGATGATTACTGATACTTATCGGTTGATTGGTTCACTTGGGAACTTAGGATTACTTCTGGTGGAACTAATGCTCAGGTCCCTAACCTTTCCAAGCAGCCAATACTTCTAAAAGCAATGAATCATACTAAATGGCAGAGGAAAGCATGTTGGCATCGAGATATCAGAAGATTTGGGAACTTATACAATCTCTAAAGAATAGAATACCTCATTTGACATTGAACAAGGATAACTACCATATGCTTGACTCGGACCATCGAAATGAGGTAGAGAAAAAATGGGCAGTTAAAAGGGGAAAAATTATCGATTCCGGAGTAGACCTTTAAGACAACCCAAAGAAAGAAGAAGAAAGTAAGGAAGATATCCTCTATAATGATATATGAATAAGGGAATCAAAGGGCTCAAGTATCCATCTCCCTAGTAGATGAACCAAAAGAATAAATGTACAAAGGGATTACAAGATGGAAGATGTTGATTTTAGTGCACAAACAAGAACCAAAGAGAAATAATCACTCTAGTGGGCAATAGAAAGTAGAAATATAAAAAGGCTCACATATCATGTAAAAGAACTGATTTTTTTTAGAAAGGGGGAAGATTGAGCTCTAATACAAATCCCTAAATTAGACAAACAAATAAACCAATAAGATTCTAACTTAGATTTGTCAATCATTGGCAATACACATCAGTGAAAAAAAAAAGAGACAAAACACAGTTTGGAGGCATGCAAGTTCTTTTTTACTTTCCATTAAATCTGAAAATAATTTTTACAAAACAAAGTACAAACTTAGAAAATAAACTAACTAATTACAACTATTGATTACAAACTAACTTGCAACGTTCTAGAGATGCTCCCAAACACTTAGATATCTGAAGCTTCTCTAAGCTCTCTCACAAACTACTAAGCTGCTCAAAGCTTTCTAACAAACACATTGCATAGATTGAGCTATTGATGCCTAGAGAAACCACTACTCATCAAAAGTGAAAAAGTGCTTGAAGCAATTGCTAATTTCAACACAAACAAACACACAACTACTATCACACACTCTAAATCACTTAAAGAACAAAAACCATTCATTTGTTGGTGTTGCATAAAGATGGACTCACTCCAACTTTTGAACTAACTTTGGGACACATTCTTCTCTTTTATCTTGGGGTTGTCCACACAAAAATTTCTCCTCAAAATTAAAATTCAAAATTAGCCACCAACATTAAATGCTACTAGTCATTACTACTACAATGTCAAGAGTAAGTTGGTGGAAGCAATGCCCAAGTCAATCTTCTGTTGCTATCATATGTAGGTTGCATTTACTCTTTGTTGCTTTTAACAAGGTAGGTGTGCACACAGAGGTGCAAAAAGGATCAAGAAAAAATTAGTTTTCTACCACCCCCTCTTTGTGCTAAGCCAACAAACACAATCATTCTTGATCCAAAACTACAATACCCAAATTTCTTCTTAGGCATCATTTTCCTTGTTCAGTGGCTTGGTGAAAATGTTTGCTAGCTACTGCTCAAATCTACAAAACTCCATTTTAATTTGACCATTCTCAACCAATTATTTGATAAAATGATACATGATTTCTATGTGCTTGCTTCTTCCATGAAACATAGGATTTTTTGTCAAAGCTATTGGTGAAACATTGTCACAAAATATATGTTCTTCCTTCAAGTCTACCAAGATTTTTTTCAACCAAATATCTTTACATACTACTACAGTTTATGTTATATACTTAGCCTAAGTTGTAGATATGGAAATAATGGGTTGCTTCTTAGAAGCCCATGAGATTACACTCGAACCCAAATGAAACACATAATCTTATGTGCTCTTCCTATAATGTAGACTTCTTGCCCAATCACTATCTGTGAAACCAACTAACCTAAAATCATTAGTTGCATTATATAAAATATCATATCCCTTGATTCCATTCACATACCTTAGGATTATCTTGCTTTTCAATGGGAGTCTTTTGCAATCTCCATAAATCTAGAAATCAGAGTCACTGCTTGCATTATATCTGGCCTAGTTGCTACCAAGTACATCAAACTTCCAACCAAACTCTTGCACATGGCCAAATTCACATTGTTGTTGTAATCTTCCTTGCTCAACTGAAGACCTATGATTGCTGATATTTGTGTAGGTTTGCTATCTTGAATTTTAATTCTATTCAAGGTCTCATTTGCATATTTTTTTTGAGAGATAAAAATAATGTCATGCATTTGTTTTACTTTTTGGCCTATAAAGTACCTCAAGAGACCTAAATTTAGCATTTCAAACTCTCTTTGCATGACCTCTTTAAAATCAGCTATGAGGAAATCAGTGCCACCCCCAGTGAAAACTAAATCATCTACATACAAGACAATAATAATAATCTTACAATTAGTTGCCTTGATGTAAATAGTGGGCTCACCTTTTCTTTTGCTAAAGCTAATGTTGCTCATCAAATATGAGTTAAACCTACTTTACCATGCCCATGGAGCTTGCTTCAACCCATAAAGAGCCTTCTTTAGTCTATATACTTTTCCTTCATGACTTGAAACTTCATAACTAGGTGGTTGCTCCACATATACTTGTTCTTTGAACACTCCTTTCAAGAAGACAAACTTCATGTCCATTTGAAATACCTTCCATTTATTCTAGGATACAATTGCTATGACTACCGACATAGTTTCCATCCTTGCAACATGAGCACATGTCTCATTATAATCTCTCCCAAACTACTATTTGTACCCCTTGACAACCAATCTTACCTTATGTCACTCTATTCTTCCTTCGGTATTAAACTCTTGATCCTATAGACCCATTTCACCCCACTAAGTTTCTTGTAGGGAGGAAAATCAATCAGCTCCCATGTTCTATTCCTCTCTATTGCATATTTTTCCTCATCCATGGCCTCACATCATATCTCCTCTTTGATAGAATCCTTAAAATAAACTTGATCACTACGAGAGAAAAATACAAAAATCACATTTTCATCAAACCCACCATCATACCTTTCATTCTGGTAGATCTTCCTTAGACTCTTGGTCTTGTTTGGCATTAGGGAGGTGATAGTGTTCTTTGAACTCTCACCACTGCTATTGTTCAACTATGCAGCCTCAAATTGGAGTCGTTTGGAGCTCTTTGGAGTGAATTTTCTAGCTATTTGTGATTGCTTGTCTTTCTGCCTTCTTATGTCAGGAGTTGTCTAGAGATATCTGAAACCGAATTCTAAGATGACTCTTTTTAACTACCAATCTATGTTAGGAGTTATCGGTAGTCGTTCGGAGATATCCATATCTACTATTGCAACATCTTTCCCTTCAACATACTCATCATCATCATCATCAATGAGAAGTCCACATGAGGTGCATGAAGAGGTGTCTACTAAGCCATTCCATTACTCATTCGCACTGAACTCCACATCTCTATTAATGATGATCTTTCTAGTGATGGGGTTATACAACCTATATGCCTTAAACTCAACACTATATCCCATGAAAATGTAGTTCACACCCTTATCATCCAACTTTTACCTCTTCTCCTTTGGCACATAAGCATATGCCACACACCCAAACACTCTTAAGTACTCAACAATCCACTTGCATTTTGACCACACCTCTTCAGGGATCTTGTCACCAATCACCTTGGTTGGACTGCTATCTACGAAACAAATAATTTTTGTTCTAGCATCTTCCCAATACTCATTTGGGAGTCTCTTTACCTTTATGATGCTCTTTACCATCTCCAAAATGATTCTATTCTTCCTCCCAACCACTCTATTTTGCTACAGAGTATAAGAAGTTTCTAGCTCCTTCTTGATGCCATTTTACTTGAAAATATACACAAAATAATTGGAGGCATACTCTCCCCCACTATCTTGCCTTAGGACGTTGATAGCATGTCCACTCTCCCTTTCAGCCCAAGCTTAAAATAATAAAATGTTATCAAATGCTTTAACCCTATGTTGCAAGAAATAAACCCATGCTCTACAACTAGAATCATCAATGAAGGTCATAAAAAATTGGCTCTTGCCAATGGATATGATTTTCATAGGGCCACCCAAATCAGTATGCACCACCTCCAATGTTGCTCGTGCCCTTCTAGAGTTGCTCGATTGAAAGGAATCCCTATGTTGCTTACCCAAAATGAAAGCCTCACACTTGCTACTAGGCTCTACTATCTTTAGCAAACCATCTACCATTTTTTTCTTGGACAATAAAATTAAATCAGCATAGCCTAAGTGTCCATACCTGTAATGCCATAGTATGGAGGGTCTTGAATTACTATCCCATAGGCTGATTTTTGTACTGTTGTGTATTTTCTTTTCTTGGGAGGTGCAACCACAAACTAAGAAGAGAATCATGTCTCTATCCTCAATGGAAACATCTGATTCTTTGTAATTTGAAATGTTGCAATAACTTTCTTACTCCCATCTTTGTAAAAAATGACACAATCACCATTCTTCATTAGCACTTTGTCTCCACTTTGGATCAACCATCCAAAAATCACGTGATTGTCGTTGATACCTAGGGTAAAATAAACATTTTTTGTTTCTTTCTTGTCACCTTGCTTGGCGTGTATCACAATAAATCCTTTTCCCCACAACTAGAATATTCTATTGTTCCCCATTTTAATATTAGAATTAACATTTTTATCAATGAAAGAAAAGATACTCTCATTACCACTTATGTGCTTACTACAACCACTATCCAAATACCAAACCTCAGGGCTGCCTTCTTCACCAATGTTGCACATGATGAAGGCTGTGGACTGATTACGTTCAGCCACATTCACATCAACCATATTTTTATTATACTTGGACTGATTATTGTTCATTTTCTACCACTCACTAGAATAATGACCAATATTATAAAAATAAAAGCATTCAACATTGCTCTTGTCATAGCTCTATTTCTAACTATTGTTCTTCTTTCCTTGTTTGGAGCTAGGTAAGAGTTTCTCACTCCCTCATGGCTTTGGGCTCATCCTAAGCTATCTCCTCTAGTAATTCCTTTTTTGGAGTTTTCATGACCTCTTCCTCTTGATTCCCTTCCAGCATTGTTTCTTCTGCCCCGCCTCTTGCATTGGCTTGAGCTTTAAAATCTTGCTCCTAAGATGTAGCAGACCTAGTTAGGCATTGGCCATGAGTTTGAAGAGAACTTATTAACTTGTCCACCATCAATGTAGAGAGGTCATTGGCCTCCTTAATGCTAATCACTATTACATCAAACTTAGATGGTAAACTATGGAGGATCTTCTCCACAATCCTTTATTCCTCAATGGTTTCTCCATTTGTCATTAGTTGGTTCAATAAAGTAGAGACTCTTATGTGGAAGTCTGAAATAGACTCAACATCCTTCATTTGAAGAGTCTCAAAATTTGTTTGAAGCATCTAGAACTTCACCAAATGAACTCTATCAACACCTTGTAGGTTGTTTGGAGGATTTCTCAAGCTTCTTTGGCATAGTTAGCTACTGATATTATAGGAAATAGTGTCTCTAACAAGGCTACCTCAATAAAATTAAGTTCTTTTGCATCTTTCCTCCTTGTGTCTCTCAACAGGGTCTTCTAGTGGTTTGTGAGGACTGCAAACTGAGCTAGATCTATTGTATCCACAAACCCATTGACCATAATTTCTCACAATTCATTTACAACCATGATGGTCTTCATATTCTTTAACCAAACATCATAACTTTGTCTTTCAAAGTATGGTGGCTACTACCAGCTCTTTCCTTTAGCTCCAGCCATGTCTCCTACACAATAAAACTCAATACCCAAAAAAACAAATGCCCAAACTCATAAGGATTTAAGACCAAATGGCTCTAATGAAAGGAAACTTACATCCAACTTTATGAATATTTCCACATAACCCAATTTAGATTTTAATCAAATTAACACATAGAAGCCATATGCAAAGAATAGACAACATACACATGAAAACATGACACAAGATATATCCTAGGAAAAACCTCATGAGGGAAAAACCCAGCCTCCAAAAGCATCATCCACCATGTATTATCAGCAATGCGTCCTTTACAATAAAACTATAGAAAGCCTTTGAAGACCCAGTCATAACCAAGCACTCCATGTCAGAAAGCATGAATCCACACATCTCATGCCATGCTTCCTCCTTCACAAATGCTAACCTGGCTAACCCAAACAACTACCCTTGCGGTTGCTTTTATAAACACAAGCTCCCACAAAACCACCAATTGGTATATTTACATCAAAACCATGTGCCCAAAAACCAAGTGACAATAAAATAAAATAAAAAATTCCTACCTACCCTTGACCCACATTTAATATTGGGTACTTCATCACAATTGCATTCCCCAATATTAAATAAATGCAATATAATAATACCAATGTGTCAATACAACTAATCAAGTGGTTACAAGAATATTCCAAGGGAATCTCAACATGTTGCACGTCCATTTAGGTGCTCCTAGGTGGAACAATACAATATAATTTTACAATATAATTTCATGTCCACCTTACATAATAATAAAATAATACAATAATAAAACATTATTATGCAAGGTGTACAACACCATTTTCCCAACATCTAATACCAAGACAAAAATATAAAAAGGCTCAAATGCAGTTCTCTAATACCATGCAAAACAATTAAAATTCTCAAAAGGGGTAGAGACTCACCTCTAATACATATCCCTAAATATGAAAAACAAATAAACCTCAATGATTGCAACTCAGATTTTCAAATCACTAGCAATGCATAGTAGAAGAAAAAACCAAAGAGACAAAACACATGCTAGAGACATGCAAGTTCTTTCTTGATTTCTATTAAATCTGAAAATAACTTTTACAACACAAACTAGACATTCTCATAAAATAAACTAACTGATTATAACTACTGATTACAAAATAACTTGTAGTATTCTAGAGCTACTACCAAACACTTAGAAACATGGATCTTCTCCCAGTCCTCTCACAAACTAATGAGCTTATCAAATCTTTCTTCTCAAATCTTTCTAACAAACATGTTGCACATATTGTATCTATTGACACCTAGAGTAATCACTACTCATTAGGAGTGACGAAGTGCCTAGAGCAATTACTACTCATTAGGAGTGACAAAGTGCCTAGAGCAATCACTCCTTTCAATACAAACAAACATACAGTTGTCGTTGCACACTCTAAATCACTCATAGAATAAAAAACATTCCTCGTCTTCTACTGCAAAAAGCTAGACTCATTCCAACTTCTAAACTAACTTTGGGAAACATTCTTCTCTTTTGTCGTGGGTCTATCCATGCAGAATTCGCCCTCAAAATTCAAATTCAAAATCATCTACAAAAATTAAATTCTACTAGATACTGCTACTACAACATCAAGAGCAAGTTGGGGGAAGCAATCCCCAAGTCAGTCTTCTGTTGCTATCATCTGCGGACTACATTTACTCTTGGTTGCTCCTAACAAGGGAGGTGTGCACAAAGAGATGTAGGAAGACTTGGAAAATTTTAATTTTCTAACAATAAATACTATCTTCTAGATGATGCAAAATTATAAAATAACCAATAAAGAGATCAAGAATGAAATTTATTGTATCAACCATTTTATCATCCCAGTTTATGCAGCAAGACCTACACCGAAGCTACAAGAAGACTTGTCAAAGACTACAAAAATAAGGATACAAATAGATTTTTGAAAGCAATTGTAATATGTAGAGACCTTAAAGTTGGAGGTAAATAAATAATCGAGAAATCCATTAAAAAATATCTTTCAATATATTATGAGATTAATTATTTATGATAGTTGTTGTCAGGAGAAGATTACCATTCAATAGATTATGAGATTAATTATTTATGATAGTTGTTGTAAGGAGAAGATGGAAACATGTACATTAATGAGATTATTCTTATGTGGGAGGATTACATCCCAATTTAGAATAGAATAACGCCTGTCAGCAAGGAGGAATTTCTTTAGGCTTCCGTAGTCGATAAGGATAATAAGGATATGTCTAAAGAGTGACTTATAGAAAATAAGGTAGTAATTTCTACATAGAACAAATCAAAAGATAAAACGATGTAAACACATGCAACTGCAATTAAATTTTTGGAGAGAATTCAAGACTTCATTGGCTCACTTTCTTGTTCGGTTTGGGAGTCCAAAGTTAAAGTACAAACCCCTATAGTCATTGTCACTGAGTTCAACAACAAATTGAATTTTCAATGTAATAAGGAGTCTATTCATAATAGTGAAAATACAATCTGAAATTCTAGGTTATAAAAACGAAGAATAAATTTAAAAAGTTGAGTTATTTTTCAGGTTATTAAGGTCAAATATATAAAATTTCTAGATGTAGAAGACCTTAATCCAGTAATAAATAATTTTGTCAAGGATTTTCTAAATGCAGCAGGGGAGTCAACATTTTTGTATTATAAGTTTGTGAAAATCCAAAATATTAATCTAGTAGATATTGGTGTTTCAGTAAGTTTTCCAGAGATTTCATAAGAGAAGTTTAAAATGAGGATTCTGAAGGGTTTTTTCTTTTCCTTCATTGTATTCACGTTGAATATGAGGTTACTCACATGACCGAGAAGAAAATAATAGTTTCTGTGTTTCTCATTCTTCTAGGTTTGAAATAAAAACACCATGTTGGAAGAAAATTTAGTCAATAAAGTGTTCTCAAAGTCCCATCATGCGAATTGGATTTCTAGCCACTAGTTTAGGGCCGTATTTTTGTATATTCTTCATTGCAAACAATTTGCTCCCTCTTGCATGAGTTTGGGGATAATTTTAGACTAAGTGTTTGATTACATAATATTTTGATTTTTGCTAGTATTTTATGCATGCCAAGTTATTTTTTCGTTGAAAGCTATTCTATTGCATTATAGATATAGGTTATACAAGATTTAGTGTGTTAATCTATTGGAGATTATGGATCTTGAGACTATAATAAAAAATCAGATATTTTGTTTGTTGCAATTGAGTTTGTTCTATCATTTACTATTAATTATTGGGAATGTACTTTTGCATGTTTTAGATAAACTTGTTAGTTCTACACTCAATGATCATTCATACAATTTTGTCTTAGTTTTTTGCATGGGTATGGTGTTCTAATCAATGAAATATGAAGATCTATTAAATTTATTTTTTATTTGGATGATTGCATCAATGTTGTGTTAATTGTGAGAACTAAGTCAATATAATATTTGTTTAGAAAGATCTAAGTTAACCTTTAAATTTTCTAAAGCAAATTAATGGTCATTATTGTCAATGGGAGTAGATTTTCATTTCACTTCTCATTACCCTACTCTCTTTTGATATTTTTTTAATTTATTTTAAAATAGAATGAAAGCTCAAGAAGCAATTCCATTTACACGCCTTCTTATGAATTTTTTTGTATTTGATATTAGAATCAAAGTTGAAGAAATAATTTCATTTATATAAATCTTCACAGTTTGAACACAATTATCTTGAATTAAACATCAAAATTTAGACCTTTTTACTTTTAAAGAAAATATATGCCCTCTTTTGACCGCATTTTGGCACCCATTTCCATTCCATCCACCTTCCGGCTTGACCTAAGAGCTTTCAATAGCAAGGTGGAAAACTCTTTACCTTTCTTTCTCACAAGAATTAGAAGAAGAAACAACAAATTTAAGTGTATCTTTTGATGCAAATTATTTTTTATTTTGTAACTAATATTGTATGTATATAATCAATTATAAAATATTAGAAACTTCTTCCAATGAATTTTAAAGAAAAAATATACCCTCTTTTGATCCTATTTTGACACCTATTTCCATCCAACTTCCCACTTGACCTAAGAGCATTCAATAGCAAGGTGGAGAACTATTTACCTTTCTTTCTCACAAGAATTAGAGGAAGAAACAACATATTTAAGTGTATCTCTTGGTGCAGATTATTTCTTATTTTTTAACTAATATTGTATATGTATAATTTATTATAAAATATTAGAAACTTCTTCCAATGCTATCCATACATGATGGTTGTACTTTAAGGGAGGATGCTAAGGATGGAGATAACATAGTTTTCTTAAAATTGATTGTAATGGGAATAAGTGATAAGGAAATAAAGATAAAGTAGATATAAAATTTTAATATTAATTATTCATGTAAGATTATAAAAAATATATCTTTTAGATTATAAATGTTTTTCAAAACAACATTACTTTGTGTAGTAATTTTTGATATTTCATTATATTAAATTATGCTTAAAGAATGATAGTATGTAATCTCTAAGAGGGAATAGTGAATTTTGTGCTTTTTCTAATGGGGTTTCATCATCCTCAACTATTTTCATAATTCCATAGTATAGGTGAAGAGGTGCTAAAGCTTCCCATAATTCTAACAGATGATGAGGATTATCAAGACAACAAGCCTTTAGCAACCAAAGGATTGGAATTCTTATAGAATTGGATGATAATTGAAGACAATGAAGATCTAGATTGGATCAAAACCTACATTCATCTTGAAGGGATTGAAGGACAAATGTAGGTGGATGCCCTAGACACAGTGGAGGACTTAGAGAATGAATATATGCAAGAGTCTTCTTGGATTCTAAAGGTTCTTTTATTTTCCTTCATTGTATTCATGTTGCCTATGAGGTTACTCACAATACTAAGAAGAAAATTATAGTTAGTGGGTAGTTTTTGGTATCTTTCTTTGTTTCTCATGCTTCTAGGTTTGAACGAAAGTTACAAATTCATATCTACCCTCTCTCCATGCAAAAAATACTATTTTTGGAGAAAAATTTAGTCAATAAAGTGTTCCCAAAGTCCCAACACATGAATTAGAGTTCTCATCATTGTTTTAGGGTCATATATTTTGCATTTTCTTGATTACAAATAATTTGCCCACTTCATTTTGTTTTAAAGTCATCAATATTAGGTCGTTATGTTTTGGATTTCAAGTGGTAACCAAAACCATTGAAAATAACATATTTGTCATTTGATGTGAACATTGTATTTTCTATGGTTTTCATATTTGGAAATAATTTTAAATTAAAAGTTGTGCACTTTTTCTTTCCTTCTTTCCTTTGAATCATGGAATCTCTACATAACTACACATGTTGTGTGGAATTGGTGAATCAATCAATAGTTATCTTTATGTTTTTTTTGTTTGAAAAATATTCTTTTATTGCAATTCTAGATATTTTAATGTTGGATATATCAATATGAGCAATAGGAAAAGCACCAAAAAAGATAGATGTAGTATTTAGGAACAATTAGAAAAGCCTAACTCCAAAAGAAAAAAAGAATAGGAATTCTTGAAATGGAATTCTAACATTTACATTCAGCATCTTCAACACATGGCATCATATTCCACCAGCTCATAGAAACAAAGAAAACTTCAAAACCAGAAGAAAAAAAGGATTACTTGAAAATAAATTCTTAGGAATGGTCACACCATATATCAAATAAGAAATCACATTGAAACTAAATTGGCCGGCAAATATTGAAAGTAAAGCATAAATTGAATAAAATTGTACTTTCTTAGAACAAAATTGTAATTAAACATTCAAAAATAACAGTTGGTGTGAACAACTAAAAGTAGTCAAATTCATCCATATTATTGATGTAAAAAAAAAATATACACAAAATCACATCCAAATAGTCAAAGACAATTGCCAAGTATACATATGGTAATAGAAGGATTTGTTCTTTTGGCAATTGCAAATTGGCAGATTTGCGACATCCCCCACAACTGAAAATGAAAACGTAGGAGTAGCAAATGCATATGATGTAAATCGTACTCCAGTAGCAATTCAATGCATTCAACATATAGCTGAACAATTATATTTATTTTTCAAATGCATTGGAAGAAGATAATGGCTTGGATGGCTCTTTATCTTGCTTGTATGGTCTAAATTCTTTGTCTATTTTAATATTGTCTTCAATCTCAGTGTTGGGTATATGAAGCCCAATGGTCACATGACTATTTGTCTTCCCCAGACTCTTCATTTCATATCTAATATATTTATATAAATGGTTGTGTGCAGCCCATACATGATGAACTGTAGAAATGATATTGGTTAATAAGAATTCTCCCTTCTTTCTAGTGGACGTAGCCACTTAGTGGTGAACCACATTAAACTTTGTGTTATGTGTTGTTTTGTTTTCATTTATGTTTTGTTTTCTCTATTTTATTGTTGATTGTCATGTTTTTCTACTCGGTTTAAACTAACAATTGGTATCAGAGACACAGTTGGCTTGAGCAGAGATAGGATCTGATTGGATAGTTGATCCTAGATATGGGTGCCCTTACTTTGTGTTTGATCCCGGAGTTGGGTATGGGTGCCCTTACTTTGTGTTTACACAATTTCTATTGGTTGAATCTTCTTAATCTATTTTCTTAACGTTGTAAAAATGCAAAAAATCTACTGAAAAACAATGTGTTATGTAAATTTATTTTTTTGATCAGATGCTATTTTGTATAGAGGGAAAATAAATTTGTCATTGTTAAGTAGAGCTGCATCTTATTTGTGATATTCAAATTTAGTATAATTTATAGAAATTCACTCACTTTACATTCAAATAAATCCTTAAACTTTGATATCTAAAATTTAATAAATGAGCTAATAACTACAAGTTATTAATAATTTAATACAAATTAGACAAGCTTGAGTTATGAATTATCATATATTTCATTGGTAATTAATTATTAGAGCTTTCATGGAGAGACAAATTCATGACTTTTCAAGAGACTTGTAAAATGTTTACATGTTCAAGGTGCCTTTGATTGTGGCACCTAAGTTGAAGGACATTGAATGGTGCATTGAAAGGGAAACTTTGAATTTACCAATCAAATTAAAAAATTGCAAATCTATATTAATATTACCAATCAAATGATAAGGAATGCAACATTTGTACTAATAACATGTATTAATGTTGATTTTGAACACTTATTACTTTTGTAGAGACACAATAGATAATCAGACAATATTCGATATTAAATTACATATTTGGTTGAGAATAATCCACATGCACTAGAAGTTTATCGATACATATGGTATACAATATTAACTACTATGATTATTTCCAATTGGGCATTACAACCCAAGCTCAAGAAAATCTAATCCCTATACACTAGTATCTCAATATTATGATCCTTTATCAATATAGGTCAATGCAGCTACTTAGGATTTAGGTTCTAAGTTTGTTTCTTTTGAGGAGCAGTTGAATATCATTTAGAGAGAATGGCAAGCAGCAAAGGAACTAAACTCCCTCAGTAATAGCAATTATAATTTTCAATAATAAAAATCTTATTAATATTTTTCAACTCAATTTAAACTTCAAATATCTTTGCAATTATTTTGTAATGAAAAAAGAAATGAGGATCCCCTAAAACTAGATACAATTCTCATAGAAATAGAGTACTTATAGTAAAGTACATTCTATAAAAATAACCTATTTGAAAATAGTTGATGATGATGAAACTCATTAGAAAATGCACAATATTCACTATGGCTTCTTAGAGATTACATACCATCATCCTTTGGGAATACAAATGTATGACGAGTTATAAAAAGTTTCTACACAAAGTAATGTTGTTTCAAGAAAGTTTGTAATCCAATGGATGCTTTTCTAACAATACTACATGAATAAGTAATGTTAAACTTCTATATCTACTTTATCTTTATGGCATTATCACTCATTCCCATTACAACCAATCTTAAGAAAACTATGTTATCTCCATTCTGAATATCCTCCCTTAAAGGGAAAACGCCATACATGGATAACATTGGAAGAAGATTGTAATATTTTTAAATAGATTATACACATACAACATATGGGAGTTACAAAATAAAAATAATCTAGAACAAGAGATACACTTAAACTTGTCGTTTCTTCCTCTAATTCTTGTGAGAAAGAAAGGAAAAGAGTTTCCACTTTTCCATTGAAAACTAATAGACCAAGTGGAAAAGTTGTTAGTATGAATAGGGTTCTCTAGCCTTCTAGTTTTTTATTAGCTACTTATCCACTATAACTCTCTTCACACTTAGTTAAGCTTACTTAGGGACATTTCACTTTATCCCACATTGGTTATGTTTTTAGTCTCTTGGGTGGTAAGTGCTATATAAACTCATCACTCTCATATGAGCATCTTATCTTACATTATATGATTTTCATTCTCTTGAGTTGAATACAATTTATTTGGATCATTGTTGATTCTTTCTTTGCTCTCCTTCATTCATTCAAATTCTTAGATTGAAATCTCACATGGTATCAGAGTGGTTGTGAATTGTGGATTAGCATTTTCTTAGAAATATGAGAGTGTAGGGCTGTCTTTTTTTTAAGCACATGAGTATTCTCTTCTCTCATATTTTAGGATGAGCTGGAGAATCAGAAAAGTATGGAGAAAACTATAGTTTTTTAGGGGGGTCTTATTTATATCTTGCTAGTTTCAGTTTTTCAAAACTTCCTAGAGACATTTTGAATTCACCATTAAGTTCAAAGTAGCTAAGAAAGTCAAGTTTGGCTTTCGTTTCATCCGATTTGGAGATTATGTGATGTAGTTACAGATCGAGGGTTTCTAACTCATATCTAATGTATCTTTTTGGGGGGGTGTTTTCTAGCCAAAAGGACTTCACCATTGAATCCAGAAGACCCAAAAAACCCTATTTTCATATAAATATTTTCCATATTTGGACACTAGAGCCTCTAGCAAAAAAAAAAAAATTGGAGGGGCGTTTTTTATCTTTACAACATTATTTTTCATCAATTTTTTAGTGTATTCTTGTTATTTGCAACGTCAAATGGTTGCCCCATAGCCCTACTATGACCTATGGGTCTTTTTGCCAAGTTTATTGACTATTTTTTGCTAATATAACACGTTAATTCCCCATCACAAATCACACCATTGGATTCTATATTCTACCCTAATTCCAACGAGTGGTTGGAAGGCCATTTTTTCTATTGGCACGACGCAATTTTAATTTTTAAAATGTTGTTGTAATAAATAGGCCATTTTACGAGAATTTGTTTTAGCTATAACTTTTGATCAGTAGCTTGGAATTGAGTGTTGTCTTTTGCAAAAGTGCATATTTTTTCATTCTCCATCTAATGGTAATTTTTAATTATAAACACACTAACTTATAAAGTGCCAAATTTGGGGGGGAGGAAGAGGTGGGGAGAGGGGGGTTTTGATTGATTAAATGGAAGCTTTCTTGGTGTGATATTGCTTGTTCTTCTCTTTTTTTCCATGCTTTATTTTCCTTCCACAAATGGGTAATGTTAAGTTTCTATTTCTAACACGATACAACTATAGCACATTGCAAAAAAATACATGGAACTTCTTAATGCAACAAGGTTATACACCATATCTTGAAAAAAAGATAAGTGAACCATATATGCTAAGGATAAAATGTTTTGGATGATTGAACAAACAATATCTCTAGGCTACATTAGGAGTTTAGTGTCCCTTGGTTTAAAGTTTCAACTTGATGGTTGTAATAATTCACATGATGCATGTCACAAATTAAAAACTTTGTATGAGCCAATTGATGAAGTTAGGGGACATCAACTTGATAATAAACTAATGGCACTTGATCCTAAGTCTTTTGACAACATCCAGGAATTTGTAACAAAATTTAATGATTTGAGATCACAATATAAAGATTGTGGCATAGAGAAAAATGACATTTAACATTTCTTGAGTACTCTTCTTAAACTTAGATCTGAATATGCTACTTTTGTTTTTAGTTTTCATACCCATAGATCGACTATGGGTGCTTGTTAGACAATACCTTCTTTTACATCATTTTTTGAATTGTTGATGCAAGAACAAGACAAACTTCTATCCATATGGATCTTGAAGTCATCTCTGTCTTAGGCAATGTTGGCTACTCAGTCAAAGGGATAGAAAGAGTCAGGAAAACTTGACAAGAAAAAAAAAAAGTCTAAGAAGGAGTCATAAAAAGATCAAGCACAGGGTAAATGCACAAAGATGGTGGTCAAAAGGGGGGGTATAAGTGGACACTTTTCTTTCTGAAATCAAGTGAACCTGAACTTGGAGGCAAAATATGAAAGTTGTCCACTCAAGATATGAAGATAATCAAAGAACAAATATTGTAGTAATTTGAATCTAGCTTCGAAACTACTAAAAATTTTCAAAATTGGATAAGATTAAGGGGGTCAAATCCTTCGCGCACGAAAAATTGGCCCTGATTTTTCTGAAAAAACATAACATAGTGTTTGACGTGCGCATCAAAAAAGTCATAGTTATATTTAATATTTTGACAAATCCTTTGACAAAAAGATAGTTAAGAGTGGGCACTAGAAGATGTGTATTTTTTTGTAATTTTTTGTTGAGTATTTTGTTTTTTATGATTTTTCCAATCGAGCACATCCTAAAAATTAGGTACATGTTCATGCGCAAAGCATAAGTTGCACTAAACAAATCAAAAATATAATTTTATTTTTTAAAATTGTAAAGAATCAAGCGCACTACAATAATATATAATTTTTAAAAAATTTAGATAAGTATATCAAAAGTTATTCAAAAAATGGTGAACCTATGTCTGTGAGAATTATGGAGACACTAGTAAAAGAAATTCAATAATATGTTATTGTTGTTCAAATTGAAAAAAAATTATATGGTTAGAAAGCTCAGAAGATGGGTGAAAATATGGTGGTAATTTTAGAAATACCCACTTGATGAAGTGTAAACTTGATGATGACAAAGTCGATAAACCAAATTGATAAAATAAAACATGTCAAAAATGAGAGAAATGGAGGGAAATCAAAGTTCCAAACCGTAGCTTTGTCATCCAGACATACTTCCAAGCCTAAACAGTCAAAAGCGCATATGGGGTACTTATGGTTTAAAAAGCGCATATAGGTTACTTATGGTGTAAGCAGCGCGTACGTGCTTGTTTACCTATAAACAGTGCATACGTGTTATTTTTACTATAAACAGCACGTACGTGATATTCTATATATAATATGTGTATATACATATAATATATGTAATATATAATATGTGTATATGCATATAATATATGTAATATATAATATGTGTATAATATGATATTGTATATATAATATGTGTATATACATATAATATATAATATATGTATATATATATATAATATATTAAACATATATATACACATTTAAGTGTATTGTCTCCCCCTCTCAAACGCATACAAGGTGCCTCTCTCTCTCTCTCTCTCTCTCTCTCTCTCTCTCTCTCCTCCCTTCCTCCATACCCCATCCCTCTCTCTCTCCCTCCCTCTCTCCCCTTCTCCCTTCCTCCATACCCCATCCCTACCTCTCTCCCCTTATCCCTTCCTCCATACTCTCTCTCTCTCTCTCTCTCTCTCTCTCTCTCTCTCTCTCTCTCTCTCTCTCTCTCTCTCTCTCTCTCTCTCTCTCTCTCCCTTCCTCTCTCTCTCTCTCTCTCTCTCTCCCTTCCTCCCTTCTCCCTTCCTCCATACCCCATCTCTCTTTCTCTTCTTCTCTCCCTCCCTCCCTCCATACCCCACTGCAATTGTGTTTGCACTTCTATAGAAGTAAGTGAATTTATTTCTTATTTGCAACTTTCTCTTTAATTTTTATCATGTATGCTCTCCTAAGAAAATTGACTGATGGATTTGTGTGTGTGTATTGAATAGGAGGAATAGGGTTTGAAATTGAACCATGGGTGTATTACCATGACAAAAAAGGAAACCTGCAGCAATATTCTTCTTGAATGTGTTTTTAATGAGCTGAGCAGATGTGGAAAAGTGTCAATAAAGAACCATGATGAGTCAGAGTACCTATAATATGTTTTTCAGAAGGAAACAGCAGGTAGGAAGAGAAAGAGGGAGAGTAATACAGATGATGTCCTATAGAATGATAGTGGTGGGTATGCGAAAGTTCCCATGTTGTTACACAATGCCTGTCACCTAAAGAAATTAAAGTTTGTTGTATGCATAGAAGTGGTAGTATATGATGATAATCACTTGTCAAACAGCTTGGAACGGTACATACCCATGAAAGAAATCAAGTGTGTAATTCCTATAGTCACAATCGAGATCAGTCTTATAACTTTGCAAATTTAATAGCATCATATGTTTTAGAACTTAGGTAGTACTCTTATGGTTAGGTCAATCTCTTACACTTTCTTTTTAGCGAAGCCTCATTGTTTGTTCGCTTGGAGTCTCGATGACTGATGGATTTGTGTATGTATATTGAATAGGAGGAATAGGGTTTGAAATTGAACCATGGGTGTATTACCGTGACAAACAAAGAAACCTGCAGCAATATTCTTCTCGAATGTGTTTTTAATGAGCATAGCAGATGTGGAAAATAGTGTCAACAAAGCAACATGATGAGTCATAGTACCTGCAATATGTTTTTAAGAAGGAAACAATAGGTAGGAAGAGAAAGAGGGAGAGTAACACAGATGATGTCTTGTAGAATGATAGTGGTGGGTATGTGAGAGTCCCCATGTTGTTACACAATGCCTGTCACCTAAAGAAATTAATGTTTATTGTATACATGGCAGTCGTAGTATATGATGATCATCACTTGTCAAACAGCTTGGAACAGTACATACCCATGAAAGAAATCAAGTGTGTAATTCATATAGTCACAATCGAGATCAGTCTTATAACCTTGAAAATTTAATAGCATCATATGTTTTAGAACTTAGGCAGTACTCTTAGGGTTAGGTCAAGCTCTTACACTTGCTTTTTACTAAAGCCTCGTTGTTTGTTTGCTTGGAGTGTCAATGGCTGATGGATTTGTGTGTGTATATTGAATAGAAGGAATAGGGTTTGAAATTGAACCAAGGGTGTATTACCGTGACAAACAAGGAAACCTGCAGCAATATTCTTCTCGAATGCATTTTTAATGAGTAGAGCAAATGTGGGAAATAGTGTCAACAAGGCAACATGATGAGTCAAAGTACCTGCAATATGTTTTTCAGGAGGAAACAACAAGTAGGAACAGAAAGACGGAGAGTAACACAGATGATGTCTTGTAGAATGATAGTGGTGGGTATGCAAGAGTTCCCATGTTGTTACACAACGCCTGTCACCTAAAAAAATTAAAGTTTGTTGTATGCATGGCAGTGGTAGTATATGATGATCATCACTTGTCAAACAGCTTGGAACAGTACATACCCATGAAAGAAATCAAGTGTGTAATTCCTATAGTCACAATCGAGATTAGTCTTATAACCTTGCAAATTTAATAGCATCATATGTTTTAGAACTTAGGTAGTACTCTTACGATTAGGTCAATCTCTTACACTTTCTTTTTAGCGAAGCCTCATTGTTTGTTCACTTGGAGTCTTGATGACTGATGGATTTGTGTGTGTATATTGAATAGGAGGAATAGGGTTTGAAATTGAACCACGGGTGTATTACCATGACAAACAAGGAAACCTGCAGCAATATTCTTCTTGAATGTGTTTTTAATGAGAAGAGCAGATATGGAAAATAGTGTCAACAAAGCAACATAACGAGTCAGAGTACCTGCAATATGTTTTTCAGAAGGAAACAACAGGTAGGAAGAGAAAGAGGGAGAGTAACACAGATGATGTCCTATAGAATGATTGCGGTGGGTATGCGAGAGTTCCCATGTTGTTACACAACGCTTGTCACCTAAATAAATTAAAGCTTGTTGTATGCATGGCAGTGGTAGTTGTATATGGTGAAAATGGATAACAATAATGATAATATTGAAAGGCTAAATGAATTCAACCACAAAACCCTAGCCTAACAACAACAAAGATCCACCATAACATATGAAGATTACCTAAGACAATGCAAATCAAACAAAATCACAAAGATTATACCATCACATGTCCAACAGGGTTTGGATCTCCATTCTTCCTATCTCCATTGATCTTGCTTGATATATTTGCTCTCAGATTTTATGTGCACAAGAGCTCAACAAAGAATGGAATGTGGTTGCAAGTAGGATTGTAGTGTAGTCAAGTCCTTAAGATCATTCATTAGAATACATAGAATGATTAGGGTTGATAATGAAGGAAACATCTCCTTATATAGAAGACACTATATGAAATGGAGGGATAAGATTGAGAGGTGTAAAAGGAGGTCGGCTATGATTAGAGGGTAGGTAAAAGAAATAATAAAATAATGAAAGGGGTAGGTAGTGTATGAATTAAGAGATGAATGACATGTGTCATGGGTAGAAAAGGTTAATGAATTAATTAAATAAATAAAGATTTATTTAATTAATAGAAGAAATGGGATAATTAAATAAATAAGATATTTATTTAATCTAGGAAAAGGATAATTTAAATAAATAAATGTATTTATTTAAATGAGAAATAAGGCTAGAAGAGGATAAATGAATTAATTAAATAAATAAAGATTTATTTAATTAATAGAAGAATTAAGCTTAGATAATTAAATAAATAAAATATTTATTTAATTAGACATGACAATTTTGGGTGTCTACATTTTGCCCCTCTTTGAGACAATGCGGCTTGTCGCGTTGTTTCAAAGAAGATAAGATGAACTGATACAGAGTTGCCCCAGGATGGGAATGATATGCCCCCTCGAGAGATTGGATGAAAATGTCTGAAAAGATTGCAGACAATCTCTCGATAAGGAAGAGAGGCTAGAATGGACTGACCGGATAAAGTGACAGAGTCACGGGATAAAGAAGACTGACTCGGGAAACAAAGGCGAGGGATAAGGTAGGCTATAAGATAGACCACGGGGGAAAATAAATCCTCATTGTCATCTACACATCCACGAGAGCAGATTGCAGAGCGAAAATTGAGCAGCAGTAGTCAGCAGGGATGGCTTTCACTCACAGATTCGACCGCGTTTGCCGATTCCAGAGGCCAGCAGAGGCAGGAGAGCCGGTAAGTACCACCAAACCTCCTCGTACTTTGACGCATTTAATTTTGTCATTAATGCATGCTAGATAGGGTAATAAATGCACCTAGACTAGGGTCCAAAAAGTGTCAAAAAACGTCCAGGCGCATCTGCATTGGTGCCAGGTGCATCTGTGCTCGCAAGGCGTGTCTATGTTTGTGCCAGGCGCGTCTGCGTTTGAACTCGTGTCTGTGTCAATTGCGGCCGCGTCTGTGATGTGCAGGCGCGTCTGTGCCAAGAAGGCACGTCTATGCAGAGCATAGGCACGTCTATGTTAATCAGGCACGTCTGTGTTTTTCAGGCATGTCTGTGCAGTCTTTGAGTGCGTTTATGTCAGGTAAGCGCGTTTGTGTTAAGTTTCATCTTCTAGGTCAAATCGGCAGTTCTGTGATGAACATACGTTGTCGATTGGATAAGGTGCTGAGAGGATACACTGAAGCAGGTCCTCTAGGAAGACTAGGATAGATCAAGGCACTTTGTGATGAACAATGAGTACCAAGATAGAGTACTTTGTGATGAACAGGGAGTACTAAAGTATGAGCAGCACTTTGTGATGAACAGGGAGTGCAAATGTGAGTAACACTTTGTGATGAACAGTGAGTGTCACACACATAGTACTTTGTGATGAACAGGGAGTACCACTAGGATAAATAGCAACACTTTGTGATGAACAGTGAGTGTCACTAGGATAAATAGTAACACTATGATGAATAGTGAGTGTCACTAGGATAGAATGTCAGATGCATTTAGATAAAAAGTAGCATTTTGTGATGAACAGGGAATGCCACTATGACTGACATGAGTGATTTGCTTGACTACAGGAGTATTTGCCGATGTTGGAGTCACGGGAGAGATTCCCATCTACTCAGAGGTTGTGACCTAAGTTGTCATTCAAGGACAGAGCTGCCATCGAGGAGATGGGATTGAGATATGTTCTGTATGTGCCTGAGTTTCGGGCGAACATGTATTTGCTGACTGCATTAGCTGAGAGATGGCACTTTGAGACGTGCACGTTCCATTTGCCGATGGGTGAGATGACAGTCACCCTGGAGGATGTATACAGGATATTGAGGATACCGATCGATGGGGAGCTGATCCCATACGATCGATATGGAGATAGGGAGGCCCTGAGATGAGTATTCCAGGACCCTAGACTGGAGATGAGCGCAGGACACGTGGCATGGGACACCATGATAGCCACAGTGCTAGCGCTGTCGATAGTGATAGGAGGAGCGATCAGTGGGTTCCTGTGTCCGGATAGGGCGACACGGGGGTTGGCTATGGATTGGGGAGGAGCACTGGAGACACTGGTGACATAGCACACTAGATATGCTTGG
The DNA here is from genome assembly GCF_030272615.1 of Cryptomeria japonica. Lineage (NCBI taxonomy): Eukaryota > Viridiplantae > Streptophyta > Pinopsida > Cupressales > Cupressaceae > Cryptomeria > Cryptomeria japonica. The sequence goes on from NC_081414.1 coordinate 205,417,008, forward strand.
GGACCATGTGTGTTGGCACACCTCTATTACGAGCTACATCAGTTTGTGTATCATGGATCCGTAGGATTGGGCTGTGGAGTGACATTGCTGCAGGTATGGGCCTATGAGCATTTGTCAGTTACCTAACCGATACACTTCAGGGGTAGGGGTCATGGATGCAGTTTTGTTCATTTGTATGATATGATCACATCACAGCCACGGATTAGCAGGTTGGAGCACTGGCAGCGAGTGATAGATGACATCGACATGGTCATATGGAGACCATACCTAGGCTGCGAGCAATGGGAGGATGATGTAGTTGAGCTTCCCTACACCTTTCGAAGCACGTACCTAATTGGGCGGGCACCCTATGTTCTAGAGAGACAACTTGTGGACAGGGTTTGCAGGCAGTTTGGCCGGATCCAGAGGATGCCACAGGGCTCAGGCATGTATGCGTGGATAGTCAGGGATCAGGCATAGTTTGGGCCTTTGTTGTCATATGATCAGGCAGTGACACAGCTAGTAGAGATGATGCCAGTACCTTGGGATATGTGGCCGGAGATTGAGGATGCCAAGATGGATGCTGAGTACACAGCATACTGGGCAGAGCATCCATTCCCATGGTTGATGGATCCAAGAGAGCCATTGGAGGGAGATGGGGGTGGAGATGATGATGACGGTGGAGGTGATGGGGGCAGAGGCCGATGGAGGAGGAGGGGAGCAGTTGGAGAGAGGCGAGTTGCACCTCGGATGGAGGGTGGAGAGGAGAGACAGGCTCAGGTGGTGAGGGGTCACGGTGGATTGCCACTACAGGTGCCAGCAACACAAGGTCCCAGACAGGTATAGGGACAAGGACAGGGACAGAGACTAGTACAGGTACAGGTACAGGCACAGGGGCAGGCACCCGTATAGGGGGAGCCACAGGCAAAGGCGAAGGGGGCTGACCCAGTGGAGGATGAGCTACTAGAGCTGAGGGAGATCTGCCAGGGCCAGGCAGATGAGATCCAGGAGCTAGAGAGGGAGAGGGATCAGCTCAGGACGAGGCTCAGAGATACTGAGCGGGAGCGGGATCAGGCTATTCAACGCTATACAGAGGCTGAGATAGCACTGAGGGCCAGGAGACAGGCAGCGGAGGATATAGGGGCAAGATATGCTTATGTCCTGCAGGCAGGGGAGGAGATTGCCTACTGGTGAGATCTCTACTATGGTGCAGTGCCAGCAGATCAGCGGGCGAGGAGCTTCCATAGACCGTCGCGTACAGCGACAGCTACGGGAGGGAGTCGGAGGAGATAGGCATCGAGTGGTGGGGTTATGGGTCCTCCACCACCACCAGATAGAGGAGACAGGAGGGATGATCCTGGGGTGGGTCCTCTAGGGGCTCAGATTCTGTCGAGGCCAGGCGGCTCCAAGGGAGGGAGTTCATCATAGCCATAGAGGGCTCCCTATGTATCAGTATTGTACCATTTTTGTATTGTAGACACCTACAGGTGCTTTTTGTAGCCATATGATTTTGACATCATTGTATCATGACACTTTATGATTATATATATGAGATGATTCATTTTTGCGGTAGCTATATGCATGCGTACCTATGTGATGAGATGTTCTTATGTGATGTTTGTTTATGATATAGATGCAAATATGTATATGATGCAATGCAATATTTTTGTTCTTTTATGTGTTTATATGTGTATGCATGATGCAAATGTGAATGTATAAAATGCCAATGAATATGATAATGCAAATGACTATTTACATGATGAGAATATAAAATGTTCTAACATGTGTTGTGTGCAGGATGTGATATCTATATGTATGTATGAAATGCTTATATGTGGTAATGCAGGTGTAACTACATGAAATGCAAGTGTTTTTGGTGTGTCATTATACTTAGTCATGTGATAGCAGGCTATGCGGATTCAAGAAGGACGATGGAAGTCAATCAAGAAAGGGGGATGGAAGACAGAAGATATGAAAGTGAAAGAGCTTCTTGTGCGTTATCATCATTGAGCTTTATTATGGCAAGTAGGTTATGACAATCGAGGCATATGTTCGACCCAGAAAATCATTGTACCTATTTGCATGGAGATAAGACAATCACAAACAAGGAATGCCCCAGTTCACACTAGACTCATAGTGTCCTCATATCCTTGGACAAGTCATAGCATTACTAAGAGACAATCCACAGACAGCCGATACAAATAGGTGACGATACCCCATCCTCGCCTTTCTAGTCAAAGACATCCTGGAGGTAGAATCTCTAGTCAGAGACATCCCAGAAAAGCTAAAAGACATGTCACCAAAAAAGATGAATTCAAAAGAAAACCAAGACTCGACACCAACATCCACTGTAATCCTCAAGTTTAGTGTCTCTTGTCATTTGTATAAGTCTTATTTGATTGTGGTCACAATGTTTACTTTCACAGAAAGGATAGATAGCACTGAACCATATGTTGTCTGAGTCTGTTGAAAGATTTGATTTGTTGAAGCCCATTGTTGCTGTTGTGTCTCATCTGAAACTGACTGAATCCATGAAACTGATACTTTATTGTGGAGAAGATGAAACTTTATTGTGGATCTGTGATGCAAATGTTGCTTTATTGCGGATTGTGCGCGGATAGACTGAAGGAAGTTGGAAGAAACTGTACTCCTCGAAACATGTGATGCTCTCAATTCCACACCCATCACTAGATGTAGGATTTGCCTTAGCCACAGATAGGATCCAATTTATTATGGATGGAAAGGGAGGAAAAGGGAGGTTTATTATGAATGGCTAACCAATCTTAGGGAGATCAATAACAAGCCATGATGGAAATGGGTAAGTTTATTATGAACGAATAGGTTGTGAGTGTGTGCAAAGTGAAAGGATGAAAGTGAATCCTGAAGGAGGGAGGAGCAATGTCTCTACGCATGGCGCTGGTGACCCAGTTTTCACCATGGTAATTGCCCAGGGCACCACCGAAGTGGTTTTCACCGTTGGACGAAATTATTTCTCTTTACTTCTTCTTTTTTATTTTTCAATGTTTTTTTTTTTTTTTTTAATAATTTTTTTTTATTTTTGAAATTTTTGATTTTTTTGTATTTTTGAATTAGGGTATTCCGAAGAGCTATATGTAGAACCTGCGAAGGTGCATGATATTGATAGGATCCTCCAAAGGTTCGCCTTCTGTAGTTGAGAGCTGATATGCACCAGATCCATATGCTGCTGTAATAATGTAGGGACGAAGCCAGTTTGGTTCGAACTTGCCCTTCTTCTCTCTGTCTTGTTGATTTTTAGGATTTTCTCTGAGAACTAAGTCCCCTACCTCAAATGTGTGAGGCTTAACCTTGTGATTGTAGCTACAACTCATTCGTTGTTGGTAAGCCTTGAGATGATTAAAAGCAGTTTGTCTTCGTTCATCCAGTAGTTCCAGCTCTTGTAAGCGAGAGACCCTATAGTCTTCATCACTGATGATGTTTTGCAAAGAGACCCGTAAAGAGGGTAGCTCGACCTCAATAGGCAAGATGGCTTCAGTACCATAGACAAGTGAATAGGGTGTAGCTCCTGTAGGTGTGCGGACACTTGTGCGGTAGGCCCAAAGTGCTGGATTAAGTTGGATATGCCAATTATGACCAGCATCGTCGACTGTCTTCTTTAGGATTTTAAGGATTGTTTTATTAGATGCCTCAGCTTGGCCGTTACCTTGGGGGTAATATGGTGTGGAGAAATGATGAGAGATATGGAAGCGGTCACAGAGTTCACGAACATCTTGATTTTTTAAGGGACGCCCGTTATCAGTGATAATGGAAACAGGAATGCCGTATCGGCAAATGATATAGTTAAGGATGAATGTAGCAATCTGTTTTCCAGTAACTTGTGTGAGAGGCACGGCTTCAATCCATTTTGTAAAATACTTTGTGGCAGTGATAATGAATTTATGACCATTGGAAGAAGGAGGGTGAATCTTGCCTATGAGATCGAGTCCCCACTGACAAAAGGGCCAAGGAGATGCAAGTGGTTGAAGTTCTTGTGCTGGCGCATGTATGAGGTCTCCATGAATTTGGCATTGCTTACATTTCTTGACAAACTGATATGAGTCTTTCTCCATATTGGGCTAGTAATATCCAGTCCTGATGAGTTTCTTAGCCAAGGTAGGACCACTAGCATGTGGACCACATATCCCTTCATGCACTTCACGTAATGCAATCTGAGCTTCGTTGCTTTCTAAACATCTAAGAAGAGTGCCATCTAGACCTTGCCGGTATAGGATATCATCTAAAATGACATATCGAGAGGATTGGCGAATGAAAGTGCGACGTTGGTTATTTGATAGATCAGGAGGTAAAGTATTGTCACGTAGGTATGTGAAAATGGAACCATATAACTAGGACTCGGGACCGACAACACATATAGTCTCAGTAGGCATGATCTCATATGAAGGGACCAAAAGGTTATCCACCAAGAACTCATAGCAGGTCTCGTTTGGAGATAAATCAATCAAGGAAGCAATTGTAGCCATGGCATCTGCGGTGCGATTCTGCTCTCTTGGTATCTGCTCAAAGTCTATCTTTGTGAAGTGTTGTTTTAGGTCATCCACCATTTGTTTATAAGGCATTAATTTTTCATCTTTTGTTTGGTAATCATGATTTTCTCGACAAATGACAAGTTGAGAGTCCCCAAAAACACGAAGTTCCTGGATCTTCCACTGAACTGCAATTCGTAATCCTGTTGTTAATGCCTCATATTCCGCTATATTGTTAGTGCAAGGAAATGATAAGCGGTATGATTTTGGTATAGAATCCCCTTGAGGAGTTATAAAGAGGATGCCAGCTCCTGCCCCATGCTGTGTGTAGGAGCTGTCGAAGTACAGTTGCCATGGCTTTGCATGTGACATTGTCAAAATGGATTCATCTAGAAATTTTGAACTTAGAGGAACATCATCTATCATGGGAGCATCTGCTAATTGATCTGCAATGTCTTGTCCTTTTATTGCTTTTCTGTCCACATACTCAATGTCGAATTCACTCGGGATCATTACCCATTTGGCTAGTCGCCCAGTAAGTGTTGCTTTATTGAGAAGGTATTTCAATGGGTCTATCCTTGCAACTAACTTAGTCTTATGAGTGAGCATGTAATGTCATAATTTCTGCGAAGCAAAGACCACGGTGAGACATGCACGCTCAATTGGTGTGTAGTTTATCTCGTATCCCACCAATGTGCGACTGATGTAGTATACTAATTTTTCCTTGCCCTCAGTAATTTGTTGTGCTAAGAGTGCCCCCAGTGCTATTGGAGTAGCTGATATGTATAGTAACAATGGTTGATCTAGAACTGGTGGCATCAGAACTGGGGGATTTAGAAGATAATCTTTGAGCATCTGGAAAGCCTGTTGACTGTTATCCTCCCATTTGAATTTGATGTTTTTATGTAGCAGGTGTTGAAAAGGATTACACTTATCTGCCAGTTGTGCTATGAATCTTCGGATGGACTGGAGTCTGCCTTGTAAAGATCGAAGTAGACTGATGTTTCTTGGTGGTTGCATTTCCAATATGGCCTTGACTTTTGCTGGATCAGCTCCAATTCCCCTTTTGGATACAATGAATCCTAGGAGCTTCCCGAAGGTTACTCCAAAGACACATTTCTTGGGGTTTAATCTTACTTTGTATTTTTCCAACCGATCAAAGACGACTGAAAGTATGTCCAAATGTGTATTTCTGTCTATTGATTTGCCCAAGAGGTCATCAACATAATCTTCCATAGTTACATGCATGAGATCATGAAAGATAGTAGTCATGGCTCTTTGATATGTCGCACCTGCATTCTTTAACCCGAAAGGCATGACATTCCAGCAGAAAGTTCCCCATGGACAAGTAAATGATGTTTTGTGTTGATCCTCGGGTGCGATCCTTATTTGATTATAACCAAAGAATCCATCCATCAATGATAACATTTCATGACCTACTATGAGATCGACAATCAAGTCAATATTTGGCAATGGGAAGTCATCTTTTGGACAAGCTTTGTTGATGTCTCTGAAATCTGTACATATTCTGATGCTGCGATCTGGTTTACTGACAGGCACTAAGTTGGAGATCCATTCGGGATAATCGATTGGGCGTATGAATCCGACATCCAACAACTTCTCAAGTTCTGTTTTGACTAGTAATGCCACTTGTGGATGCATTTTTCTTAATTTCTGTTTCACTGGTTTTGCCCCCAGTTTGACTATCAAATGATGCATTACCAAATCCGGATCTAATCCAGGCATATCAGCGTATGACCAGGCGAAGTTAATTTGTCACTCTTTGAAGAAACTTATGAATTTTGACCTTTCAGACTCTGTCAATGATTGAGCTAGGAATATGTTGTGTGGAACCTCTTCTGTACCAATGTTTGTTTTGATAGTCTCCTCTACCAACATGGATGACTTTTCCTCATATGATGCTGGGAGAATGTCGAGCCTTCCATCTTTGGGTGCCTCAGAGAGGTTTTCACCCTTAGATACGTCCTTTCTTTTTACTTTTTTGGGGTCAAACAGCGCCATAGTGTGGTTTTCGCCATAAGACCCTTGATTTGTTCTTATTTTCACATTTTTGTGACTGGAATGTCTGACACCCTCACCAGAATATGCCACGCTATTGAGTTCTATAGTGTATCCCGCTTTATGGTCTCCAGGAGGAAGATCATCCCGTATGCCCAGATAGTCAATAAAAGCCTCATCGTTTTGGAATGTGTCAAACTGTGTAGGTCCTTCATGATCCCAGTCAATGAGTTGGTGGTGAACAAGGGGAAGGTCGTTAATGTCTTCAAAGTTAGGGGAGATAAGAGTGAAGATGTAGTTATATTTAGGTATGTCAAGGTAATTATCAAGGTCATCGATGGCACTCTCCTCATCAGTCTCGATCGCAAGTGAATCCAAATTGTCATCACTAGTAGCACATTATGGGACAGGTGTTCTCATCCTATGTGATTTCAACCTAGAATCTTGAGACAAGGACTGTGTGGAATCCTCATGGGTTGTTTCTTGACCAACTCTGAACTTGTTATAAAATTCCTCTTCTTCTATGGGTTCATCTGGCTCTCTGAATATCTCATTGAGCTCATAGTCACTGGAAGACTTGTCTGAACCCCATTCCCATTCGTTAGAATCTGTGGAATAGCTATCCTCTTGTTGCATTTTGGTAGCTTTGATTTGTAATGCTTCTTCCGTCCTTTGGGTGTGGACCTTGGAAGTTAAGAAACCAAGTCCTTTCGAGTGTTCCTTCTTGAAAGTCAATTCCATCATACCCGAATTTTTGTAGAATTTTGAAGCCTTTGCCATATTTCTCACATGGTAGGTTGATGTGGTCTTGTGTTTCCTCTTCATTGTCCCTGAAAAGCATTTGGTATAAATCTTCCTCTTCTAGTTCACCCCATCTTTGAAAGGTAGTAGGGTCCCATTTGAGCATCATGATGGAGATTTGTTTGTTAGGATGTGGTCTTCCATATTCTTTTGGGGAACTCATGACTTGTCGTAAGTACATGGTTTGATTTAAAGTATATTCCCCCATGCCTTTGTCCTAAAACTTGCCTTTAAGCTCACCTTGTTTTGAGGTCGAGGGTTTTAACGACTCAGGATCAATGTATGTCGATGAAGGAACAGCCTCACGATTACTGGGAATGATGGTCTCGATTTTTTATTTTAGGTTATTGTAGTATATGAATGGATTAGGATCACCATTAACTGTTACTTCCACGCCATTGTGAGGAAACTTAATGCATTGATGATATGTGGATGGGACTGCCCTCATTTCATGAATCCAAGGACGTCCTAACAATATGTTATAAGTGAGATTTAAATCTAGGACTTGACAAACCACATCCTTTGTAACTGGCCCAACTCTGAGAGGTAAGGTAACTGTGCCCTTGGATGAACGCTCTTCGTCATCATATGCCTTAATGGTGATTTGATTTGTAGAATTCACAGCTTTATCAGAATATCCCAATTGTGTAATAGTGCTTGATGTGCAAATGTTTAGACCTGCTCCTCCATCTATCAGGACTCTTTTTATTCGATGTTTGTGTATCAAGGCTTCAATGTGTAATGGTGCATTATGTGGCTGACTTACGGAGGTGTCATTGGCTTCTATGAAAGTAAGGGAGTGTGGAACGGAAAGGTATCCCACCATGGCTTGAAACTGGTCCACATTCAAATCAGTAGGAACAGTAGTATCTCTCAAGATTTTGTCAAGAATGGCTTTGTGAGCAGGAGATATGCGTAATAGCTCAAGGATTGAAATGAGCACAGGTGTCTTCCTAGTTGTTCTACAAGGTCATATTCAGGTTTGGTTGATGAAGAAGCGGTGTTTTTATTTGGAGCACCTTGCAAAGTGATTTTACCTCGGCGGGTTGTAACATGACATTCAGAGGTAGGTTCAGAAGAAGATCCAAGACCTTTTAGGACAATCCTGGGTCTCCGAGTAGAATTCTCAGACGCTTTGTCCTTGATGATAATGGTAGAGACATAATTGTCCATCGAGATGTGATTGATGGTTGAATCATAGTTGTAAGATGCTCTGGTATAGTTGGTTTGATCCTCTGTGGCTTTAGCTTTTCCCTTGTCATGTTTTGGGAATGGTTCTTTAAACATCTCATGTTCTTGATTAGATGAGTGTCCCTCAATCTCAATGTCACCTCTATCAATGAGATCTTGTATGATGTTCTTTAGTCGATGACAATTCCCTATTTTATGTCCTTTTCTTTTATGAAATTCACAATAATCATCATCATTCCACCAATTTGGTTTAACCTTTGGTTCATATGGAGGAAAATCTGGAACTGTGATTACCTTGTTTGCCACTAGCTTTTTGAAAACTGACTCAAGTGGTTCTCCCGATGGAGTGTACTTCCTTCGTGATCTGGAAGTTGTTTGAGTATTCACCTGATTGTTTGTATAACTTGATCCAGAAAAAATGAATTTGGGTCGCATTGTGTTGGCATCAACAACACCATCATTGACTGTGTTCTTGTTTTTATTCCAAAATCTTGGCTTGTCTTTTCCTTTAAAGTCATCTTTGTTTTCCTTGAATATCTTAATGACTCCTTGTTCAATTAGGACCTTTTCTGTCGCTAAGCCTTTTTCAATAACGTCCTTGAAGGTGGACAAACAAGCTTTCCTTAGATCATAGCCAATGTCTTTGTTAACATTTTGGGTGAACATTTCTACCATTTGTTTTTGTGGAATTTCACAAGAGCATCTGCTGGCTAGATTTCTCCATCTTTGTAAGAATGATGCAAAAGATTCTCCCTCTTTTTGCTTAGTATTGCACAAAGTAGTGACTGATATGTCTGTCTCTATGTTGTAGGAGAAATGTTGAATAAATGCCTCTTCTATATCACCCCATGACTTAATACCAGGTGGGAGTTGGGAGAACCATTCCATAGCTTGATCACCTAGGCTTTGTGGGAATAATCTCATCAAATATGTCTCTTCTACTGCTACCTCAATGCAAGCTGTGAAAAACTGTCTTATGTGTGCCTTAGGATCCCCTTTTCCTCTATACGTATCAAACTTAGGCATCACAAAGTGTGTAGGAAATGGAGGCATTGGAATGCTCTTGTCAAATGGATAAGGACATATGTCTCTCATTGTGTATGTTGGCTTTGGTGTATTTATGTCCTCCATTTTCTTTTGTAAGTCCCTGATTTGTTGTTCCAAATTGCTCTTAGGTGGAGATCAACTTCTTGGACCATACCCCATGCTTGAGGCACCAATTGGAGGGGGAGCATGTTGCATATATGGATGATATTGATCATACACATGTTCATATGGAGGAGGTCTATAATGATGCTACGTATGTGGACCACTTGGTATTGATTCATGTTGAGGAATACCATATCTATTTTGTGCATGTATACCATACTCTACAGGCATGTCATGTTCTATTGTATTGCCCCCAAATTTGATACGGGGTTTCCTTATGTCCAAATTTTGAGCATGCCTTTGAATATCCCATTGCTTTGGTGGTTGATCCTTAGCATTGATATGTGATTGAGCATATTTTTCTCCATAAGACTTCCATAATGGTCTACGAAGGTGAGTATCATATGTTTGACCCTGTGTATGTGGGACCTCTGGTTTTTGAAGCAAAGCTAATGGTGATTCAGGTACCATATGTGGTCCTCTATTTCCTCCACTATTAGGTCTCCTTTGATCCATGTTGGAGTGAGGTTGTTGCAAAGGTCTATTTTCCATTATTTGAGACATGTCAAAATCATGAGGTATCTTGGCTCCACTTTGTGCCATCATTTGTAAAAAGTATTGTCTATCCCTCCTCATTATTTCCTCAACCAATCGATTGAAATGGGGATTCATAATGGATTCTTCCACATCTGCTGAATGTACGGAAAAGTTGTCCATATTGTCATTATGTGTAGCATTGTTGTTTATAGTGTCCATGTTCTCAACATTTGGAATGTTTCTATAGGCATCCATGTCAGGTAATGTAGTATGATCAGAATTGAAAAAGATATCATTGGCATACTCATAAGAACTCATGTTTGCGGACTCTTGAGCCTCTTTAGTTTCTCTCCTACATTTTTGAAGGCGGGTTTCAACCATGAACTAGGTATTGACCAAGATGTGTGAGACTAGATGAAAAATGGAAAAAGTATGGAAAACCAAGAGTTGGATGGAATGTAAATGAATCTGAGGTGTACTTGCAATGTCCAAAGTGTAAGACCAAGTATGTATGTAGTAGAGTAGGTGTGACTTCCAAAGAGAGGATAGTTTCTCTTGATGAGGTAAGTTGACCTTGACTCTAAGTAAGACCAAATGAGACCCAAAGGTAAGAAACCTTGATGAGGGACCACTTAGCAAAGTGTTGTTGTATGTAGTGTGTAGACAAAGTATAGTGAGGACAAACAAGTGACCTTTTGACTCAAGTTTAGACAATTGTGAATGTAATAAGAGATGTGAAGCAATGATGGACTTTGTGAGACCCAAAGACAGGTTGAATGCTAGATGAACCCTGGAGAAAATGACCTAGGAAGCTCAAGAATTCCAAGACTGACTGTGTTTGTTTGCTGGACTGTAACAGTTTTTTAATTCTGAACACAGACGCGCTTGTATACTTCACAAACGCGGTTTCCCAACGCAGACGTGGCTCTGTTCAACACAGACGCATTTCTGAGATTTTTTTGAAAAGTGTAATGTTGATTTTTGTGGACACAGACGCGTTTCTGCCCTTCATAGATGCGGCTATACAACACAAATGCTATTATGTCCGACACAGACGCGTTTCTATAAAATTTGTGCAATTTTTTCCAATCTATGAAGTCATTTTGTTGTGACCAAATCTGACTGTTTGACTATTTTTTGTGACAAGAGGACACAGTGTTGATGAGGACTCAATGTTTGCAAGTGTCTAGACTCAAAATGACTCCAAGAAAAGTGTGTTGTTTGATGTAAAAATGTTTTGCATACACTTGAAGACACAAAAGACACAATGTTTTGCTGTTCGGTCTTGAATATTTTGAATGTTTAACATAAGTCAAGCACAATTCTTATGACTGGCCAAGACAATAGTTGTTGATCCCACATGGGGTTTTACCCCCAAGGCTACGCTATTCAGAGTGGATACTTAGATGCTTGACCTCACTGGCTCCACCCTCGGTACTCACTTCTCGGGTCAGCCAAGCATCAGTCCCCACGAAAACTCCCCGTGGCAAACTTTGTATCTCTACTAAGAACCGTATGTGTGTGGGCCGCTACCAGAGGTCCGACCTCCTACCCCAACAACTAGAAGGATTTGGGCTTGTAAAACAAAAAGGTGCTAGTAAGGGCATTCGCTCATGTGGCCATACATGTGGCACTTTCAGCTCTGTAAATACAAAAGGCTCCCAGCCGGTAGGGGTTACACCCTACAACTAATCAAATAAATTTGATCAAATGGGTTTATGGGGAGACATAGTGTCGGTATGAACTAATTAGCACACGTTATCCATAGTTTTCACCATGAATACATTTGTTTATAATGGTTCGGAAGAGGTGGGTTTTCCTCGCTACCACTTAGGTCGTTCTCTTCTCACTAGTAGTCCTAATGACCACACGGGAAGACAGGTCCTCTAAAGATTAAACAAAAAGAGCCTATTGCTCAAGACACAAAAGACAATGATTCAATTTTAGTGCACCAATTGAAGTGTTTGCTAGTCTATGAAAACAAGGCACGCAATAAAAATCCAAAAACCCTTGCCAAGGAACTGTAACAAAGATTTATTAGTAGTTTGGATTGTTTGAAATAACCACCCCTTCCTGCAAGCAAACAAGTTAGGTAAATTTTAAACCCAAAAGACTTTGTGAAAATAGGGGCCTTCAACCAAACGATTTTGCTTTTAAGACAAGCTGCACCAATTTCATTAGCTAGATCTGAAAATGTTAACTCAAAATAAACCAAATCTGTAACCCTAAATGCAAAATCCAAAAAACCGAATCAATAAAAATCGAAAACTTGAAACTGGTGAACACAGACGCGGTTACCCTCGACACAAACACGACTGGGTGACACAGACGTGGTTCTGTGAAGCACAGACGCGACTACAGAACACAGACACGGCTTCTGGACACAGACGCGGCTAAAAACATCACAAATGTGACTTTAGAACACAAACGCGCTTTCCTAGAACCTGCAAAATAAAACATTGCCAATAACACAGGCATGATTCCAGAGGTCGCAAATGCGCCAGAAAATCAAAAATGCGATCCGAAAGTGCGCAGACGCGAAAATGTCAGAAATGTTGTCGAAAATGTCAGATCTGCAACTTCAAACACAAAATCTACAACAAAGATGTTAATGCAAAAAGGGACAAGAGTCCCACCGGGCGTGCCAAAATGTATATGGTGAAAATGGATAACAATAATGATAATATTGAAAGGCTAAATGAATTCAACCACAAAACCCTAGCCTAACAACAACAAAGATCCACCATAACATATGAAGATTACCTAAGACAATGCAAATCAAACAAAATCACAAAGATTATACCATCACATGTCCAATAGGGTTTGGATCTCCATTCTTCCTATCTCCATTGATGTTGCTTGATATATTTGCTCTCAGATTTTATGTGCACAAGAGCTCAACAAAGAACGGAATGTGGTTGCAAGTAGGATCGTAGTGTAGTCAAGTCCTTAAGATCATTCATTAGAATACATAGAACGATTAGGGTTGATAATGAAGGAAACATCTCCTTATATAGAAGACACTATATGAAATGGAGGGATAAGATTGAGAGGTGTAAAAGGAGGTCGGCTATGATTAGAGGGTAGGTAAAAGAAATAATAAAATAATGAAAGGGGTAGGTAGTGTATGAATTAAGAGATGAATGACATGTGTCATGGGTAGAAAAGGTTAATGAATTAATTAAATAAATAAAGATTTATTTAATTAATAGAAGAAATGGGATAATTAAATAAATAAGATATTTATTTAATCTAGGAAAAGGATAATTTAAATAAATAAATGTATTTATTTAAATGAGAAATAAGGCTAGAAGAGGATAAATGAATTAATTAAATAAATAAAGATTTATTTAATTAATAGAAGAATTAAGCTTAGATAATTAAATAAATAAAATATTTATTTAATTAGACATGACAATTTTGGGTGTCTACAGTAGTATATGATGATCATCACTTGTCAAACAGCTTGGAACAATACATACCCATGAAAGAAATCAAGTGTGTAATTCCTATAGCCACGATCGAGATCAGTCTTATAACCTTGCAAATTTAATAGCATCGTATGTTTTAGAACTTAGGCAGTACTCTTAGGGTTAGGTCAAGCTCTTACACTTGCTTTTTAGCGAATCCTCATTGTTTGTTCACTTGGAGTCTCGATGACTAATGGATTTATGTGTGTATATTGAATAGGAGGAATAGGGTTTGAAATTGAACCACGGGTGTATTACTATGACAAACAAGGAAACCTGCAGCAATATTATTCTTGAATGTGTTTTTAATGAGCAGAGCAGATGTAGAAAATAGTGGAAACAAAGCAACATGATGAGTCAGAGTACCTGCAATATGTTTTTAGAAGGAAACAACAGGTAGGAAGAGAAAGAGGGAGAGTAACACATATGATGTCTTGTAGAATGATAGTGGTGGGTATGTGAGAGTTCCCATGTTGTTACACAACGCCTGTCACCTAAAGAAATTAAAGTTTGTTGTATACATGGCAGTGGTAGTACATGATGATCATCACTTGTCAAACAGCTTGGAACGGTACATACCGATGAAAGAAATAAAGTGTTTAATTCCTATAGTCACAATCGAGATCAGTCTTATAACCTTGAAAATTTAATAGCATCATATGTTTTAGAACTTAGGCAGTACAAGTAGGGTTAGGTCAAGCTCTTAAACTTTCTTTTTAGCGAAGCCTCGTTGTTTGTTCGCCTAGAGTCTCATTATATGATGTTCTATTCATAACTTTAAATTTAATATATCATTTTATTAGCCCACCATATGACCCCTTAGGTGTCATTAGAGGTCGTATTGTTTCCTAAGAGGTCATATGGTGTCCTGTGACCCCGTAAGACCCCTCAAGATACCAATGGCCTATAACAACATTATATGGGGTTCTAAAGGGTCCTATAGTGTTCTATGACCCCTTAGAAGACCATTTGGTGTCGTTATAGGTCCTATGGTGTGCTAAGGGATAATATAGTGGCATATGACCCCTTAGGACACCCTATGACCCCTTAGATGTTGTTAGGGGTCATATTGCATTCTAAGGGTCATATTGTGTCCTAGATTCGATATCTCTTCCCCTCCCTCCCTTCACCCTCCTTCTCTCCCTATCTCCCTTTCCCTCTCTCTCTCCCCCCCCTTCTCCCTTCCTCCATACCCCATCCCTCTCTCTTCCTCTCTCCCCTTCTCCCTTCATCCATACCCCATCCCTCTTTCTCTTCTTCTCTCCCTCCCTGTTAGGGAGGCAGGGCAAGGTGGTTGCCAAGTGGCTAGAATGTTTACTAAATGAAAGGTTCTTGTTGTTTCACGGTGTAGACACCAAAATCAGAGTGCAACAAGCTAGTAGGAAACCTAGCAACTCTTCTTGTTCCACCTCCCTAAGCCAAACACTTCCTGGTTGCTCAAGGGCTTCAACTCCATTGTTTCAGTATTCCTTCACAAATGCTACAAAACTGACTTACGGAGTCAAACTCACCAAATGTGTTGGATTCATGCAAGGTTCACTTATTTCAACTTGATTTCTTGGGTTTTTTTGCTTTACAACCTTCTTTGTCATACCCGATTTGACAAAATCCAAGTTTTAGGCCTAAAACGGGCTACTAGGAATTAGCCCTCCTTTCGGGGTTTTGTGCTCACCCTGCTCCAGTGATGGACTTCCAAACAAAAAGAAGTTGATATTCGGACACCCTTTTGGGAGTTCTTGAATATTTTCTAAGTCTGAGGGTCCCTTAGGCCTTCTTCGTGACTGTCCCAAGAAATGGGTGCAAAAGGAGGGTTTGCAAGGGTTTTAATGGCAAAATCAACTATAGGCAAGAAACCTTCAAAGGTGAGTCAGGAAACCTTAGTCCTACCATGTCACATACCAACTAGGCCATAATAAAGTAGATTGACACCTTCAAAGGCTAAAGAACAAGATTTCACAAAATGCACATAAGGAGAGTGCAACAATTAACAACTTTTCCATTCTTGCTTTCTACATACACATCTTTGCTTAAATACAAATTACATTCAATCATGTAAACATGTATGTTGTTAGACACAAAAGAGAACCATCATTAGCCCTACACAAAAGCATTAGGCAATTTACAAACATTGTTTCATTCACTGTCAAATCTAAATATCACTGCACTTTGCCCTTTCACTATTTTTTCACACTTTGACCTACACTTTACCACTGTCAAAACACCTTTGCAAAGGTCTGATTGGTGCCTTTATATCACTACTTTGTTCTTTGTTGTTTTTATTCCTTCATACCTACTATTTGGAAGAGGAAGAATGCAATAACAACTTCATTTAAAATGCTAAAATCAGTCATAAATGACTGTGACAGCCTGTTGGGCGTTACAACTTTGCCTAAAGAGATCATTGCTTGATCTTGGCAAACACAAAACCCATGGGCAGGATCTAACACCACTCCTTTTCCTTGTTAAAAACAAATTGAGAAGAAACCAGGCTTTACACAGACCAATATATGGTGGAGAGCAAGCAATTGAGTGGATACAAACTCCAAAATAGTGACTCACTGTTTTTGTTACAATTTACACAAACTGAAAATGCAACCTTCCTTCTCTTGGCTTAGAAAGTCTCTTAGCTTTCATCTACAATCTTGGACAACAAGACAAGTTTGTCCACCTGATGAATGCATTTTCTATAGTAGAGCAAAGCATCAAACTTCTTCAAAGACCCTAGCCAAATGGCACACTTGCCTAGGGCTTCATGGCCACAAAACTCCTTACAATTGCAATTTTGAAATCAAAACAAGTATGTACATGTCCTAAAAGTTGACCAACTAGTTCTTGGGAAGCCATGAGCATTTAGGGCCTCAAGAAGCCAAGTTGGTCAAGCATCCTTGCCAATTTCCTAGACAAGGTAGTGAAACTATCAAAACCAAATATTTTTGCACAAAACTCAAAACTTGATGAAATTAAATGCCACAAAAGGTAAAATATTTAGGAAACATGAGAGTACTGAAAAATGAAAAAATAGTATGGCCACGTACAACAGGTGTACGGACTGCTACTCAAATGGAGTCAAAACATAGAGAAAACAAGGTAAAAACTAATGCATGTTTGTAAAATGCTTCATAACTTCAAATGATCAACCCTTACAATGGTACAAACAAGAGAATAAATACCTCCATATATCAGTTATCCTCCTATACAGACAGGTACATGTCCAAGAGCACACAAAGTTGACACTTTCATGTCTAAAATGACAACTATTGGTGCCTAGATGATGCAAGGTTGATCTCAAAAACTACAAATCAACTAAAAACATTATTCATAGCTAAAAACCAAACACCAAACATGTCTAAGAACTTTTCACAACAAAAATACACTAAAAACTCACTTTTGACAATATTTTGCCAAGCAACTCCAAACTGGCAACTTTGAGCAAAAAGATGAAAACAGGAAACATGACCACACAATGAGTTCAAAACTCATCCAAACAACCTAGAATAACTTCAAAAAAATCTTAGACAACTTTCCAATTTAAAAGTAATAAAAACCAACTTGCTATCAAACCTGGATGAAAAATGAGGCCTAGGTGCTCCTGCACCATACTCCCTCGGTGACAAAGAAGTCATGTGACTCCTTTGGGCGGAAAAGAGAGAGGAATACCAACCTTGTGGAAGTCACTTTCAGGTATCCAAGTGGCTTCAAAAGCTGGTTGATCTTGCCACTTTATCAAATGTTCAAGGTAGTCATGCTTTCGAGTCTTCTTGATGATTCTAGAATCAAGTACCTGTTCAGGAATGGGAGAAGAAGAAGAGGGGAGAGATAGATCAGAAAGGGAATGTGAAATGTCTGAAGCTCTCTGAGTCTCTTCTAGAGGTTACCCCTTGAAAGGTACCAAATCTGCAACAATAAAGATAGGAGACAAGGAAACATCAGCAGGTAAATCAATCTTATAAGCATTTGGACCATACTTGGCCAAAATCCGGCAAGGTCCAATTCTTCTCATCTGTAACTTGGTAGGAACTCCCTTTTGCAATCTAGACTTGTTGAGATGCACCATCACAAAATCTCCAACTAAGAACTGGACATCCCTCTTTGAAGCATCCACCCTTGCCTTGACTCTTGTTGTGGTGTCTTGCAAAGACTGCTTAACTTGCTCATGTATCTCTTTTAGAGACTGTGCCATATCCTCTATTGTCCCACTAACATGTTGCAAGTTAGTCACATCATGTAACTCAAAAACACCTCTTGGATGCATACCATAAACAATCTGAAATGGACTCTTACCAGTGGATCTATTTACACTGTCATTATAGGCAAACTCTGCTTGTGCGATGAGCTAATCCCAGCTTTGTCCATACTCCTTGGTGAGACATCTGAGTAGATTACCCAATGTTCTATTCACCACTTCTATTTGGCCATCTGTCTGTGGATGGTAAGCTGAGCCAAAAGACAAGTTAGTACCCAATTTCTTCCACAAAGTCTTCCAAAAATGACGCAAAAACTTAACATCTCTATCTGATACAATGCTAGATGGCAAACCATGTATTCTGACAACTTCTCTAAAGAAAAGGAAAGCAATATGACTAGCATCATTAGTAGTTTTGCAAGGTATAAAGTGAGCCATTTTACTAAATCTGTCAACAACCACAAAGATACTGTCATACCCTGCTTTTGTCTTTGGTAAACCTACAACAAAATCCATACTGATGCACTCCCATGGCCTAGAAGGAATGGGAAGTGGCTGATATAAACCAGCATTAGTGCTATTACCTTTGGCCTTCTAACATACCATACACTATTCAAAATACCTCCGGACATCTCTCTGCATCTTAGGCCAGTAATAGAAGCATTGAACCAACTCTAAGGTCTTATTGAGACCAAAATGGCCACTCAAACACCCATTGTGTTTCTCTTGGATAAGGTTCTCTCTCATGGAACCTTTAGGAACACATAGTTGTCCTCCCCTGAATAACAAACCATTCTGCAATGTATAGTCAACATATTGACTATGGAAATGATTCTTAAAAGCAAGACAAACTTTATAAGCAGCTACAAAATCATCATCATTAGGATACAAATCTTGAAAGCAATCAATACCAATACTCTTAACTTGAATCTCCTGAATAGTCAACAATCTCCTACTTAAAGCATCAGCTACTTTGTTACATTGGCCTTTCTTGTACTTAAGAGTAAAGGTATATGCTTGTAGGTATTCTACCCATTTCACATGCCTATGGTTGAGTTTATCTTGAGAATTCAAGAAACTGACTGCCTGGTTGTCTGTATACACAACAAACTCTTTAGGAAGCAAGTAATGCCTCCACTTCCTGAGTGCCTGCACCAATGCATATAACTCTAAATCATAAGATGAATACTTTTTCTTTGCATCATTCAATTTTTCACTAAAGAAAGCAACTGGTCTATTATCCTAACTCAAGACTGCACCTACTGCAAGATGACTGGCATCACATTCAATAGTAAAGAGTTTATCAAAGCTAGGAAGGATTAACACTGGCTGTGTAGCAACTCTAGTTTTGAGTAACTCAAACCCCTTATTGGCTGCTCCTGTCCATTGAAACTTGACCTTATGACCACCCTTTATTGTATCTAACATGGGTGCATAAATCTCACTGAACCCTCTGATAAACTTTCTGTAAAACTAGGTTAGACCATGAAAACTTCTAACTTCACTGGCTGATTGTGGGGTTGGCCAACTTGTTATGGCTGCAACTTTAGATTGATCCATCTTAAGATCTCCACTGGACACAACAAAACCAAGATAGACTAGCTCTTGCTGCATAAAATCACATTTCTCAAGGTTTATGGTTAATTGCTCATCAGATAATCTTTGCAAAACAATAGCTAAGTGTTTCAAATGCTCCTCTTTAGTCTTACTAAAAATGAGAATGTCATCTAAGTAGACTACCACAAACTTACTGATAAAATCCTGCAATACTTCATTCATTAACCTCATAAAGGTACTGGGAGCATTAGAGAGTCCAAAAGGCATAACCAACCATTCATAAAGACCCTCATTTGTTTTGAAAGCAGTTTTCCACTCATCACCCTCTTTTATTCTTATCTGATGGTAACCACTTTTTAAGCCTATTTTGGAGAAATACCTCGCACCCCCTAAACAATCCATCAAATCTTCTATCCTGGGAATAGGGAACCTGTACCTTATGGTGATTTTGTTGATAGCTCTGGAGTCTGTGCATAGTCTCCATGTGCCCCCTTTCTTAGGTGCTAACACAATGGGTACGGCACAAGGACTTATACTCTTTCTTATTAATCCTCGATCCAATAACTCTTGAATCTATCTAGCTACCTCTTTGTTCTATTCAGGAGTCATCTTATAAGCTGCTTTGTTTGGCAAAGAAGCTCCTGGTATAAAGTCAATTTGATGACTAATGGCTCTAGGAGGGGGTAATGTTGCTGGTTGTCCATCACTAATGATGCTCTTAAAGTTATCAAGAATTTGTTGCACTTCTTGTGGGATCTCAACTTGTTTTTCTTTCTTCTCCTCCTTAGGTTTCACTACAAGTGCATAACCAATCCCATCTCCTTCTTTCATGGTTTGGATGAACTCTTTTTCATTCACTAGTAACACTTTAGGTGCCTGTGGTTTGTTGTTCTCTATCTCTTCACTAAGGGACTGAATTTTGTAGATAATGCCATTCTTTTGAAAGGAATATGTGTTTTTTTCACCATCATGGTGTGCCCTTCTGTCAAATTTTCAAGGTCTATCTAATAGTGGATGGCAAGCATCCATAGGAAGGATGTCACATAGTATCATATCCTTGTATTCACCTATGTTGAAGTCTACCCATGCTTGTTCATTAACTAGGACATGTTGCCCCTTGTTTAACTAGGTTACCTTGTAGGGTTCACTGTGCCTCATTCTAGGTAGGTTCAATTTGCCAACTGTCTCCTCTGAGATAATGTTATCTGTGGAACCTGAATCTATAACCACCTTACATACCTTGCCCAAGATTTTGCACTTGATCCTGAACAATGTTCTTCTCTGAGACACTTCACACTTGTTAGGTTCTTGCATCAATACTCTCCTCATCATTAGACTCTCACCATCTTTGGGTGCTAGGTGCATTGTTGGAGTTCTTGTACTACTTCCTTCCTTCTGAACATAGTTCACTCTCTTTTCACCTCCATGGGAAGAACTAGGCTTTTCTAGACACCTATAAGCAGGATGACCCAATTTCTGACAGTTGTAGCATTTCATTGTGGAGAAGTAAGACCCTCTACCTGGGCCACTAGATCGACCCCTTCCTGGGTTGTTTGATCCCCTACCCCTATAGTTGGACTAGCTCTGAGAATCCCCGCTTTTCTCTATAAGCTTAGATTCTCCCTGGGACCTTTGATCTATTGGTCTTCCCCCAAAAATGCCTCGATGGCCTCTACCATCTCTACCTCTTCCTCTACCTCTATTATGTTGCTCTTGCTTCTTCCTACTCCTTTCCTCTACCTTGAGTGCAAGTTGATAGCACTTCTGGACTATTGTAGGGCACAACAAACTTAACTCTTCCTGTATGTTCCATCTCAAACCATTGAGATACCTAGCAACCTTGACATTTTCATCCTCTTGGATATTTGACCTAAGGCATAGCTTCTGAAACTCCTCGGTGTAACTACTGACATCTAACTCTTTTTGCCTAAGGTTTTTCCTTTTCCTATGAAGCTGTATTTCATAGTCCTTTGGAATGTAAGTCTCTCTGATCTTGGACAACATTCTCTTCCAAGTTGCTATGGGCTTTTGGCCCTCTTTCTCACGTTCATCCTAAATGAACTTCCACCATGTTAAGGCAGCTCCACTCAACCTGGACTTAGCCACCTTCACTTTTTGGGCCTTTGTCACACCATCACATTCAAAATGGTTCTCAAAACCCTCAATCCACTCCATGACCACTTCTGGGTCCATTTTACCACTGAATAGTGGGACTCCTTCTAGTGTTCTCCCACTCATAGCCTTCAAATCTTTCAAAAAGGGTTCATTCTCTATCACAGGGTCTAGTATAGGGGTTTCATCCTCTATAGCTAATAGCTTACCCCTGCCTTCTGTTCACTCTATCTTATTGTTGGCTTCATCTGCCTTCACTTCTACTTCTCCCAACTTCTGCTCTAGGAGGTCTAGCTTCACTCCGAGTAACCTATTTTCTTCTTCCTGCTCTTCCATTTTCTTTGCTAACTCTGCATTTGTCACCATGGTTGCCAAATTGCTACTTCTTCCCAAGTGTAACTGAGCTCTGATACCACTATGATAGGGAGGCAGGGCAAGGTGGTTACCAAGTGGCTAGAATGTTTACTAAATGAAAGGTTCTTGTTGTTTCACGGTGTAGACACCAAAATCAAAGTGCAACAAGCTAGTAGGAAACCTAGCAACTCTCCTTGTTCCACCTCCCTAAGTCAAACACTTATTGGTTGCTGAAGGGCTTCAACTCCATTATTTTAGTATTCCTTCACAAATGCTACAAAACCGACTTATGGAGTCAAACTCACCAAATGTGTTGGATTCATGCAAGGTTCACTTATTTCAACTTCATTTGTTGGGTTTTTTTTCTTTACAACCTTCTTTGTCATACCTGATTTGACAAAATCCAAGTTTTAGGCCTAAAACGGGCTACTAGGAATTAGCCCTCCTTTCGGGGTTTTGTGCTCACCCTGCTCCAGCGATGGACTTCCAAACAAAAAGAAGTTGATATTCGGACACCCTTTTGGGAGTTCTTGAATATTTTCTAAGTCTCAGGGTCCCTTAGGCCTTCTCCGTGACTATCCCAAGAAATGGGTGCAAAAGGAGGGTTTGCAAGGGTTTTAATGGCAAAATCAACTATAGGAAAGAAACCTTCAAAGGTGAGTCAGGAAACCTTAGTCCTACCATGTCACATACCAACTAGGCCATAATAAAGCAAATTGACACCTTCAAAGGCTAAAGAACAAGATTTCACAAAATGCACATAAGGAGAGTGCAACAATTGACAACTTTTCCATTCTTGCTTTCTACATACACATCTTTGCTTAAATACAAATTACATTCAATCATGTAAACATGTCTGTTGTTAGACACAAAAGAGAACCATCATTAGCCCTACACAAAAGCATTAGGCAATTTACAAACATTGTTTCATTCACTGTCAAATCTAAATATCACTACATTTTGCCCTTTCACTGTTTTTTCACACTTTGACCTGCACTTTACCACTGTCAAAACACCTTTGCAAAGGTCTGATTGGTGCCTTTCTATCACTGCTCTATCCTTGGTTTTTTGTAGTCCTTCATACCTACTATTTGGAAGAGGAAGAATGCAATAACATCTTCATTTAAAATGCTAAAATCAGTCATAAATGACTGTGACAGCCTGCTGGGCGTTACAACTTTGCCTAAAGAGATCATTGCTTGATCTTGGCAAACACAAAACCCATGGGCAGGATCTAACACCACTCCTTTTCCTTGTTTAAAAACAAATTGAGAAGAAACCAGGCTTTACACACACCAATATATGGTGGAGAGCAAGCAATTGAGTGGATACAAACTCCAAAATAGTGACTCATTGTTTTTGTTACAATTTACACAAACTGAAAATGCAACCTTCCTTCTCTTGGCTTAGAAAGTCTCTTAGCTTTCATCTACAATATTGGACAACAAGACAAGTTTGTCCACCTGATGAATTCATTTTCTATAGTAGAGCAAAGCATCAAACTTCTTCAAAGACCCTAGCCAAATGGCACACTTACCTAGGACTTCATGGCCACAAAAATCCTTACACTTGCAATTTTGAAATCAAAACAAGTATGTACATATCCTACAAGTTGACCAACTGGTTCTTGGGAAGCCATGAGCATTTAGGGCCTCAAGAAGCCAAGTTGGTCAAGCATCCTTGCCAATTTCCTAGACAAGGTAGTGAAACTTTCAAAACCAAATATTTTTGCACAAAACTCAAAACTTGATGAAATTAAATACCACCAAAGGGAAAAGATTCAGGAGACATGAGAGTACTAAAAAATGAGAAAACAGTATGGCCACGTACAACAAGTGTATGGACTGTTGCTCAAATGGAGTCAAAACATAGGGAAAACAAGGTAAAAACTAGTGCAAGTTTGCAAAATGCTTCATAACTTCGAATGATCAACCCTTACAATGGTAAAAATAAGAGAATAAATACCTCCACATATCAGTTATCCTCCTATATAGACAAGTACATGTCCAAGAGCACACAAATTTGACACTTTCATGTCTAAAATGACAACTATTGGTGCCTAGATGATGCAAGGTTGATCTCAAAAACTACAAATCAACTAAAAAAATTATTCACACCTAAAACCCAAACACCAAACATGTCTAAGAACTTTTCACAACAAAAACACACTAAAAACTCACTTTTGACGATATTTTGCTAGGCAACTCCAAACTGGTAACTTTGAGCAAAAAGATGAAAACAGGAAACATGACCACGCAATGAGTTCAAAACTCATCCAAACAACCTAGAACAACTTCAAAAACATCTTAGACAATTTTCCAATTTAAAACTAATAAAAACCAACTTACTATCAAACCTAGATGAAAAATGAGGCCTAGGTGCTCCTGCACCACTCCCTCATTCTCTTCTTCTATAATTCATATAATCACAATTGAGATCAGTCATATGGTGTTATGTGTCCTTTCTCGCTCCCTCTCCCTCCTTCCCTCCCCCCTCTTCTCTCCTTCTCTCCCCCCCTCTACCTCTCTCTCTTTCTCTATCTTCCCTCCCCCCTCTCTCTCTCTCCCTCTCTCTCCCTCTCCCTCCTTCCCTCTCTCTCTCCCTCTCCCTCTCTCTCCCTCTCCCTCCTTCCCTCCCCCCTCTTATCTCCCTCTCTCCCTCCCTCTACCTCTCTCCCTCTCTCTACCTTACCTCCCCCCTCTCTCTCTCTCCCTCTTTCTCCCTCTCCCTCCTTCCCTCCCTCTCCCTCTCCCTCCCTCTCCCTCTCTATCCCCCCTTTCTCTCTCCCTCTCCCCTCTCCTCTCTCCTCTCCCTCTCTCCATCCATCCTTCCCTTCTACCCCCCCTCCTCTCTCCCTCCCCCCTGCTCTCCCCCCTCTCCCTCTCTCTCTCTCTCTCTTTCTCCCTCCCTCCCTTTTCATTCACATCTTTTCTACTACCAATAGCATGTACGGGGTACTAAAACTATTAGTTCACTGCCTTGCCATAACTTTTTTAAAGCAAAGGAGCGCGTATGCGGTACTTATTACTTGTAAGCGTGTACGGGGTACTGATCCCATTATTCGTTACCCTGCGATAATATTTTTTAGGCTTAGGAGTGCGTACGCGCTACTTATTAGTCCAGAATGGGAAAAAAGAATATCGTTGGGCTTGTCAACCTTTTATGGACTAACAGCATGTATACGGTTATTAATGTAGTGCATACGTGATTTATAGACATAGTTTTAGTTTCCCAAGAGCCTCAACAACCTCAAAAGAAGTTTTTGAGGTCGTTGAAGGCCCCACTGGAACTATGTCTGCACTTCTATCACTGTTTTATACATAGAAATAAGTGAATTTTTTGTTTTTTCATGATTTCAAATGATTGAATTTTGGTTCTTATTAGTTTTTGTCAATAGTATTGTGATTGTTTAATAGTTTGATTCCAAAAAATAGTGATAAGATGCATACTTATGGTTATTTGTTTGTTTATGAACTTTTGTTTACATATATATGTAATATGATTCTATTTAGTACAACCGATATCAACCATGGGAAAGAACAAGCGAGGAATGATGGAACAACGAGAGGCTCAAAAGGAAAGACAAAGGCAGCATATGAAGAAATTGCGTGACATAAGAAAAATGGGAGAAGAAGGTATGTCATCCTCAACATTTCAATTTGATTTACTGAACGAATATAGTGCACCTAATGCAATTGAAGAAGAGACATTTGATTTACCGTTTGAACCTAATTCAATTGAAGAAGATACCGCATTGAATAATCAATTAAATGATGAACATATTACACCTTCTCTACTTGATGAATTGAATGTACATAATGCACCAATGTTAACACCTCCTAGAATCATTCGCTGGAAACCAAAGTATCTTATTGACATTGATGAGAATATATTGAAGCCAATGCCCAATAAAATGAATGAACGAACTTGTAGGAGAATGGTTAAAATAATATGGCAACTATTTTAAAAACTTAAATCAAACTGCAAGATGTCAATTAATTGATCAAATGATTAAAAATTTGAATTTTAGAGAGACAATTAATATTCTAGGCCTAAGATCATATGAAAGTAACAGTGAAAGAACTATTGTGAGAAATCTATTTGATGCATATCATGCTATTGGTTCAAAATCACGTACTAAATATTCTAATGCTACTCGACGTGTCATTACATCAACCATAATGAGCAAGAAAATAAAAAAAGATTGTTTGATAAGAAAAACAAGTAAGTCATTAAACATTAGTAGAACAACATTAAGTAAAGAATTAAAGAGGCGAGAAAAAAATAGAGGAACCTAACAATAATTCTCTTTGGGCATTCTCAGGTAGACTACCACAAAAACACAAGGTTGTTGTTGATGCACTAAAAACATTAATTGAAAATTTTTGGCATGACAACACAAGAGTTTCGCCCAACCAAAGAGATGTTGTTAGAAGGCAAATTGGGTCTACAAATCATGAGCCACATGCCAAACACTATTTGGATATGACTCAAACTAAATTTTATGAAAGATTCCTTTAAAAGTTTCCTCAAATAAGAATTTCTCAAAGATTTTTTGAATGGCAAAACCTTTTTATATTAAGATTAATCATGTACGCACCACGTGTTTTTGTAGGATGCATATTGAATTTTCCATGCATTGTGATATTTTTCATCATATTTATTCTACTTTGCACACTAATGATGTTTTGCAGGAATGTAATAAACAAGCACCTCCTAAGTCAGTAAGAGAATTTATTTCAAGTGTGCTATGTAATAGACATGATGGTTGCATTTATTATAAGATGCCTTATTTGGAAGATTCTTGTGCTATATGTGGTGGTTTGCAATGTTTACCAAGATGCGTACATTTGGAGAGCACACATGAAATTGGTACGAAACTAGTTTCTTTCAAAAAATACAAGACAGTCACATATGGAGTTAAAGATGGAAAACATCTGAAGAGATGTGAGCTAGTGAAAAATGATATATGTGTATCTCAATTTATGAAAATGTTTCAAGAGAAACTAGTTTATGAGTACATAATGCATACACATAGAGCTCGATGGTTAGATGAGCAATTCAAGTTATGTAAGGACACATTTCCTCTTGGAACCATTGTCTCTATCATTTATTCGCTGAAAATTATACACTACAACCTCAAAATGAAGTGCAATCCATGTATTATCACTCTACACAAGTTTCTATTTTTGTACACATAGCATTCATGCATGCAGATGATAGCACAGAGGAGGATAGAAAGGTTGTAAGAGAGTATCACTTCTACATAAGTGATGATCATACTCATTCATTGGAGTTTGTACAAGGATACTTTAAATTTTTCTATGATAGTTTAAGGGAAAGGAACATACGATACAACCGACACTTAATATGGTCAGATAATTGCACCGCACAATTCAAGAGTGCAAGGATGTTTTATTGGTTGACAAGGATGCATATGATAAGCGGTGTATAACATTTTTGGAATTTCACTGAGGCTGGACATGGTAAGGGAGAGCACGATGGTGCAGGAGCATGTGTGAAAAGAGCCCTAGCTAGGGAATAATTGAAGTATGAAGGTGGTGCTGAGTTGATAGATGCAGAAACAATTGTGCGATGGTGTAAGTCTACGATGGGTCCAGGTAATCCAGGTACGTCAATGGTTCATAGATATTTTTGGTTGATCACTGAATCTAACATTGAAAACTATCTAGATTGTTGTACAATTACAGGATCGAGTGACATGCACTCATTTATGAGTTCAAATTCAAGTTCATTGGTAATTTATACGAGACAGATGGTATGTTTTTTCTCTTCATGCATGTATTGTTTGTGGGAAGAATGTGAATCACAAGAGTGGGTTGACAAATGGTCTTGTAGACTATTGGTTCCCATTGATTCATATAAAATTCCCAAAGCACTACAATTGAGCCAGATGGAGACATTAGTGGATTTTGATCATGTATCTGACCTAGTGGATTCATGTGATTTTTTGAGTTAATTTTTTTGCAAGTATTCTTTTTGATTCATTTTGTTGTACATCATACTTTATTTTTGGTATTAATTAACACTTTATAAAATGCAGGTCATGTGTATGCAGTTGTTGCAGAAGAGAACAATGAAGGAACAGATTACTATTTGTGTCGTTGTGTTGAGCCTAAAAGAAAATTGACAACCACAATCATTGATGGAGAGGTATTGAGTACCCAATAGGGTCTATTGTCATGACAAGAACATGACTTTGGAGATACCCTATCAAGAATTCTAATGTTTTGTTGTTCGAGGACTTTGAAACACATAGACATATTCTTCATTTCTCTAACCTTGTTGTTGCAACAAATATTCATTTGATGAAGTATCATGGTAGACCTCATAACAAGATTTTATGGAAAGTTCGTGAATCTGACCATGAGGCAATACTTGACACAATATGGGTTAGAGTCGATCCTGAAGGCTCACTTGATTGATTCTATGGTTTAGAGTAGAATGATTTTGAGAATTTTGTATGAATCGTCGACGAATTGTTCTATATTCATTTTTTGTATACATAAATTCCCATGAGCTAATTTTTACATGTTTAGGGGAATAATTTTGTATATTTAAATGGCCATGAGGTGATTTGTACATATGTACATGCCAAATTTTGTATATTAAAATGGCGATGAGCTGAATCGCACATATTATAATGCCAAATTTTGTATAAAATCCCATGAGATGATTTGTATATTAAAATGGCGATGAGTTGAATCGTACATATTGCAATGCCAAATTTTGTATAAAATCCCATGAGATGATTTGTAAGACATTTTTTTGTATAATCAAATAGCCAAGAGCTGATTTGACCATATTTAGAGGCAAATTTTTGAATAATATGTGACAATGTTTTGTGACTATTTTGTGACTATTTTGGGGTGCACGACAGGGGAATGCCTAGCATAAACCTTCCCACCCAGATGCACTCACGACGTCGGTTTGTGCACACGGCGAACCAAATCAATTCTAGCCAATCTGACAACTTTGCATTGTATGCAACTGACGGTTTTTGCAACAGGCAAAAAAATGCTACCAATTGAAAATAGCTCTGACTCGTCAAAAAATGAGATAAACCATTGTAGAGGAGTCTCACGCAACCCCACAAGTTCAAACGGATCGACCATATGTGTCCTAGATTTGAAGAAATAGTCCGTCAAATTTTGACAATTTTTTGGACTCAGGGCACTTGAGAGATCACACCGGTACGGTATGATTCTCGACGTTTCAGTGATTTGGGATGTATGACAGGGGCATGCCTAGCGTAAACCTACCCATCTGGACGCGCTCATGACGTCGGTTTGTGCACACGATGAACCAAATCAATTCTATCCATTCTTGCAACTTTGCATTGCATGCAACTAATGGTTTTTACAGCAGGCGAAAAAATTCTACCAATTGAAAATGGCTCCGACTCGTCAAAAACCGAGACAGGCCATTGTAGAGGAGACTCACGCAAACCCACAAGTTCAAATGGATCGACCATATGTGTCCTTGATTTAAAGAAAAAGAGTCAAATTTTGACCATTTTTTGGACTCGGGGCACTTGAGAGATCGCACCGGTACGGTATGACTCTCAACATTCTGGCGATTTGGGATGCATGATAGGGGCATGCCTGGTGTAAACCTACCCACCCAAATGTGCTCGTGACATTGGTTTGTGCACATGACGAGTCGAATCAATTCTAGCCAATCTAGCAACTTTGCATTGCATGCAACTGACGATTTTTATAGCAGGCGAAAAAATGCTACTAATTAAAAATGGCTCTGACTCGTCAAAACCCAACATAGGCCATTATAGAGAAACCTCACACAACCCCATGGGTTCAAATGGATCGACCATATGTGTCCTAGATTTGAAGAAAAAGTCCGTCAAATTTTGACAATTTTTTGGACTCGGGGCACTTGAGAGATCGCACTAGTACGATATGACTCTCGACATTCCAGCGCTTTGGGATGAAAGAAAGGGGCATGCCTAGCATAAACCTGCCCACCCAGACGTGCTCGCGATGTCGGTTTGTGCACATGACGAACCGAATCAATTATAGCCAATCTGGCAACTTTGCATTGCATGCAACTAACAGTATTTGCAGCAGGCGAAAAAATGCTACCAATTGAAAATGGCTCCGACTCATCAAAAACTGAGACAAGACATTGTAGAGGAGCCTCACACGACCCCACGAGTTCAAATGGATTGACCATATGTGTCTTGGATTTAAAGAAAAAGTCCATCAAATTTTGATAATTTTTTGGACTCAGGGCACTTGAGAGATCGCACCGGTAGGGTATGACTCTCGACGTTCTGACGCTTTGGAATGCATGATAGGGGCATGCCTAGCATAAACCTACCCACCTGGATGCACTCGCGATGTCAGTTTGTACACACGATGAACCGAATCAATTCTAGACAATCTGACAACTTTGCATTGCATGCAACTGACAGTTTTTACAGTAGGCGAAAAATGCTACCAATTGAAAATGGCTCTGACTTATCAAAAACCAAGACACACCATTGTAGAGGAGCCTCACACAACCCCACAGGTTCAAACGTATCAACCATATGTGTCCTGGATTTGAAGAAATAGTTTGTCAAATTTTGACCATTTTTTGGACTCAGGGCACTTGAGAGATCGCATCGGTATGGTATGACTCTCGACGTTCCAACGCTTTGGGATGCATGATAGGGGCATGCCTAGCATAAACCTTCCCACCTGGATGCGCTCATGATGTTAGTTTGTGCACATGATGAACAAAATTTGACCATTGTGAGCGTGAGGGTGCTCTCACACCAAACACATATTGTTGTTTATATTCATATTGTCGATTTTTGTTGTTTATATTCATATTGTTGATTACATATGCAAATATTAATTTAAATTTATAAAAGGGAAGCCACCAAATACAGCGAATACATAATAATGAACTGAATACAAAGAGTTTTGTATGGTTAATTCAACATTTTAGAAATTTTATCAAATCATATTCCACGATTGCAATGTTTTATATCATATATTTTTGTTGTTTATATTCATATTGTTGATTACATATGCAAATATTCATTTAAATTTATAAAAGGACAACCACAAAATACAATGAATATAAAATAATGAACTCAGTACACATTTATTGGATCAAATATCGATATTTATATATATAAAAAAAAGGCATTTCTGCCAAGTCAATACAAGTATTACAAAAATGTGGCATATGCCATGTCCAAATTGCTATACAATAAAAATGTATAATATATCTACATGTATTGGTCATTCTATGACCAAAACTAACACTATATGATCCTAAACTTGTGGTGGATCATCAAAATCAAGCCTCTTCGATGCAGTACGCGACTCTGTAGATGGTTGCAAAACCACAATTCAAAAGCCAAGTTACAATTCTTTTGTATAAAATAGTTCACAATTAACAGCATAACTATTCATTTAACTTTAATTCCTTTGCAATTGAAACGTAGATTACCTCATTAGCTGATCTAGGAGCTAATGTCTGTGCTCTCCTCTGCTTGTCACTCTTAGGAGTTTTCTTGAAGACATACTTAAATGGATCCACGTTATGGTCGTACCGTGAAGGGGTCTATTGTAGATTAAATGTACAATTAATACAATGTACTAACATAAATATATCAAAAACACTTAAAAGCTATAATATAGAGAACAATGGCGTACCTGTGTCTGAGATGCTTCTCCAATGGACTGAGGATGGCTCACCATCGATGTAGAAACCATCGTTGTTACCTATACAAAAAATGTTCAAATATTAAATACAATTAATATAATGATAAGTATTGAAGGTTAAAAACAATTAATTTTACATATCAAACAAAAGTGTATTGGATCCTGAGATGCTTCTCCAGTGCAAGGAGGAGGGTTCGCCATTGATGAAATAGGTATGGATATTTCTTGTATGAAAAAATTATAAGATTATAATATATCACAAGTTCACATGTATGCGTGCATATAATCATGAAATCAAGAAAATAAAGTAGAGATACATACCTCCGCCCTCTCTTAATCCACGAGCGAATCAGGTGCATTCAACAAATCCACATAGCTCAATGGTCATTGTACATATAAAATAGACAAAAAACACTAATCAATCTACAAACCCCAACTAATACTTGATTTCAACAATTTCAAACAATTGTACAACTAAAAATGTGTTCAATTACCTTCTTCTCACGTTTTGGCATCTTCGAGGAATTGTTTTTCTTAGGACGAGCCCTAGACACGGAGGGGGTACCCTAAAAAAACAAAATTAACATGAGATATTAGTAAAGATAATAAATTAAACATAATTTTAAAAATCTAAAATGAAATGACTTGCATATTCCATCAAAACAATACATAAAAAGGGTTGTACAAAATATGATATTGTATAGCCTTGTAGGCCAAAATCGATTGTTGAGAGCGTGATGTCATCAATCTAGGACATTTCGTCCCCTGTCAACACCTACAAACCAGAAATTGGACCAAGCATTAAAGATAGTTACTATATCTTGTATTTTTTTGAATTTAAAGTTTAATATTCTATTTTAACATGTTATAAAATTTATACCTCAGGCATCGAAGTTGTAGCTATAGTAACTGGGGGAGGAGTATGGGATACCACTGCTACATCCTGAAATGCATATTATTTATCTCAATTTAAATCAATGTATAAATGAAAATTCATTTATGTAATTACAAATTTAAAGTGACTGATAAATAAAATGCTATGAGTTTAAATCAACACACCTATGTCTATGGCTCATGAGAAAACACCATGTCCATCAACTCATCTGTCAGTGCGAAATCCTCAACCATGTGGGCCTGACATCTACTCTCGCAAATTGTGCACAGATGAGATGAGCATCCATCTACACCGGTTGCATCATCTATCCCTAAGCATATCCCCGAGCAACTGACACACATATGCTAGATGGGCTCTCTATCACCACCTATGGCTCATCATCCAATACAGTAGGGTGTACTAATGACGTCCCATGTTGGATGATGGCACCAGTCAATGTTGTGGCCTCCTAAAGAGTTTGTAGCTCCATCGACTCTTTCAGCTCTATTGGGACAGCATGATGCACATTGGGTTTGGGTGCTAGGGGGCGGCGAGTCTCCGCGAGTAATCGCCTATGGGCTCCAAGTCTATCTTGGGAAGAGCCACCACCTCTACCATGGAACACTCTCATGTCAAAATAGTTTGGGCGCACATTGAGAACAAACTCACAATATACTTTTCTCAAAAATATAATGGCACCTCATAATTATTACAAGGTGGATCATCAAAGACCATCCACCACTTTTGCCAAAAAATATTCTTCATCTGCACGTTGGTACACCAATGTATGGGAAACCTCTTTGCATTAAGAGGTAATGACTGATCAGTTTTGGGATCAACAAAAAGGGCACATATTTGTTGTTTAGTAATATTTTTGTTTTTTACTCCATCGTATGATAGCCCATCGACATAGAATTGACGACACCTATCCCTAAAGCTTCCCCATTTGATAATTTTTGTGGAAACAACTATGGCACCACTAGCTAATGTTTCTAGGCTAGTGGCGAGGGATTGATGATGCTCAAGTTCAGAAGTTTTCAATTTAACAATCAGTCTATTGATTTTAGATGTATTTTGTCCTAACTCATTAATTAATTGATCCTTTGTTTCGGGTGTGCGGTCAAAAGGAGGAATTGGGGGTTGTTCTTGTGTGTTTTTCAGGAGGTGCATTTGGTTGTTCTTGTGGGTTTTGAGGAGGTGCATTTGGTTGTTCTTGTTCTGGATTAGAAGAATCTAGTTTTTGAAACAAAAAATGAAAAAACCTAATCAAAGTTAATGAAATTAAATTCAAAATGTAAAACAAATTGAACAAACGAGAAAGAAAGACCAAAATAAACAAAAACTAACCTTGATCCATAGCTTGGAGGAGAAATCTAGCACCCCGTCCATGCTTTAGGAGAGGAAATGGAAAAAATGAAGTAGAAAACGCGCTATTCACAAGTAAATGAGACCCTTTTTTTTTTTTTAACTTTTTTTACGAGGCACCGTGTACTCGGTTATATTTGGATTATTAGCGCATACGCAGTCATTTTCCTATGAGCAGCACATACACGCTCATTTTCCTAGGTGTAACACGTACGCACTCATTTTCCTAAAAGTAGCACATATGCGCTACCTTCTCTAGGCTCGAGAAGAAAAAACCTAAGCGCGTATGCGAGAATTTCAAATTTTAAAACCGTGTACGCACTGCTTTTTTTTCCATGTTTTTTTGGGGTGGTGTCCACTTTTTTTACCACCATCTTTGTGCACATACCCCACAGTCATTATCTACCCCAAAAGAAGACACCAACTCCTTTTCCTCAAAGGGGCATTCTCAGAAGAAGGAAAAACAAACTTATTGTTATTGTAAGAAAGTTGGTCATGAGTAACATTTTTGTCATAAGAAATAGATTGATGAGCTTAAGCATCTTCTCACAAAGAATAACATTAATCTTCCTTCTTCTATTGCTTTGCAATCCTCAATAGTTCACCTTCTTCCAAATCAGGAAAAGGGAAAGCAATTGCACTTGTTTCTACTGCAAATTCTTTTGAATAGTGGATTCTTGACTCAAGTGCATCACATCACATGGGCTTTGTCAGAGAACAATTTGCCTTGTTGGAGCCTTGTTCAGTGCCCCACATTCTCATTTGGGATGATTCTCCTATTGAATTCATTGGGAAAATTTTTATTAATGCTAGCACTAGTACATTTGAGGATGTCCTCTATGTGCCTAATCTGTTAGCCAATTGTCACGAATCATATTATTGATAAGTGTATTTCAGAGATTTAATGTAGGTTTTTATTTATGCATTGAAATTAAAATAGATTTGAGCATTCAATTTAAAAGATAATTCAGATGTGAGGAAATATTGTATGCATTTTATTCATGCAATTGATATGTAATTCGATGTCTAGTGTTCTTTAATTTGGGATTGTCAATGCTGATGAATTATTGAGTGCAAGTGATGCACCAACAGGTGAACAAAGTAGAAGGCGAGAACATGACTTGGGTAGAGTTGTTTTTAACTAAATGACTTCGATGGAATAGTGAATCTCACACACCACATTAGTGAAGTTATGCATATACATTTATGTCTGCATTGATGAATGATTTGGAGTCAGGAAAATGTTATGTTTTATTTTTCTATGAAAGGTGAAAAATTGTTAATAATATGAATTAAATAGTGACTCTATGATTTAGCGTCCTTTGTGTAGAAATATGTGGATTACCGACACTATAATTAATGTTTGGTTTTCGAAATTATACTATAGTTGTACGTATTTTAAATGTATATTAGGACTCGATCATATACATATATAAATATGTAGGTAAATTTGGTTCATGTTTAATTATATTGGTTATTTTGATATGATTATTTATAAGTTGAATAATTTGGATTTTACAACCTAACGTACCATATATAGAATGATTGATTTTAATAATCGTTTTGTTTATATTGATGCAAGTTAAATATACATGGTAGTAGATAACTTCAAATCTATTAAACACATATATATACATATATATTTTGAGGTGAATATTTAAATTAAGTTTATGCGATCATTGTCTTATGCTACAAACATGATTATTCATAAAATGTATTTATGAATATTCGCATATATATAAATAAGGATTATATATTATTTATTTAAACATTTGAAGTTTAATATTTACTTTGCAACTATGATATAGTCGCATATTATATATTTTTTATATTAGAAAGGTGGCGGGTTTAGTTGCTATAGGATAGCGACTATGTCGCATGACAATTAGGGTGGCCGACTAGATAAAGGCTATCGGTTAACATAGACCTAGGGTAGCGACATTGATGAAGATCATGGCAATAAACTAGGCATAGACCATCAGTTAAATAAAGAACGTAGAGGTTGCAGTGATGTGGACATCGTGGCAATCGACCTGGCAGCGGGAGCGATAATATCTCTCATGACAAACACTTAAGTATTTGTAATTGCATTAAACTTTGTCAACTCCTCCACCAAGCGAACAATTTGCCACGAGATAGCAGATACTTCTTTAACAATGACTGCAGATTCATCGATTAAACAAATTCTCTTAACTGCAGATAACTCCTTCATTCTACGTAGACTGGAATCAACTGATAATGTCCACGGTGAAAACATAGAAGAAGACCTCAATCTTAGGCATATAACTGCAGGAAAAAATAAAGTAACAGGCATGTGGTGCCATGGTATTGAGAATATCCACGATAAGAAGCAGATTCATAGTCGACTCATACACTTAAACTGCATCTAGAATTACCATCTCTTTTAGACATGTAGACGTGAGAGAGAGAGTTAAATAAGAAGACTCAATGTAATGCAAAGAAGACTTGAAATCAACAACTATAACCGAGCCTCTATTTTTGGAGAGATCATAGGAGAATTGAGGATAAATAGAGATGTAGGATTGAAAAGAAAGACACACAAAAAGAGAGACGATAGACACAGAGAAGGAAGAAGAGAATAGTAGAGGAAATAGTGAGGATATTCATATAGTATCGAAGAGAGAGAGAAATAGAGATTTGTTTAAGAATAAGAGTGAGAAGATAGATTGGTGATAGTTTTGCAAGCATTCAAGGAAGGTGTAGATCTATTTGGATGAAGTGTGTCAGAGATCTCTCAACCAATTCAAGCGTACAAAGAGGTCGGAATCTCTTTTATTTTGGTTATTATTTGAAATAAGGAAGTGAGAAATTGGAAGCTTTTTATATAATGTATGATTTCTTATATGATTTTGCAGATGTTATTTGTTTACTAAAAATGTGTTATTAATCTTTTGAAAAGATGAAAGGAAATCATAAGAGAAATAGATGTTATTTAATTTAATTTCTTTAAAGTGATATTTATCAAAATGATTAGTTTATATTTTCAATTAAAGAACGTGTTCGCATACCTTATGCCTTATATGAAATAAAAATCATTCTTGTGTAACACCTTCTTTTACATTGTATCCATTCAAAAAATTGCTTATGAAACTATATTGCTTATGAAATTTTATTGTTTTCCAAAATATGAAAGATTGTCTTTAATTAGATGAAATAGACGAAATAATGTTTATAGGGAAGATGATATTTCTATTTTTCAAAAGATTGTATTCTCAATTGTATTTGTGTTTGTGGGAACGAAGCTAGGGATAGGCTTGTGTATAGAAAGTTACCTTCTGGGACGGGTGCCGAATGTGGATTCTTAGAAAGAATAATTGATTTTTCCAACTATTTATTTGCTATGCATTGCATTATACTCGAACGAGTAATTATTTGAATTATCCATAGATTGAATGGAATTATTTACTTTATGCTCTCTACCATATCCTTGTTTGATAATGAATGCTTGTTTCTTAAAAGATTTAGAAAAATGAAAATGCTTGTATCATCTAGGCATGCACCAGATTCCCTCTTGCCTTCGAATTCTTTGGTTAAAACATTTCATGCAGGGTCAAGTATTCTTGATTGACCAAGAATTTTGGGGAAGCGTAAGCTTCATGGTTGGGCAAAAAAAATGCCTGAATCTTGTTCTCATCTTCGTTCAAAGGATTGAAAGGAAGTGACTCGGAATGGAGGTCGACGGATGCATCTCACCTTCTTTCTTTTTGTATATACTTAAGGCAATATGAAAGCCTAAGTAGGGAATAAGGAATTATATGTGGAGAGATTTGTATTATTCATTTTACATGATAATGATATATCTATGAAAGTTTTACTACTTTTTGATAATTCCCTATATTTTGTATGAAATAGACTTATTAATTAAATTATGGGTTTATTTATGAATAAAGAGTATATTAAGTTTTATATCCTAAATTTACATATTTACATTTTGGTATCAAAACCTAGGTTTTATAACACTAGGACCTATGAGTCACTTCGCAAGATGAATTTGGAGATTAATAGTTTTGTGTTGAAACATTACAGAGATGGTGTGTATCAAGCAAACAGCTCGAGAGTTTGTAGCTAGGTATGCCCACTATCTGAGAGTCAAGAAGGATCCTCTATCTCTTGTCAAGCCTTTTTTGGATAACATTCCTCCTGAAGTGAAACCAGTTCCTAAAGAAAGTGTTGTGATAGAAAAAGGCCCTACTGAATCCCTTACTGAAAAGACTATTCCTATAGAGGAAAAAGAGCATGAGTTAGAATACTCACCAATAAGGCCAATTGTGATAAGTTCTGATGAGTCCGAGGAATATACTCCTCTGAGCGATAATGAATCTAAGGGATATACCCTACTGCGCGAGAGTGAATCTGAAGGTTATACTCCCCTAAGTTCTAGTGATTCTGAATGATATACTTCCATGACTCCTCCAGAAGAGTGATATATTATGTAATAACACTTTTATTATCAATAAATAAAGTCGTCCTCCTTTCTATAATAAACTTGAGTTGAATGTTATGTTTTTGTAAGATTCTTATGATGATATATATGTATTTTTGACCCTAACTTATGTTATAAACTTGAATGAGGTAAAGTGGTAAATTATCTAATTATGACTTATTATAGTTCTGTATTGTGTCCCTCTAATAGTGAATATGGGTATTAATATCTATAGTTACATTATGAGGATAGATGTTAGGGAGCACTGATAAAATTTATGGAAGTCATAACTTAGCAAATATTTTTCTTTTTCGCTAAGAAATATCAACATTTTCCTGATGTAGAAATTGTTGAATAACAATGGCCTCAAGAACCACAAGGGTTGGGCCTAGTAATGGGAATGAAAGGCTGGACCAAATCCTTGATTTACTGAACCATCAAAGTGCTAGAATGAATGAACTTGAATAGGAGGTTCGAAGGGTCGGAGAAGTCCGACAGGAAGCTCCAAGTGTTGAGGAGCAGCCAAATAACCAAGCCAGAATAGAAGAAGAGCTGGCAAAAGATTTGAAAAGAATAGCCCCACCAAAGTTTGATGGAAAAACTATTGGTGATGGTGTAGAGGCATGGGTGATAGAAATGGAGAAATATTTTGGTCTCCGCAACATGTCCAACGAAACCAAGGCAGTTTGGGATGCTTATCAGCTGACTAGCAAAGCTGCTACTTGGTGGGATAATAAAAAGTCTGAAAAGAAATTGAAACCAAGAGATATCACATGGGAATTGTTCTTGCAATCCTTTAGGAAGAGGTGGCTTCCTCATTTATTCTTCGATAAGAAGATGACTGAATTTCAGAACCTAACTCAAGGTAGTATGTCGGTAACTCAATACTGGGAGAAGTTTACCAACCTCCTTAAGTATGTTCCGCAATATCAGATGGATGAGCGATTCCATATTCGGAAGTTCATTTTGGGTTTGAGAACCCATATAGGAGCGGAAGTGGATGTTCATAATCCACTAACTATGGAGGAGGTATTTGAGAAAGTGACCAAGCAAGAGCAAAAGTTGTAGCAGTTGGGGAACTTCCGTAAAAATGTGAATAACCAACAGAATTTTGGGAATAGGAACTTCCAAAGGAACAATAATGGAAATAATCAACAAATAAGAAATCTTAAGAGGGGACCCAACACTCAAGAAAGAGGAAGAGTGAATCAGGATGGAAACAAGAAAGCAAACAATAACACCAATGCCCAATAGAATATGGACAGAGGAAGGTCAGGTGGCCATCCCGGACCTAGGAATGGGTGTTATAATTGTGGAGGGAGTCATTACACCTCAAATTTTCCACAACGTACTCTTGCACAAAGAGGATAAAATCAGCAAGGAGCCCCTCAACATCAGATTCACGCTGCAGTCGACAATCGTCAAGCTGATTTCCAAGCCGCACCTATTCAGATGACGGGTAAGCTCTTTGGACAATCAGTTTCTATTTTAATAGATACAAGAGCTACTGAATGTTTTATTGATCCAAAAGTAGTTTCTAGAATATCTGTTAGACCTGGTTATATTTCAAATGCATGGATGTTTCAATATAGAAATCGAGCAGAACGAAGGGTAGATACTTATCTATTTTGTAGTGAATTAGAACTTCCTAGTTTCCAAACCCAAGTTAACCTTTATGTTGTACCACTAGGATCATATGATCTGATCTTAGGTATCAACTGGTTGACTGAACATAAAGCCATAGTGAATTGTGAAGATAAGGTCATCAGATGCATTGATGATTTAGGGAATTCTATTGAAATTTTTGGGTCTCAAAAGCCTCTTGAATTAAGATACATTTCGGCAATGCAAATCAAGAAGGCCCAAAGAAAAGGATGTTCCATCATTACCATCATGGTTAATGATTTAAATAATGTAGAGAAAATCCCAAAGGATTATCTTGTCCTTGAAGAGTTCCTAGATGTCTTTCCTGAAGATCTTACCAAGTTACCACCTGTAGACACCCAAAATTGTCCAATCTAATTAAATAAATATCTTTATTTATTTAATTACTTTATCTTAATTCTTCTATTAATTAAATAAATCTTTATTTATTTAATTAATTCATTTATCCTCTTCTAATCTTATTTCTCATTTAAATAAATTTATTTATTTATTTAAATTATCCTTTTCCTAAATTAAATAAATATCTTATTTATTTAATTGATCCCACTTCTACTATTAATTAAATAAAGTTTTATTTATTTAATTAATTCATTAACCTTTTCTACCCATGACACATGTCATTCATCTCTTAATTCATACAGTACCTACCCCTTTCATTATTTTATTATTTCTTTTACCTACCCTCTAATCATAGCTGGCCTCCTTTTACACCTCTCAATCTTATCCCTCCATTTCATATGGTGTCTTCTATATAAGGAGATGCTTCCTTCATTATCAAACCCTAATGACCCGACTATTTAATCAATTGACTACTTGGCATATGTGATCCTACTTGCAACCACATTTCGTTCTTTGTTGAGCTCTTGTGCACATAAAATCTGAGAGCAAATATATCAAGCAAGATCAATGGAGATAGGAAGAATGGAGATCCAAACCCTATTGGACATGTGATGGTATAATCTTTGTGATTTCATTTGATTTGCATTGTCTTAGGTAATCTTCATATGTTATGGTAGATCTTTGTTGTTGTTAGGCTAGGGTTTTATGGTTGAATTCATTTAGCCTTTCAATATCGTTATTATTGCTATCCATTTTCACCATATACATTTTGGCACACTCGGTGGGACTCTTGTCCCTTTTGCATTTAACATCCTTGTTGCAAATTTTGTGTTTTGAAGTTGCAGATCTGACATTTTCTATAGCATTTTGATATTTTCGCATCTGTGCACTTTCGGGTCGCGTTTTTGATTTTCTGTCGCATCTGTGACATTTGGAACCACGTCTACATCTTCGACAACATTTTTATTTTTTTGCAGATTCTGAAAACTGCGTTTGTGTTCCTCAGTCGCGTTTGCAGTGTTTTTAGATGCGTCTGTGTCCAAAAGTCGCATCTGGGTTCTGGAGCCGCGTCTGTGTCTCACAGAAGCGCATCTGCGGCAGATAGGCGCATCTGTGTTTGAGGTAACCGTGTCTATGTGTGTTGATTTCTTTTTTTAGCTTTATTGATTCAGTTTTTGGTCATTCAATATTTCAGATCCGGTTTATTTTGAGCTAACATCTTCAGATCTAGCTAACGAAATTGGTGTAGCTTGTCTTGAAAGCAAAGTCATTTGGTTGAAGGCCCCTATTTTCACAAAGTATTTTGGATTTAAAATTTACCTAACTTGTGTGCTTGCAGGAAGGGGTGATTATTTGAAACAATCCAAACTACTAACAAATCTCTGTTGTAGGTCCTTGGCAAGGGTTTTTGATTTTTTTTTGTGTGCTTTGTTTTCAATAGACTAGCAAACACTTCAATTGGTGCACTAAAATTGAATCATTGTCTTTTTTGTCTTGAGCAATAGGCTCTTTTTGTTTAATCTTTAGAGGGCCTGTCTTCCCGTGTGGTCATTAGGACTACTAGTGAGAAGAGAACGACCCAAGTGGTAGCAAAAGAAAATCCATCTTCTTCTAAACCACTATAAATAACAGTATTCATGGTGAAAACTATGAATAACGTGTGCTGATTAGTTCATATCGACACTATGTCTCCCCATAAACCCATTTGATCAAATTTATTTGATTAGTTGTAGGACGTAACCCCTACCAGCTAGGAGCCTTCTGTATTTACAGAGCTGAAAGTGCCACATGTATGGCCACATGAGCAGATTCCCTTACTAGCACCTTTTTGTTTTAGAAGCCCAAATCCTTCTAGTTGTTGAGGCAGGAGGTCAGACCTCTGGTAGCGGCCCACACACATACAGTTCTTAGTAGAGATACAAAATTCGCCACGAGGAGTTTTCATGGGGACTGATGCTTGGCTAACCTGAGAAGTGAGTGTCGAGGGTGGAGTCAGTGAGGTCAAGCATCTAAGTATCCGCTCTTAATAGCATAGCCTCGAGGATAAAACCCCATGTGGGATCAACAACTATTGTCTTGGCCAGCCATAAGAATTGTGCTTGACTTATTTTAAACAATCAAACATTCAAGACCAAACAGCAAAACATTGTGTCTTTTGTGTCTTCAAGTGTATGCAAAACATTTTTACATCAAACATCACACTTTCTTTGAGTCATTTTTTTTTGTGGAGTCTAGACACTTGCAAACATTGAGTCTTCATCAACATTGTGTCCTCTTGTCACGAAAAATAGTCAAGCAGTCAGATTTGGTCACAACAAAACAAATTCACAGATTGGAAAAAATTGCACAAATTTTGCAGAAACACGCGTTTGTGTCAGACATAATAGCCTCTGTGTTGTATAACCACGTCTGTGAAGAGCAGAAACGCATCTGTGTTTCCAGAATCAACATTGCAATTTACAAAAAAATATCAGAAATGCGTCTGTGTCAAGAAATCGCGTCTGTGTAGTATACAGGCACGTCTGTGTTCAGAATTGAAAAACTTTTACAGTCCAGCAAAAAAACGCAGTCAGTTTCAGAATTCTTGAGCTTCCTAGGTTATTTCTCCAGGGTTTCATTTAGCATTCAACCTATCTTTTGGTCTCACATAGTCCATCATTGCTTTGCACCTTGCATTACATTCACATTTATCTAAACTTGAGTCAAAAGGTCACTTGCTTGTCCTCACCATACTTTGTCAACACACTACATACTACAACACTTTGCTAAGTGGTCCCTCATCAAGGTCTATCACCTTTGGGTCTCATTTGGTCTTACTTAGAGTCAAGGTCAACTTACCTCATCAAGAGAAACTATCCTTTCTTTGGAAGTCACACCTACTCTACTACAACATACTTGGTCTTACACTT
Organism: Cryptomeria japonica; assembly: GCF_030272615.1. Classification (NCBI taxonomy): domain Eukaryota; kingdom Viridiplantae; phylum Streptophyta; class Pinopsida; order Cupressales; family Cupressaceae; genus Cryptomeria; species Cryptomeria japonica. The sequence continues at coordinate 205,460,156 of NC_081414.1, forward strand.
TGGACATTGCAAGTAAACTTCATATTCATTTACATTCCATCCAACTCTTGGTCTTCCATACTTTTTCCATTTTCATCTAGTCTCACACATCTCAGTCAATACCTAGTTCATGGTTGAAACCCGTCTTCAAAAATCTAGGAGAGAAACTAAAGAGGCTCAAGAGTCCGCAAACATGAGTTCCTATGAGTATGACAACGATGTCTTTTTCAATACTGATCATAACACATTACCTGACATGGATGCCTATAGAAACATTCCAAATGTTGAGAACATGGACACTACAAACAACAATGATACACACAATGATGATATGGACAACTTTTCAATACATTCAGCACATGTGGAAGAATCCATTATGGACCCCCGCTTCAATCGATTGATTGAGGAAATAATGAGGAGGGATAGACAATACTTCTTACAAATGATGGCATAAAGTGGAGCCAAGATACCTCATGATTTTGACATGTCTCAAATAATGGAACATAGGCCTTTGCAACAAACTCACTCCAACATGGATCAAAGGAGGCCTAATAGTGGAGGCAATAGAAGACCACATCTTGTGCCTGAATCACTATCATCTTTGTTTCAAAAACCAGAGGTCCCACATACACATGGTCAAGCATATGAAACTCACCTTCGCAGACCATTATGGAAGTCTTATGCAGAAAGATATGCTCAATCACATACCAATGCTAAGGATCAATCACCAAAGCAATTTAATATTAAAAGGCATGCTCAAAATTTGGACACAAGGAAACCCCGTGTCAAATTTGGGGGCAACACATTAGAACATGACATGCCTGTAGAATATGGTATACATGGACAAAGCAGATATTTCATTCCTCAACATGACTCTATACCAAGTGGTCCATATACACAGCATCATTATAGACCTCCTCTATATGAACATGTGTATGATCAATATCATCCATATATGCAACATGTTCCTCCTCCAATTAGTGCCTCAAGCATGGGGTATGGTCCAAGAAGTCGATCTCCACCTAAGAGCAATTTGGAACAACAAATCAGGGACTTACAAAAGAAAATGGAGGACATAAATACACCAAAGCCAACATACACAATGAGAGACATATGTCCCTATCCATTTGACAAGAGCATTCCAATGCCTCCATTTCCTACACACTTTGTGATGCCTAAGTTTGATAAGTATAGAGGAAAAGGGGATCCTAAGGCACACATAAGACGGTTTTTCACAACTTGCATTGAGGTAGCAACAGAAGAGACATATTTGATGAGATTATTCCCACAAAGCCTAGATGATCAAGCTATGGAATGGTTCTCCCAACTTCCACCTGGTATTAAGTCATGGGGTGACTTAGCAGAGGCATTTATTCAACATTTCTCCTACAACATAGAGACAGACATATCAGTCACTACTTTGTGCAACACCAAGCAAAAAGATGGAGAGTCTTTTGCATCATTTTGACAAAGATGGAGGAATCTAGCCAACAGATGCTCTTGTGAAATTCCGAAAAAACAAATGGTAGAGATGTTCACCCAAAATGTTAACAAAGACATTGGCTATGATCTAAGGAAAGCTTGTTTGTCCACCTTCAAAGACGTCATTGAAAAAGGCTTAGTGACAGAAAAGATCCTAATTGAACAAGGAGTCATTAAGATATTCAAGGAAAACAAAGATGACTTTAAAGGAAAAGACAAGCCAAGATTTTGGAATAAAAACAAGAACGCAGTCAATGATGGTGTTGTTGATGCCAATACAGTACGACCCAAAATCATTTTTTCCGAATCAAGCTCTACAAACAATTAGGTGAATACTCAAACAACTTCTAAAGCACGAAGGAAGTACACTCCATTGGGAAAACCACTTGAATCAGTTTTCAAGAAACTAGTGGCAAATAAGTTAATCACAATTCCAGATTTTCCTCCATATGAGCCAAAGGTGAAACCAAATTGGTGGAATGATGATGAATATTGTGAATTTCATAAGAGCAAGGGTCATAAGACAAGAAATTGTCATCGACTAAAGAACATCATACAAGATCTCATTGATAGAGGTGACATTGAGATTGAAGGACATTCATCCAATCAAGAACATGAGATGTTTAAGGAACCATTCCCAAAACATGACAAGGGAAAAGCTAAAGCCACAGAGGATCAAACCAACTATACCAGAGCATCTTACAACTATGATTCAACCATCAATCACATCTCGATGGACAATTATGTCTCTACCATTATCATCAAGGACAAAGCGTCTGAGAATTCTACTTGGAGACCCAGGATTGTCCTAAAAGGTGTTGGATCTTCTTCTGAACCTACCTCTGAATGTCATGTTACAACCCGCCAAGGTAAAATCACTTTGCAAGGTGCTCCAACTAAAAACACCGCTTCTTCATCAACCAAACCTGAATATGACCTTGTAGAACAACTAGGGAAGACACCTGTGCTCATTTCAATCCTTGAGCTATTACGCATATCTCCTGCTCACAAAGCCATTCTTGACAAAATCTTGAGAGATACTACTGTTCCTACTAATCTGAACGTGGACCAGTTTCAAGCCATGGTGGGATACCTTTCCATTCCACACTCCCTTACTTTCATAGAAGCCAATGATGCCTCCGTAAGTCAGTCACATAATGCACCATTACACATTGAAGCCTTCATACACAAACATCAAATAAAAAGAGTCCTGATAGATGGAGGAGTAGGTCTAAACATTTGCACATCAAGCACTATTACACAATTGGGATATTCTGATAAAGATGTGAATTCTACAAATCAAATCACCATTAAGGCATATGATGACGAAGAGCGTTCATCCAAGGGCACAGTTACCTTACCTCTTAGAGTTGGGCCAGTTACAAAGGATGTGGTTTGTCAAGTCCTGGATTTAAATCTCACTTATAACATATTGTTAGGACGTCCTTGGATTCATGAAATGAGGGCAGTCCCATCCACATATCATCAATGCATTAAGTTTCCTCACAATGGTGTGGAAGTAACAGTTAATGGTGATCCTAATCCATTCATATACTACAATAACCTGAAATCAAAAATTGAGACCATCATTCCCAGTAATCGTGAGGCTGTTCCTTCGTCGGCATACATTGATCCTGAGTTGTTAAAACCCTCGACCTCAAAACAAGGGAAAAGTTGTAGCCACAGATGATCAGACCAACTATACCAGAGCAACCTATAACTATGATTCAACTATAAATCACATTTCGATGGACAATTACGTCTCTACCATTATCATCAAGGACAAAAACCTTGAGAATTCCACCCGGAGACCCAAGATTATCCTAAAAGGTGTTGGATCTTCTTCCGAACCTACCTCTGAATGTCATGTTACAACCCGTCAAGGTAAATTCACTTTGCAAGGTGCTCCAGCCAAAAACACCATTTCTTCATCAACCAAGCCAGAGTACAACCTTGTAGAATAGTTAGGGAAGACACCCGCGCTCATCTCCATCCTTGAGCTCTTACGCATATCCCTCGCACATAAAGCTATTCTTGACAAAATTTTGAGAGACATTGTCGTTCCTACTGATCTGAACGTGGACCAGTTTCAAGCCATGGTGGGATACCTTTCCATTCCACATTCCCTTACATTCACAGAAGCTGACGATGCATCCGTGAGCCAACCACATAATGCACCATTACAGATTGAAGCCTTCATACACAAACATCGAATAAAATGAGTCTTGATAGATGAAGGAGCTAGTCTAAACATTTGTACATTGAGCACAATTAAACAATTGGGATATTCTGATAAAGCTGTGAATTCTACAAACAAAATCACCATCAAGGCATATGATGATGAAGAGCGTTCATCCAAGGGCACAGTCACCTTACCTCTCAGAGTTGGGCCAGTTACGAAGGATGTGGTTTGTCAAGTCCTAGATCTGGATCTCACTTACAACATATTGCTAGGGTGTCCTTGGATTCATGAAATGAGGGCAGTCCCATCTACATATCACCAATGCATTAAGTTTCCTCACAATGGAGTGGAGGTAACAGTTAATGGTGATCCTAATCCATTCATATGCTGCAATAACCTGAGATCAAAAACTGAGACTATCATTCCCAGTAATCGCGAAGCTGTTCCTTCTTCGACATACATTGATCCTGAGTCATTAAAACCTTCGACAACAAAACAAGGTGAGCTTAAGGGCAAATTTCAGGACAAGGGCATGGGCGAATACACTTTAAATCAGACCATGTACTTACAACAAGTCATGAGTTCACCAAAAGAATATGGAAGACCACATCCTAACAAGCAAGTATCCATCATGGTACTCAAATGGGACCCTAATACCTTTCAAAGATGGGGTGAACTGGAAGAGGAAGACTTATACAAAATGCTTTACAAAGACCTTGAAGATGATACACATGATCACATCAGTCTACCATGTGAGAAATATGGCAAAGGTTTCAAGATCCTACAAAAATTTGGGTATGATGGAAAAAGCCCTCTTGGGTTACGAAAGGAAGGCATCATTGAACCTTTACAACCTGAATTGACTTTCAAAAAGGAATGCTCGAAGGGACTTGGTTTCCTGACTTCCAAGGTCCACACTCAAAGGATATAAGAAGATTTACAAATCAAAGCTGCCAAGATTCAACAAGAGGATCGCTATTCCACAGATTCCAACGAATGGAAATGGGGTTCAGACAAATCCTCCAGTGACTACGAGCTCACCAAGACATTCAGAGAGTCAGATGAACCCACAGAAGAGGAGGAATTTTATAAAAGATTCAAAGTTGGTCAAGAAACAACCCATGAGGATTCCACACAGTCCTTGTCTCAAGGTCCTAGGTTGAAATCACATAGGATGAGAACACCTGTCCTAGAATGCGCTACTAGTGATGATAATTTGGATTTGTTTGTGATCGAGACTGATGAGGAGAGTGCCATCGATGACCTCGATAATTACCTTGACATACCCGAATATAACTGCATCTTCACTCTTAGCCCCGCTAACTTCAAAGACATTAAAGGCCTTCCCCTCGTTCACCACCAACTCATTGACTGGGATCATGAAGGACTTGCACAGTTTGACACATTCCAAAATGATGAAGCTTTTATTGACTATCTTGGCATATGAGATGATCTTCCCCTTGGGGACCATAATGAGGGATACACTATAGAACTCAATAGCGTGGCATATTTTGGTGAGGGCGTCGGACCTTCTAGTCGCAAAAATGTGAAAATAAGAACAAACCAAGGGTCTTATGGCGAAAACCACACTATGGCGTTGTCTGACCCCAAAACAGTAAAAAGAAAGGACGTATCTAAGGGCGAAAACCTCTCTGAGGCACCCGAAGATGGAAGGCTTGACATTCTCCCAGCATCATATGAGGAAAAGTCATCCATGTTGGTAGAGGAGACTATCAAAACAAACATTGGTACAGAAGAGGTTCCACACAACATATTCCTGGCTCAATCATTGACGGAGTCAGAAAGGTCAAAATTCATAAGTTTCTTCAAAGAATGACAAATCAACTTTGCATGGTCATACGCTGATATGTTTGGATTAGATCCGGATTTAGTGATGCATCATTTGACAGTTAAACCGGGGGCAAAACCAGTGAAACATAAATTAAGAAAGATGCATCCACAAGTCACACTATTGGTCAAAGCAGAGCTTGAGAAATTATTGGATGTCAGATTCATATGCCCAATCGATTATCCCGAATGGATCTCCAACTTAGTGCCTATCGGTAAACTAGATCACAGCATCAAAGTATGTATAGATTTTACAGACATCAACAAAGCTTGTCCTAAGGATGACTTCCCATTACCAAATATTGACTTGATTGTCGATCTCACAGCAAGTCATGAAATTTTATCATTGATGGATGGATTCTCTGGTTATAATCAAATAAAGATTGCATCTAAGGATCAACATAAAACATCATTCACTTGTCCTTGGGGAACCTTCTGCTGGAATGTCATGCCCTTCGGGCTAAAAAATGCAGGCGCTACATATCAAAGAGCCATGACTACTATCTTTCACGATCTCATGCATGTATCTGTGGAAGATTATGTCGACGACCTCTTGGGAAAATCAATAGACAGAAATACACATTTGGACATACTTTCAATCGTCTTTGATCGGTTGGAAAAATACAAAGTAAGATTAAACCCCAGGAAATGTGTCTTTGGAGTAACCGTCGGGAAGCTCCTAGGATTCATTGTATCAAAAAGAGGAATTGAAGCTGATCCAGCAAAAGTCAAGGCCATCCTAGAGATGCAACCACCAAGAAATATCACTCAACTTTGGTCTTTATAGAGGAGACTCCAGTCCATACAAAGATTCATAACACAACTTGCAGATAAGTGTAATCCTTTTCAGCACTTGCTACATAAAAACATCAAATTCAAATGGGATGATAATTGTCAACAGGCTTTTCAGACACTAAAAGATTATCTTTTGAATCCACCAGTTTTGATGCCACCAATTCCAAATCAGCCTCTATTACTATACATATCAGCTACTCCAACAGCACTGGGGGCACTCTTAGCACAACAAATTGCTGAGGGCAAAGAAAAAGCTGTATACTATATCAGTCGCACATTGGTGGGATATGAGTTAAACTACACACCAATTGAGCGTGCATGTCTCGCTGTGGTGTTTGCTTCACAGAAATTATGACATTACATGCTAACTCATAAGACTAAGTTGGTTGCAAGGATAGATCCATTGAAATACCTTCTCAATAAAGCAACGCTTACTGGGCGACTGGCCAAATGGGTAATGATCCTGAGTGAATTTGACATCGAGTATGTGGACAGAAAAGTAATAAAAGGACAAGCCATTGCAGATCAATTAGCAGATGCCCCCATGATAGATGATGTTCCTCTAAGTTCAAAATTTCCAGATGAATCCATTTTAACAATGTCATATGCGAAGCCATGGCAACTGTACTTCGATGGCTCATACACATAGCATGGGACAGGAGCTGGCATCCTCTTTATAACTCCTCAAGGGGATTCTATACCAAAATCATACCGCTTATCATTTCCTTGCACTAATAATATAGCGGAATATGAGGCATTAACAACTAGATTACGGATTGTAATTCAGTGGAAGATCTAGGAACTTCATGTTTTTGGGGACTCTCAACTTGTAATCCATCAAGCAACTGATGATTACCAAACAAAGGATGAAAAATTAATGCCTTACAAAAAAATGGTGGATGACCTGAAACAGCATTTCACAAAGATAGACTTTGAGCAGATACCAAGAGAGCAGAATCGAGTCATAGATGCCATGGCTACAATTGCTTCACTGATCGATCTACCTCCAAATGAGATCCGCTATGAGTTCCTAGTGGATAACCTTTTGGTTCCTTCATATGAAATCATTCCTACTGAGATGATATGTGTTGTCGGTCCTGAATCCCAGTTATATGGTTCCATTTTCACATACCTTCGTGACAATACCCTACCTCCTAATCTATCCAATAACCAATGTCGCACTTTCATTCGCCAATCTTCTTGATACGTCATTTTAGCTGATATCCTATACTGGCAAGGTCTAGATGGCACTCTTCTTAGATGTTTAGAAAGCGACAAAGCTCAGATTGCGTTACGTGAAGTACATGAAGGGATATGTGGTCCACATGCTAGTGGTCCTACCATAGCTAAGCAACTCATCAGGACTAGATATTACTGGCCCAATATGGAAAAAGACTCATATCAGTTTGTCAAGAAATGTAAGCAATGTCAAATTCATGGAGACCTCATCCATGCACCAGCGCAAGAACTTCAACCAATTGCATCTCCTTGGCCCTTTTGTCAGTGGGGACTCGATCTCATAGGCAAGATTCACCCTTCTTCTTCCAATGGTCATAAATTCATTATCACTGCCATAGAGTATTTCACAAAATGGATTGAAGTCGTGCCTCTTACACAAGTCACTGGAAAATAGATTGCTACGTTCATCCTCAACTATATCATTTGTCAATACGGTATTCCTGTCTCCATTATCACTGATAACAGGCGTCCCTTCAAAAATCAAGATGTTCGTGAACTTTGTGACCACTTCCATATTTCCCATTGTTTCTCCATGCCATATTACCCCCAAGGTAACGGTCAAGCTGAGGCGTCTAATAAGATAATCCTTAAAATCCTAATAAAGACAGTCGACGACGCTGGTCGTAATTGGCATATCCAACTTAATCCTACACTTTGGGCATATCGCACAAGTGTCCGCACACCTACAGGAGCTACACCCTATTCACTTGTCTACGGCACTGAAGCCATCTTGCCTATTAAGGTCAAGCTACCCTCTTTACAAGTCTCTTTGCAAAACATTATCAGTGATGAAGACTATAGGGTCTCTCGCTTACAAGAACTTGAACTACTGGATGAACGAAGACAAACTGCTTTTAATCATCTCAAGGCTTACCAACAACAAATGAGTCGCAGCTACAAGCACAAGGTCAAGCCTCGCACATTTGAGGTAAATGATTTGGTTCTCAGAGAAAACCCAAAAAATCAGCAAGACGGAGAGAAGAAGGGCAAGTTCGAACCAAATTGGCTTGGTCCTTACATCATTACAACATCATATGGATCTGGGGCATATCAGCTCTCAACTACAGAAGGTGAACCTTTGGAGGATCCTATCAATAGCATGCACCTTCGCAGGTTTTACACATAGCTCTTCAGAATATCCTAAATTCAAAAATACAGAAAAATTCAAACAATTCAAAAATACAAAAAAATTCAAAAAATACAAAAATACAAAAAAAATTATAAAACAAAAAAATCATTACTTGGTGAAAACCTGGCAAACAGGCACCTTGTGACACAAAAAACATTGAAAAATCGAAAAAAGTAAAGAGAAATAATTTCGTCCAATGGTGAAAACCACTTCAGTGGCGCCCTGGGCAAGTACCATGGTGAAAACTGGGTCACCAGCGCCATGCGTAGAGACATTGCTCCTCCCTCCTTCAGGATTCCATTTCATCCTTTCACTTTGCACACACTCACAATAAACTTACCCATTCCCATCATGGCTTGTTATTGATCTACCCAAGATTGGTTTGCCATTCATAATAAACATTCATTTTCATCCCTTTTCATCCATAATAAATCAGCTCCTATCTGTGGCTAAGGTAAATCCTACGTCTAGTGATGGGTGTGGAACTGAGAGCATCACCTGTTCTGAGGAGTACAGTTTCTTCCAACCTTCTTCGGTCTAGCCACACACAATCTGCAATAAAGCAACATTTGCATCACAGATCTGCAATAAAGTTTCATCTTCTCCGCAATAAAGTATCAGTTTCATGGATTCAGTTAGTTTCAAATGAAACACAGCAGCAACAATGGGCTTCAGCAAATCAAATCTTTCAACAGACTCAGACAACATATGGTTCAGTGTTATCTATCATTTCTGCGAAAGTGAACATTGTGACCACAATCAAATAAGACTTATACAAGTGACAAGAGACACTAAATTTGAGGACTACAGTGGATGTTGGTGTCGAGTCTTGGTTTTCTTTTGATTTTATCTTTTGGTGACATGACTTTCAGCTTTTCCAAGATGTCTCAGACTAGAGATTCTATCTCTAGGATGTCTTTGACTAGAAAAGCGAGGATGGGGTATCGTCACCTATTTGTATTTGTTGTCTATGGATTGTCTTTTAGTAATGCTATGACTTGTCCAAGGATATGAGGACACTGTGAGTCTAGTGTGAACTGGGGCATTCCATGTTTGTGACTGTCTTATCTCCATGCAAATAGGTACAGTGACTTTCTGGGTTAAACATATGCCTCGATTGTCATAACCTACTTGCCATAATAAAGCTCAATGATGATAACGCACAAGAAGCTCTTTCACTTTCATATCTTCTGTCTTCCATCCCCCTTTCTTGATAGACTTCCATCATCCTTCTCAAGTCCGCGTAGCCTGCTATCACACGACTGAGTATAATGACACGCCAAAAATATTCGCATTTCATGTAGTTGCATCTGCATTACCACATATAAGCATTTCATACATACATATAGATATCACAATTACATCACATCCTGCACACAACCCCTATTAGCACAATTTGCATTTACATTATCAAATTCATTTGCATTTCATACACTCACAATTGCAGTTGCATACACATATAAAACATAAAAGAACAAAAATATGGCATTTCATCATGTACATATTTGCATCCATATCATAAGCATCACATAGAAACATACATCATAGAAATACATAGAAGCATCACATAGGTATGCATGCATATAGCTGCCGCAAAGAAGAATCATCTCATATATATAAATCAAAAGTGTCATGATACAATGATGTCAAAATCATATGGCTACAATCACCCGCAGGTGTCTACATCATCATACAAAATGGTACAATACTGATACATAGGGAGCCCTCTACGGCTTTGATGAACTCCCTCCCTCGGAGCCGCCTGGCCTCGATGAAATCTGAGCCCCTGAAGGACCCACCCTAGGATCATCCCTCCTATCCCCTCTATCTGGTGGTGGTGGAGGACCCATAACCCTACCACTAGACGCCTGTCTCCTCTGACTCCCTCCCGTAGTTGTCGTTGTCTAGGATGGTCTATGGAAGCTCCTCGCTCGCTGATCAGCTGGCACTGCACCATAATAGAGATCCCGCCAGTAAGCGATCTCCTCCCCTACCCGCAGGACATAGGCATATCCAGCCCCTGTGTCCTCTGCCGCCTGCCTCCCAGCCCTCAGTGTTGTCTCAGCCTTTGTGTAGCACTGAATGGCCTAGTCCCGCTCCCACTCAGTATCTTTGAGCCGCCTCCTGAGTCTATCCCTCTCCCTCTCTAGGTCCTAAATCTCATCTGCCTGTCCCTGGCAGATCTCTCTCAGTTCATCCTCCTCCCCCTCGGCCCCCTGTGGCTCCCCCTATACGGATGCCTACCCCTGTGCCTGTGCCTGTACTGGTGGTTGTACCTATACCTGTCCCTGTACCTATCCCTATCCCTGCACCTGTCTGGGACCCTGCGCTACTAGCACCTGTAGCGGTAATCCACCGCGACCCCTCACCACCTGAGCCTGTCTGTCCTCTCCACCCTCCGTCCATGGTGCCACCCTCCTCTCTCCAACTGCCCCCTCCTCCTCCATCGGCCTCTACCCCAATCATCTCCATCATCATCACCATCCCCACCACCATCTCCATCTAGTGGCTCTCCTGGATCTATCAGGCATGGGAATGGATGCTCGGCCCAATATGCTGTGTACTCTGCATCCATGCCGGCATCCTCGATCTCTAGCCATATGTCCCAGGGTAAGGGCATCATCTCCACTAGCTATGTAACAACCTGATCATATGATAGCAATGGCCCAAACTGCGCTTGATCCCTGACACTCCATGCATACATGCCTGAACCCCGTGGCATCCACTGGATCCTGCCAAACTGCCTGCCCACCTTGTCAACTAGCTGCCTCTCCAGTACATGGGGCATCCACCCAATCAGATACCTACTCTGGAAGGTGTAGGGTAGCTCTACTGCATCATCCTCCCACTGCCCGCATCCTAGGTACGGCCTCCATATAACCGTATCAATCTCATCTATAGCCTACCGCCAGTACTCCAACCTACCAATCTGTGGCTGTGAGGTGATCATATCATACAAATGCACAAAACTGCGTCCGTGACCTCTGCCCCTCAAGTGTATCGGTCGTGTCACCGGTAGATGCTCATAGGCCCACACCTATAACAATGTGACCCCGCAGCCCAATCCCATTGATTCATGGTACACAAACAGATGTAGCTCATAATATAGGTGCGCCAGCACACATGGTCCCCAGGCATATCTAGTGTGCTATGTCACCAGTGTCTCCAATGTGCTCCCCCAGCCCACAGCCAACCCTCGTGTCACTCTATCTGAACACAAGAACCCACTGATCACTCCTCCTACCACTGTCGGTAGTGCCAATCCTGTCTGTGTCATGGTATCCCATGCCACATGTCATGCCCTCATCTCCAGTCCTGGATCCTGGAACACTCATCTCGGGGCCTAACTATCTCCATCTCGATCATAGGGTATCAGCTCCCCATCGATCGGTATCCTCAGAATCCTGTATACATCCTCCAGGGTGACTGTCATCTCACCCATTGGCAAATGAAACGTGAAAGTCTCGAAGTGCCACCTCTCCGCCAGTGTAGTCAGCAATCCCATGTTCGCTCAAAACTCAGGCACATACAGAATATATCTCAAACCCATAGCCTCAATAGCAGCTCTGTCCTCGAAGGTCAACTCAGGTCACAACCTCTGAGTCAATGGGAGTCTCTCTCGTGACTCCAGCATAGGCAAATACTCCTGCAATCAAGCAAATCAATCATGTCAGTCATAGTGGCATTCACTGTTCATCACAAAATGTTACTTTTTATCTAAGTGCATATGGTACTCTATCCTAGTGACACTCACTGTTCATCACAAAGTGATGCTTCTATCCTAGTGGTACTCCCTGTTCATCACAAAGTACTACGTGTTTTGCACTCCCTGTTCATCACAAAGTACTGCTCACATTTGCACTCCATGTTCATCACAAAGTGTTGCTCACATTTGCACTCCCTGTTCATCACAAAGTGCTACTCACATTTGCACTCCCTGTTCATCACAAAGTGTTGCTCATATTTGTACTCCCTGTTCATCACAAAGTACTCTCTATGTCTTGGTACTCACTGTTCATCACAAAGTGCCTCGACCTATCCTAGTCTTCCCTAGAGGAATTGCTTGAGTGTATCCTCTCAGCAGCTTATCCAATCAACAGCGTATGTTCATCACAGAACTGTCGATTTGACCTTGAAGACATAAATGCGCCTTCATGACATAAACGCACTTAGAGACTGCATAAACGTGCTTGTTTTACACAGACGCACCTGAAACACACAGACTTGCCTATGCTCTGCATAAATGTGCTTGCAAGACACAAACGTGTCTACCTAGCACAAACACGCCTGCACAGCACAGACATGACCGCATTCTACACAGACGCCTTTTCCCGCATAGATGCGTCTGGCACAAACACAGACGCACCTAGCGAGCACAAACGCGCCTGGCACCAACGCAAACACGCCTGGACGTTTTTGACATTTTTTGGACCCTAACCTAGAGCACATTTATTACCCTATCTAGCATGCATTAATGACAACAATAAATGCAACAAAGTACGAGGAGGTTTTGTGGTACTTACCGGCTCTCCTGCCTCTGCTGGCCTCTGGACTCGACGAACACGATCGAATCTATGAATCAAAGCCATCGCTGCTGACTGCTGCTACTCTATTTCACTCTGCACTCTGATCTCATGGATGTGTGGATGACAATGAGGATGTATTTCCCTCGTGGTCTATCTTATAGACTACCCTAGCCCTCATCTCCCAAGTCAATCTTCTTAATCTCATGACTCTGTCACTCTATTCTATCTTGTCAGTCCATTCTAGCCTTTTTTTCTTATCGAGATATTGTCTGCGATCTTTTCAGACATTTTCATCCAATCTCTCGAGGGGGCATATCATTCCCATCTTGGGGCAACTCTGTATCAGTTCATCTTATCTTCTTTGAAACAACGCGACAAGCCGCATTGTCTCAAAGAGGGGCAAAATGTAGACACCCAAAATTGTCCAATCTAATTAAATAAATATCTTTATTTATTTAATTACTTTAGCTTAATTCTTCTATTAATTAAATAAATCTTTATTTATTTAATTAATTCATTTATCCTCTTCTAATCTTATTTCTCATTTAAATAAATATATTTATTTATTTAAATTATCCTTTTCCTATAATTAAATAAATATCTTATTTATTTAATTGATCCCACTTCTACTATTAATTAAATATTTTTTTATTTATTTAATTAGTTCATTAACCTTTTCTACCCATGACACATGTCATTCATCTCTTAATTCATACACTACCTACCCCTTTCATTATTTTATTATTTCTTTTACCTACCCTCTAATCATAGCCGACCTCCTTTTACACCTCTCAATCTTATCCCTCCATTTCATATGGTGTCTTCTATATAAGGAGATGCTTCCTTCATTATCAAACCCTAATGACCTGACTATTTGATCAATTGACTACTTGGCATATGCGATCCTACTTGCAATCACATTCTGTTCTTTGTTGAGCTCTTGTGCACATAAAATCTGAGAGCAAATATATCAAGCAAGATCAATGGAGATAGGAAGAATGGAGATCCAAACCCTATTGGACATGTGATGGTATAATCTTTGTGATTTCATTTGATTTGCATTGTCTTAGGTAATCTTCATATGTTATGGTGGATCTTTGTTGTTGTTAGGCTAGGGTTTTGTGGTTGAATTCATTTAGCCTTTCAATATCGTTATTATTGCTATCCATTTTCACCAAATACACCACCTAAGAGAGAGTTTGATTTTTCTATAGAACTCTTACCTAGAACGGAGTCATAGTCTAAGGCCCCATATAGAATGACAACAACAGAACTGTATGAGCTTAAGGCTCAATTGCAAGAGTTGTTTAGGCAAGGTTTTATTAGACCAAGTGTATCCCCATGGGATGCACCGGTGATTTTTGTAAAGAAAAAGATGGTACTTTGAGGTTATGCATTGATTATAGAATGTTGAACAAAGTAACTATCAAAAATAGATATCCTCTACCAAGGATAGATGAATTATTTGATCAAATGAAAGGTGCATCGGTATTCTCCAAGATTGATCTTTGATCTGGATATCATCAGTTAAGAATTAAGGATGAAGACATTCCAAAGACTTCATTCCGAACACATTATGGGCATTATGAATTCACAATTGTACCATTTGGTTTAACCAATGCCCCAACAACATTCATAAAACCTCATGAATAGTATTTTCAGAGAATACTTGGATGATTTTCTTTTAATCTTCATTGATGACATATTGATCTATTCTAAGAATGAAGAAGAACATAAGAAGCACCTGAGGATAGTTTTGCAATGATTGAGAGATCGTAAGATTTACGAGAAATTCTCTAAGTGTGCCTTCTTTCAGGAAAAGGTGCAATATTTAGGTCATGCCATATCCGTTGAAGGAATTTTAGTTGATCCTACAAAGATAGAAGCAATAGTAGATTGGCCAACACCTCAGAACATTTCAGAAGTTCAGAGTTTTATGGGACTTGCAAGATATTATAGAAAATATGTGGAAGGGTTTTCCAGGATAGCAACACCAATTACTTCACTTCGGAAAAAGGAAAAAAGGTTTGAATGGACTGAGAAGTGTGAGCAATCATTTCAACTCCTAAAGCAGAAATTGACAACAGCACCGGTATTAACTATACCAGATCCCAATGGACATTTTGTAGTAATTACAGATGCCTTAGCTAAAGGTGTAGGAGCAGTGTTGATGCAGGAAAGAAAGGTGGTTGCATTTGAATCACGAAAGCTAAAGCAATATGAGATGAATTATACTCTACATGATTTAGAACTTCTAGCTATTGTGCATGCATTACAAATGTGGAGGCATTACCTTTTAGGGAAGCCTTTTGAGCTAAAAACGGATCATTTGGGATTGAAGTATATTTTTACACAACCTAACCTAAATGCAAGACAGAGAAGGTGGCTTGAATTTTTAAGTGAGTATGACTTTGGTATTGAATAGATCAAAGGGAAGGAAAATAGAGTAGTTGATGCTCTCAGTAGAAGAAGACACCTATCTGCTATGGTTGCAATGAAGACAAACTTGAAACAACAAGTGTTGCAGAATCTTCCAAAAGACGAACATTATTAAAGGGTTAAACAAGCCTTGCAAAGAGATTCTTCAAATCATCGTTATGATGGATATGAGATAGAACCAGAGGGTATTTTGAGGTACCAAGGAAGGATGTACATACCAGAAGGGGGAGATTTGAGGAAGTTAATATTGCATGAGATGCACAATACACCTTATTCAGGAGACCCTGGAATAACAAAAATGGTAGCCGATTTGAAAACATTGTATTTTTTGCCTAAACTCAGAAAAGAAGTGATTGAGTATGTAGCACAATGTTTGGAATCTCAAAGAGTGAAAGTTGAACATGTTCATCCAGCAAGACTTCTATTCCAACATGTTATACCAGAATACAAGTGGCTGGTAATCAGAATGGATTTTATCCAAGGATTACCAATGAGCAAGAATAAACATGACACTATCTTAGTAGTGGTGGATAAGTTGACTAAAGTTGCACATTTCATACCTAGGAATCTCAAGGATGGATCATTTATTCTTGCCAAGAAATTTGTGCAAGAAATTTTTCAGTTACATGGTGTTCTAGAAACTATAATAACTGATAGGGATACCAGGATGACTTCCAGATTTTGGACAATATTGAATGCAGCATTGGAAACAAGGCTAAATTTTAGCTCAGCATATCATCCTCAGACTGATGGCCAAACAGAAAGGGTTAATCAGGTAGTGGAGGACCTTTGCGAATGTATTGCATGGATCAGCAGTACAAATGGGAGGAGTACTTTCCCTTAGTTGAATTTTCTTATAACAACTCCTTTCATGCATCATTAGGGATGGTGCCTTTTGAAGCACTTTATGGGTGAAAGTGTCAGACACCTATCAGTTGGGATAGACTAGAGGATAGGATCATTATTGGTCCTGGTTTACTTGAGGAAATGGATGAGCAAATGGTGCTGATAAAGAGTAGGTTGAAGGAAGAAGCTGACCGATAGAAGAGTTATGCAGACCAAAACAGGACTTACAGACAATTTTCTGCAAGAGATAAAGTCTTTTTGAGAGTCAAACCTCATAAGAGTTCTATCTCATTTGGAAAATCATCAAAATTCGCACCAAGATATGTGGGACCCTTTGATGTACTGGAGGTTATCAATCTAGTTGCTTATAGATTAGCTTTACCCCCTGCTCTAGCTCGAATCCACAATTTGTTTCATGTTTCTTTATTGAAACCTTATCATGTTGATGCATCTCATATTCTTGATTGGAAATCTTTATAGGTTCAGGATCTAGGGGTGGTACTAGTGGAGCCCATCTGAATCCTAGATCAGCATATTGTCAAGCTACGTAGTAGAGATTTCACTCAGTATAAGGTTCAGTGGGACCAATATTCTGAGGATAGTGCTACATGGGAAGATGCTGACACGATTGATCATCATTTTCCTCATTTGCTTTCTTAGGAAATAGTTGCTTACTATTTGCAATATCTTTGAAACAATGATTTTAATTTTATGATGTAAACTTGGATAGTATGTGTGCTATTGTTATTATTTGAAATTCGATGTATGGTTGACATTTTTTATGAGATATAATTGTTATGTGATTATTAATTAGTAGTAAGACATCGAGGCGATGTCTCTTCCAAGAGGGGAAGGATGTCACGAATCGTATTATTGATAAGTGTATTTGAGAGATTTAATGTAGGTTTTTATTTATGCATTGAAATTAAAATAGATTTGAGAATTTAATTTAAAAGATAATTCAGATGTGAGGAAATATTGTATGCATTTTATTCATGCAAATGATATTTAATTCGATATCTAGTATTCTTTAATTTGGGATTGCCAATGCTGATCAATTATCGAGTGCAAGTGATGTAGGAACAGGTGAACGAAGTCGAAGGAGAGAACATGATTCAAGTAGAGTTGTTTTTAACTAAATGACTTTGATGGAATAGGAAATCTCACACACCACATTAGTGAAGTTATGCATATACATTTATGTCTGCATTGATGAATGATTTGGAGTCAGGAAAATGTTATGTTTTATTTTTCTATGAAAGGTAAAAAATTGTTAATAATTTGAATTAAATAGTGACTCTATGATTTAACGTCCTTTATGTAGAAATATGTGAATTACTGAAACTATAATTAATGTTTGGTTTTCGAAATTATACTATAGTTGTACGTATTTTAAATGAATATTAGGACTCGATCATATACATATATAAATACGTAGATAAATTTTGTTCATGTTTAATTATATTGGTTATTTTGATATGATTATTTATAAGTTGAATAATTTGGATTTTACAACCTAATGTACCATATATAGAATGATTGATTTTAATAATTGTTTTGTTTATATTGATGCAAGTTAAATATACATGGTAGTAGATAACTTCGAATCTATTAAACACACATATATACATATATATTTTGAGGTGAATATTTAAATTAAGTTTATGCGATCATTGTCTTATGCTACAAACATGATTATTCATAAAATGTATTTATGAATATTCACATATATATATATATATATTAGGATTATATATTATTTATTTAAACGTTTAAAGTTTAATATTTACTTTGAAACTATAATATAGTCACATATTATATATTTTTTATATTAGAAAGCTGGTGGGTTTAGTTGCTATAGGATAGCGACTATGTCGCATGATAGTTAGGGCGACCGACTAGACAAAGACAATCGGTTAACACAGACCTAGGGTAGCGATGTTGATGGAGATCATGGCAATAAACTAGGCATAGACCATCAATTAAATATAGAACTTAGAGGTTGCAATGATGTGGACATCGTGGCAATCAACCTGGCAGTGGGAGCGATAATATCTCTCATGACAAACACTTAAGTATTTGTAATTGCATTAAACTTTGTCGACTCCTCCACCAAGCGAACAATCCGCCACGAGATAGCAGACACTTCTTTAACAATGACTGTAGATTCACCGATTAAACAAATGCTCTTAACTGCAGATACCTCCTTCATTCTATGTAGACTGGAATTGACTGATAATGTCCACGGTGAAAACATAGAAGAAGACCTCAATCTTAGGCATATAATTGCAGGAAAAAATAAAGTAACAGGCATGTGGTGCCATGGTATTGAGAATATCCACGATAAGAAGCAGATTCATAGTCGATTCATGCACTTAAACTGCATCTAGAATTACCATCTCTTTTAGACGTGTAGATGTGAGAGAGAGAGAGTTAAATAAGAAGACTCAACGTAATGCAAAGAAGACTTGAAATCAACAATTATAACCGAGCCTCTATTTGTGGAGAGATCATAGGAGAATTGAGGATAAATAGAGATGTAGGATTGAAAAGAAAGACACACAAAAAGAGAGATGATAGACACAGAGAAGGAAGAAGAGAATAGTAGAGGAAATAGTGAGGATATTCATATAGTATTGAAGAGAGAGAGAGAAATAGAGAGTTGTTTAAGAATAAGAGTGAGAAGATAGATTGGTGATAGTTTTGCAAGCGTTCAAGGAAGGTGTAGATCTATTTGGAGGAAGGAAGCGCGTCAGAGATCTCTCAACCAATTCAAGTGTACAAAGAGGTTGGAATCTCTTTTATTTTAGTTATTATTTGAAATAAGGATGTGAGAAATTAGAAGCTTTTTATATAATGTACGATTTCTTATATGATTTTGCATGTGTTATTTGTTTACTAAAAATGTGTTATTAATCTTTTGAAAAGATGAAAGGAAATCATAAGAGAAATAGATGTTATTTAATTTAATTGCTTTAAAGTGATATTTGTCAAAATGATTAGTTTATATTTTCAATTAAAGAATGTGTTTGCATACCTTATGCCTTATATGAAATAAAAATCATTCTTGTGTAACACCTTCTTTTACATTGTATCCATTCAAAAAATTGCTTATGAAACTATATTGCTTATGAAATTTTATTGTTTTCCAAAATATGAAAGATTGTCTTTAATTAGATGAAATAGACGAAATAATGTTTATAGGGAAGATGATATTTCTATTTTTCAAAATATTGTATTCTCAATTGTATTCGTGTTTGTGGGAACCAAGCTAGGGATAGGCTTGTGTATAGAAAGTTACCTTCCGGGATGGGTGTCGAATGTGGATTCTTAGAGAGAATAGTTGCTTTTTCCAACTATTTATTTGCTATGCATGGCATTATACTCGGCCAAGTAATTATTTGAATTATCCATAGATTGAATGGAATTATTTACTTTATGCTCTCTACCATATCCTTGTTTGATAATGAATGTTTGTTTCTTAAAAGATTTAGAAAAATGAAAATGCTTGTATCATCTAGGCATGCACCAGATTCCCTCTTGCCTTCGAATTCTTTGGTTAAAACAATTCATGTAGGGTCGGGTATTCTTGATTGACCAAGAATTCTGGGGAAGCGTAAGCTTCATGGTTGGATAGAAAATGTGCGTGAATCTTGTTCTCATCTTCGTTCAAAGGACTGAAAGGAAGCGACTCAGAATGGACATCGACGAATGCATCTCACCTTCTTTCTTTTGTATATACTTAAGGCAATATGAAAGCCTGTGTAGGGAATAAGGACTTATATGTGGAGAGATTTGTATTATTCATTTTACATGATAATGATATATCTATGAAAGTTTTACTACTTTTTGATAATTCCCTATATTTTGTATGAAATAGACTTATTAATTGACTTATGGGTTTATTTATGAATAAAGAGTAGATTAGGTTTTATATCCTAAATTTACGTCTTTACACCAACCCTCTCTCCATCTATTAGATTTCCTAGAATGTTAGAAAAGTTGAGTGCACTTTTGATTTTGTGACCATCAAGAATCTTGAAGATAATGCACTTCTTGCAATCAATAAGGTTGATCATGAGTCTTGGTTGTATGTTTTCTCTCATTTTGTACTTGATACACATTCTACTACTTTTCTTACTCATTCTAATTATGTGAGCAAACTATGACATGAGCATTTTGGCAATCTTAACTGAACTACTATCTTTAGCAGCTCGAAAAGAATAATATGGTCATAGGTCTTCCTTAGATCAATTTTTTAGATGAAATTTGTTTGATTTGTGCCTTGGGAAAAAATCATGAGGATAAGTTTGACAAAGGAAAGGTTTGGAGGGCTTCAGAAGTCCTTGAGTTGGATCACAATAATGTGTAGGCCCATTTCCATCCTTGTCTTTTAGCAAGGCTTGCTACATGCTCACTTTTACTTATGGCTTTTCTATATTCACTTGGGTCTAGTTTATTCAAGAAAAAGGAGAAGCATTTGATAGATTCAAGGAGTTCAAGGCTTGTCCTGATAAGAAATCTAAAAAGTGTGTCAAGATTATTTGCACAAACAATGATAGAGAATATGTGAACCACTGCTTTGAATAATTCTGCACTCAAAGAGAAATATCTTCATATTGTTTCCTATACACTTCAGTAGAATTGTGTAGTCGAGAGGAAAAATATATCCCTAAAAGAGATGGTTGGTTGCATGATCAATGCTTGCTCCCTTGGACTTTAATATTAGGAAGAATCTATTAATTGTGTTGTTCACATCCAGAATAGAGTTCTACATAATGAATTGAAGGGAATCACTCCCTTTTAAGCTTAGTGTGGTAGGAAACCTATTCTATAGCACTTAAGAGTTTTTGGCTCTCCCACACGGGCTCACATTCCTTCGAAGAAGTGCAAGGCCTTAGAACCTTAGAGTTCGTTGTATCTTTATTGGTTATCTAGATGATGTCAAAGGGTATCAACTTATGGATCCTAAGAAATGTGAACTCTTTATTAAGTGAAGTGTAAAATTTGAGGAAAGCTCTCATAGCTCCTCTATCATCTTCCATTCTCCACCGCAAATCAGATAGTGATGCAAATGATTTTTCTTCGGCTACCTCTACTTGCATAGTTGATTATGAGGTTTCATCTTCCTCTTTGCAAAGTTCAAATTCTAAGGAAGAGGATCTTCCACCTACATCTCCTCACAGACCTCTTTGGACTTGTCAGACACTTGAGTCTACAGGAACACTTGTTGGGGATCTTTCAGACACTCAAATGACTTTGTCACAACATCATGATATTCTACATTCCTACATTGCCATAGCTTTAGTTCCACAATATTTTTATGAAGCATCAAGTATTTTTTAGTGGGATTCAATAATGGAAGATGAGTACGACTCTTTTATTCAAAATAAAACTTGGGATCTTGTTCCACTTCCTAAGGGAAGAAAACTAGTTCAATATAAGTGGATCTATTAGACAAAATTTGTAGCATATGGATCAGTTGACAAGTACAAAGCACGACTTGTGGCTAAAGGTTTCTCTCAAGTTCCTAGTGTTGAATACATTAACACATTTTCCCCTATAGTCAAGATGAACTCCATTCACCTAATACTTACTATTGTTGTAGCTCAAGGTTGGGTTGACCATCAGATGGATGTAAAGAGTTTATTTCTTCATGGGGATCTATATGAGAATATTTACATGGAGCATCCATAGGGATTTGTTCAAGATTATTCATTGGTTTGAATATTTAGGAAGTCTCTCTATGGCCTCAAATAGGCCCCATGGGCTTGGTATGTCAATATGGACTCTTGCACTACTTTCTTGAGATTGAGATCACTCAGACTTCTTCTGGGATCTCCCTTACACAACACAAGTATGCTCTTGATCCACACCACTTGTTTATGCCACTTTATACCATCATCTTGTTGATATCCTCATCTACCTGACTCATACTTACCTTGACATTTTATTTGCAAGTGGTATCGATTTGCGCTTCATGATGGAACCACATGAGCTTCATTTGAAGGGTGTTAAATGCATCTTGCACTGCATTCAAGGCACTTATAGGTACAAGATTCACTATGAAATAGGAAAAGGTTCAAATTTAGTTGGCTACATGAATTTTGATTGGTCTCGTGATCTTGATGATTCCAAGTTCACATATAGCTATAGCTTTCACCTTGGTTTCAATCCCATTAGTTGAAAGAGCAAGAATAAGCATGCCAAATGTACTCTTTATTTGACTAAGGCTAAGCATCGAGGGATTGTTAATACCACCGCTAAGGATATTTTGCTTCATAATTTCCTCACTAAAATTGGCATCACGGGTATGTGTAGGATCATGGTGGTCCAAATAGGCCCTTAAGTAGCAATGAAAAAAAAAATTTAAAAGAGTTAGGCAAATTGATGTAAAAATCTGAATAAGTTACCAACATTATTTCAAAAATATGTAAGAATAGAATATGTAGAAAATTGAATGTATTTTCTAGGCTACTAGTTGATTTCTAAAAAAAAAAACAATTTGACAAAAATTTGAAATTTCAATGCAGTAGTACTAAAATTTGAAGAAAAAGATAAGCAACAGGTGTCTGGCTAACTACCCTAGCCACAATCAAATCATAAAATATTTTTTATAAGATTTTAGATATAAGTAGAAGACTCATTTCCAAATGTGACACATTTTTTTTGTATTTTTTTAAAATAAATAATTAATTAAGATTTTTTTACTACATCTTTTTTAAAATATAAAAAACGCGTATGTCTGACCACCATAACTTGGTCAAAAATTTATGAAATTCAATTTTTTTAATTTTAATGCTATAGTATACAAAACATATAATGTGATGCAAGTTTTTTATTCAAAAAATGTGATACCGTTTGAAATTTATAGATATTTTTCAATCATCCTATCAATGAGGACTTTAGTTAGGATATCACCACTTTTTGGCCCCTCATGATCCTGCAAATACCCTCACTTTTTAGAAGCCATCTGTTATTTACCATGAAAACTAGAGTTCCATCCATATCTCACAAAATCTGATCCACCATCAATGGACCAAACACGTCGAGATCACATGCATTATCTTTAGGAGCTGATTCAGGAGCATGTCATTGGTTTGCAGTACCATCCTACAACAAAGCAAGTTGCAGATATCTTCACTAAACCCTTATATGATAGAAATAATGTCCATCTTAGGTCTATTTTGGGGGTGGAGGATATTTCTTTTAGGGGTTTCACTTAGCCCTTCTTGATTCATCCTCTCATGGGGGGAGTTTTCTCCCATTGGGTTTTCTCCTTCCTTTTCTATTGAGTGGATATTTTGTACATTAGTACCTCATCAGGATTAGTTGTTGGGACCCATCTTTACTTTTTTTTCCTGAGTTACACTTAATGGAGAGTGAATAGCGTTATTTACCCTTCTAGATATTTACTAGCTAGTTCTCCACTATATCTCTCTTCACACTTGGTTGATCTTACTTAGGGAATTTTTCACTTTATCCATTGGTTGTGTTTTTAGTCTCTTGGGTGGTAAGTGTTATATATACTCACCCATCACTCTCATATGATCATCTTATTTTTCATTGTATGTTTTGCATTCTCTTGAGTTGAAGAATTTATTTGGATCATTGGTGATTTCTTTCTTTTCTCCCCTTCATTCATTCGTATTCTTGGTTTGAAATCTCACAAAAGTGAATGGAAATGGGTTCCAACATAGTGTTAAAAAGGGGCATATGTTTTCCCCTAAAATCAACAAACCCTTATTTTTTATGAGTAATTCAAGATACTTGTGCTCAAATTTTCAAGATTTGTAAATAAAATTACTTCATCAGTTTTGACTCTATTTTAACATAAATAAAAAAAATATCAAAAGGGAGTAGGTAATAAGAATTGAATTGAAAGTCCACCCTAATGGACAATGATGGCAATTTTCTTGCTTTATAAAACATAAAGGTTAGCTTAGATCTTTCTAAACCGATATTTTATTAACTATAATTCTCAAAGTTAATGTGCAACACTAATGCAATCATCCAAAAAAATATGAAATTTAATATATCTTAAAATTTCATTGATTAGAACATCATTCCCATGCATCAAACTAAGATGAAATTGTATGAATGATCACCAAGTGCAAATTTAACAAATTTATCAAACACGTGCAAAATATAATCCACAACAATTAATACCAAATGATTGAACAAACTCAGTTGCAATAAACAAAATATCTTAAATTAGATTAAAATCTCAAAGATTCATAATCTCTAGTAGATTAACACACTAAATCTTGTATAATATGTATCTATAATGTAAGAAAATAAGTTTTCAAAGCTTAATGCAAACACACAAGTCTATTCTTTTGATGAAATTCTTTGCCCTTGATGGTCATTATAAAAAGATTTCACACTCAAATCTTCCAAATGTTAAGGGAATCCACATGAACTTTTATTTTTAGGTGTGTTTGTCTTTATCCCAATTTGTTTCTAGAGCTAATTCAAAGAACTACCTGCTCCTTCATCAAGGTTTAATCCTTGGGCTATATAATTTTCATCTTGCTTTAGCCCCTTTGGGTGGGTCCACATCTAATCCCTCTAATCCCTTGTTGAACCCTAGTCTAGTGATTGTGATCTTTGGGGCCCCTATGGCTAAAACTACCTCAAGTCTTGTTTCTACCTCTAAGCCCAAACTTGTCATTGCCTATTTTAATCCTAGCAGAGAGTTGAAGAAAAAACCCTCCTCTACCTCACCCTCCAAAAAAGTGGAGGTGTTGTAGTCTAGAGAAGAGGTGGAGGTTGAGGACTATGAATCTTATTTTGATTTAGAATCTAAGTGGTCTCCCATCACGTCTGATGAGGTGGTCCCTTTTTGCCCCAATCAATAGACCTCTAACCCTAAGAAGGCCCCCATAGATACTGAGGCTACAATTTTAAACTTGGGGGAGAATAAAAAGATACAGGAAATGGTTATAAAATGGTTTCTCTCACATTTCAATATGTCAATCAAAAAAATAAATAGGCTTGAAGTGATGGTTAAGGCGGGGGTGAGAACAGATAAATGGGTTATGGATTTCAAAGATGAACATGTTTGGAAAGAGACAAGTAATATGGTCGGGAAGCTAGAAAAATTGGATAAAAATGAGGGGAGATTGAAAGAGCTCTCTAAGAAGGTGACGAAAAAAATGAGAGCAAAATTATTCTAGAACTGAAAGAGAATCGGGAGCTTCTAATGGGAAAAACTGAGAAATAGACAAAGCCAAGAGATGGTGGTGAAAATTTTTATCTTCTCTAAAAGCTATACGGGATGAAATTTATCAAAGGAGAGACAAATGCAAGCGAAATGTTTTATCTCCTTTTGCAACAATGGAGCCCCCTGCTTCCATGATTAAGGACACTTTGAATTCTAACCAGTACCTCTAATTCTATTAAAGATTCAAACAAAATAATTTCCTTCTCTGACAACTTTAAATGTAGAAAACATGGGATTGGAGATAACTATTTTACTTGGAGGCTACGATCGAGGAAAAACTATACAAAAAAATGCATTGATGAAACTTCCTTTAGTGACTTCTTAAAACCATTTTTTTGACATTAGATCGTTATGTATTATTCTTTTGTGATTTCTATTCTTGTGCTTATCTATAATATGAGTATATATTCGAGAAAGAGGAGACAGATAGGGAGAAGTTAAGACAAGAGAGATTGGTCACAAGAAGACAGTTTTATATACTAGCTCTTGCCTCAATAGAGAGTACATAAACTATTGAGAAAATGTCTCAAATTTATTTTATATTTGAATTAAATAATTATTTAGAAAATTGTAATTATCTTTTAGTTATCATGAAAGTTGCTAAGTGAAATTGTGACAACTTGTAAGATGTTTTTTAATTATCAAAATAGTAAAAACATGAAAAAGGGGAGAGATAAATGAAAGCTTGCTAAGATAAGGAAGATCTTTCAAAAGGTGGGTTAAAACTCAAGTTGAAAGAAGAAGCTTTCTTTTTTTGTGTGTGTGATTTGTGTCTAATTGGTTTTTGAAACCATTTGTGATTTATGGTTTCTCTCGTGCCTATTTATTTAGTGCTTGAGTTGAAGGAAACAATAGTTATTCACATGTTGTTAAAGCAAAGAAGTGTTGCAGAAATTCAAAGAGAGAAGTTGTCTTGGTGTAACTCATTTAAAGAATTAATACAAGTCTATGATCTCTTTGGGTGTGGGGTTTTTTCCTTGAAATAATTCCTCCATGTAATTCTTGAGTTATAGTTTACATCTATTTTGTTATCCATTTATGTCTTTGATTTATTGTTATTAGTTTATTTGGATGCATAATATTATCAACATAATTTCACTATATGTTTTATCTTATTTTTCAACTTTTGGTATTGCATCCAAGTTGGCTTGATTTGACAAGAGGGCACATTTATTAGAGTGTTTGATTGGGGTTTTTATTACAATGGGAGTGTGTTGTTTTTTCCTTATATTTTCAAATTTATTGCAATAAGAGATCATGTCTAGCTCATCTCGATGGCACATTGAAATGTTCAATGGTTCTAAATATGAGATTTGGAAGCTAAAGATGGAGGATCTCTTGGAAGAAAGAGATCAATGAAATTTTGTTAATAAAGAGGAGAAACTGGACACTATGACAAATGAAGATTGGAATAAATTTCATAAAAAGGCTCGCAACACTATTTGTTTGTGTTTATTTAATTTTGTTCTATTGAATGTTTCAAATGAGATTACTACACATAAATTATGAAATAGAATAGGAAATATTTACCAAACAAACAGTCTCATTAACAAGTTGTATTTGAAAAGAAAGTTATATTCTATTAAAATGAATAATGGAGACTCAATTGGAGAAAACTTGAATTCGTTTAATCTAGTATTGTGTCAATTGAAGTCAATTAATGTAAAGATAGATGATTAGGACAAAAGTATTGTGTAATTATGTTCACTTCCTGAATCTTGGGATAATGTTATTCTTACAATCAGTGGTTCTTTTTCAAATAATTTGAAGTTGGATGCCTTGTTTCCACTCTACTTTCAGAGGAAATGAGGAGAAAGACTTCAAAGGGATCTAAAGATGCATTGCATGTATGAGATAGAACTAAAGAGAAAGGTAAGGATAGTCCAAGAAAGGTGAAAATGATATGTCTAAGGATCATTCTAAATCCAAGGGAAGGTCTAAAACACTTTATCAGAGTAGATTGAGGTGTTGGAATTTTGGTAAGTGAGGGCATCTCAAAAAGGAAAGTAAGAATAAAAAAAAAATTAATGATGATTCCTATATTGATAAATCCTTTGAAGTTGTTGATGCTTATATTATTTTTGCTAATATAACTTATGATGACTCTTGGCTAGTAGATTTAGGTGCATTCTACCACATGACTCATCATAAGGAGTGGTTTTCAACATATTTAGCTTATGATGGTATGTAATTTTTCCTCAAGAATAATAGCACATGAAAAATTATAGGTCGAGGGGAAGTAAAATTAATTTTCACTGATGGAAGGGTTGAAACCCTTAAACATGTATTGCACATTCTTGTTTTAGCTATAAACTTAGTTTTTTATCTAAAATGACAGATTTAGGAGTGCATGTTACTTTGAAAAGAGTGATTTCAATTTAAGAAAAGGAACTTTGATTTTAGCTAAGGGTAATAGGTGTGGCACCCTATTTAGACTCGATGCTTCTACTATATGTAACTCTATTAATGTAACTAATAACTCTATATCATGTAAGATATGACACCATAGGTTGGGACATATTGGAGAAAAGGGTCTTAAAAACCTCATAAATAAAAATATCCAGTTGATGGTTTGTTTGGTTACACTATTGATTTTGATTTCTATGAACATTGTGTGCATGAAAGTAATATGTAGAGTATCTTTTAAATCTAGAAGCGCTAGAGCTAAACAAGTTTTGGAGGTAATTCATAATGATGTTTTACGTCTTGTGGATGTACCATCTATTGGAAAGTCCCTCTACTATGCTTCATTTATTGATGATTATTGTACAGATATTCATGGATTTACTTTTTCAAGGGAAAATTTGTTGTTTTATCTATATTTAAATAATTTAAAACACTTGTTGAGAAACAGATAGATAAAAGAGAAAAAGTTTTAAGAACGATAATGGTAGTGAGTTTAGCTCTATGGTTTTTTGGTGACTATTATAAGCATGCAAGAGTTGTTAGGCAAAAGACAACTTCATATACCCCACAAAAAAATAGAGTGGTAGAGAGGATGAATAGGACATTGATGGATAGAGCTAGAAGCAGGTTAAGTAGTGCAAATCTTGAATAACATTTTTGGGTTGAAGCAATTCACACTACTTGTTATCTGTTTAAAAGATCACCCACTTTTAATCTTGTTGTTAAAATTCCTAATGAGGTCTGAACAAGTAAATGACCATCAATTTCTCATTCTAGAGTTTTTGACAGTGAGACATATGTTCATGTTCCCAAAGAAAAATGTTCTAAGCTTGATTTTAGAGAAAACAAGTATGTTTTTGTGGGTTATGGTGAAAACATTTAGGGTTATAAGCTTTGGGATCTTGTAGCAATCAAAATGGGATATTCTAAGGATGTAATTTTTAGGTAGCATAGTAATTTCAAAATGATGAACAACCTCAAGTGAAGCCTAACAAAATAGTGCATTTTGATATTAAAGTTGAACCACAAAAAGATACACAAATAGAACAACTTCAAGAAGATGCACATGTAGAACAACTTGACGAACATGAAGGTGAAAAAGGATGATTAGAAAAGAATCATAAAGATGAACAAATAGAGAATCTTGTTACACCTCAAAGAAGATCCACTAAACAATATAAGACCATTGATAGGTATGGATATAGTCCATATAATTTGTGTTATAGTTTTTCTTTATATTGTATTGATAATGAACCTAGATATATGAAAGAGGCCTTATCTTCAAATGAACATGAGTCTTGGTTAGAGGCAATAAAAGATGAAATAAAGGCTTTGGAAAAATGTGGCACATGGGATCTAGTTGAAGTGCCTAAGGGGAGAATATATATTGGATGCAAATGGGTATTTAAGAAGAAATTTAGAGTAGATGGTAAGTTGGAATGGTACAATGTTTGATTAGTGGCAAAAGGTTACTCACAAGTTGAGAAAGTGAATTTTGGTGAGAGTTTTTCTCTCATGGCTAAAATAACCTCCATTAGATTCCTTTTATCTATTGCCACTACTTTTGACTTAGAAGTAGAGAAAATGGATGCTAAAACAACTTTCTTACATGGGGACCTTGATGAGAAAATATTTATGAAACGACCTGATAATTTTATTGCAAAGGGACAAGAGCACTTGGCTTACAAGTTAAAGAGATGTTTTTTTGGGTTTGAAACAATTACTAAGAATGTGGTATCAGAAATTCAAAGCTTTTGCATTGAATCATGACTTTGCTTAAAGTCAATAAGATAATTTTGTTTGTTTCAAATTAATTAATGATTGGTTACTAATCATTGCCCTTTATAAATTGATGATGTGTTATTTATTGGAAATGACAAGAAAATTATTAGAGAACTTAAGAGTCAATTACTTGGTACATTTGATATGAAATATTTAGGGGCTGCAAAATATATCCTCGATGTGGAAATCAACAAGGATCAAATTAATAGAGAAATATGGTTAAGTCAAAAAAGTATGTTAACACTATTTTAGAACATTTTGCCATGCATAATTGTAAACCAGTTAATATTCCCTTTCCAGTTGACACTAAGCTATCTCTAGAACAATGTCTTAAAATAGATGATGAGCTTCAAGAGTTGTGTAAAGTTCCATATGCTAGTGTTGTAGGAAGCCTTATGTATGTTATGGTTTATACAAGACCAAGTATTGCTCAAGAAATGGGAGTTCTTAAAGTAGATTTATGGAAAATATTGGTAAAATCCATTGGACTTTGTGAAAGGTGTTTTCAAATATTTATGTGGGACTTCTAATAGTTGCATTTTTTATGATGGATCTACTGATATGAGTAGGGTGACTAATTTGTAGGGATTTGTTGATTTGAATTTTACTATTGATCTAGATTATAGAAGATCAACAAGTGGTTATGTTTTTACTTTGTTTGGAGGAGTAGTAAGTTGGATGAGAAAAAGACAACCTACAATTGTATTGTCCATTGTAGAAGAAAAGTAGATGGTTGCAACTCATGCTTATAAAGAGGTGGTGTGGTTAAAAATATTATGTTCAAGTATTGGCTTTCAATGTAAACAAGTAAGAAGCAGATGTGACAATCAAAGTGCCATATGTTTGACTAAAAACCTAATATATCATTCCTACACAAAGCACATATATGTTTAGTATTACTTTGTTTGATAAATGGTTGAGGGTGGTAAACTCATGTTACAAAAAGTAGATAATTTAGAGAATTTTGTAGATTCTCTTACTAAACCAGTGAGCACATGAAAATTTAGCTGGTGCAAAGAAACCATGGGCCTCACCTCTTCTGAAGCTTGACTTGTCTGATTTCCCTTTATGTTTTATCCAAGGTGTTTGACAAGTGGGAGAATGTTGATAAAATGTCTCAACCTTGTTGTTTCTATATTTTAATTTGTAAGAATTCCCCAATAACAACCAAGATCTAGAGGCCAATGAATAGCACAAACATAAGAGAGACACGGATAGACAAGAATAAAATGTATTCTCATCAAGATGCAAAAATTGATCAACTATACAATAAGCATGAGCCTACTTATAAAAGACTATAGTGAAATGAGAGCACACAATCATGATATGTGGCCCAACGAGATACAAGAGTAGGTAGGGGTTGGAAGGAGAAATAATAAATAATTTCACAAAAGGTGGATCACCCACCGAAGGTGGAATTATCATTCCAGTATAAGTGGATATGATAATGTGATAACAAGATAACACCATCAAAGGTGGGATTTCTCCTACAACCATATTCCCTAGATGTGCAATTCCCTAAGTGTCCCATATGAAAACTACAATGAATGCATTATCCTAAATCAATTAAGTAAAGTGTAATTATGAGACATAATTTACACCAACACTCCCCCTTAAGTGCAACTTAGGAGGATGTAGACTCAAGCTAACAATGCAAGATGGGTCACGACTGTGAGGTCGTGTTAGGTACCCATGTACAAATGAAATGAAATCTCTCACAAACAAAGAAGGATAGAAAATCCCAATTGAAAAAAACTCCCCCCCAAAAGAGAGATGAAAGCATACAATGCTCTCAACAATGAATGAGAAGAACAAACCCTTATGTGAGGAAAAATTCCCCCCATAAGAGAGAATAGAAAATACCATGAATCCCCCCTTAATGTAGAATCTCCTGCAAAGATGGTCCAATTATGTTGACCAATATTCCTCCCCATTAGGAAGAAATAGAGTCAATGTTGCACCAAGAATGTCAAAGTGTAACAAAACCAAGTACCAATATCAATGAAGAATGATTGATGAATCACTCATTGCAACAAAATAAAGATCAAGCATGGAGACAACTTGTATGAGCATCGACTAGATACTCATCAATGGCAAATTGGTACAATCTAAGTCTCATTGGAGCCATGCACAAATTTGAACAATTTAAGTCTCAATTGGAGTCACACACCAAGTCTCACAAGATATTTCCTAATCTACTAAGTATGGGAAGATTACATCAAATAAGTCATCAATGACAAATAAGGTAATAGCTAATTTTGGTATTAGTCAAGTATCTTATTCAATATTGTCCAATCTCCTTATCCATGGACCATGAGTGATGCCATTGTTATTAGAGGTACTTGTTTCAAGGCTCGATCCTATGGGAGTCTCAAAGTTGACTTGCTAAGTAAAGAAATACAAGATATAATTAGTGAGGTAATTATTGAGCATTGAAAAAGATAAGAAAATATGTGCAGAAATATGTAATCAGACTGTTATGCAGAATAATATAAGAAAATGTGTGCAAAAAACTACTTTACTGACATTGCAGTATTTCTTATAATTGTATGACTATTAGAGTAAATTCATAACTTTGGTCTGCTAGATGTCTTTATTTTCAGCTGTAGAATCATTGCAATTTTTTTGAATTTTTCTTTTTATAGTTATTTTAACACATGTACTATTAAATTAATGGTTGTTTTATTATGCAAATAAGGGTAATCATTACATGTGTATTAATATAACGTGTTATTTTTTCTTTTTGTAAAAAACGCATTGATAAATTCAATGAAGGTGATAAAGTTAGGTTGTTGGATCCATTTGATATTGTTATTGTTGGCATTGGGAGGATTCACTCCCTATCTATTCTATATGGAGTAAACTTAAAAGGAACAGGCGACACAAATGTGAATATTTTAACGATCACAAGTAACATACATCTTCCTTATGAAGACAAAATAGATAGAGTCGTCCATCTGAAAGAGAAAAAGGGAACCTTCACAAGATGGCCATCTAAATATTTGCATAAAATGATATAGTTGAATATGTTTATCATGTTTCTTATTGTTTTATGCAGTACTTTGAATATTTTGAAAGAGTTGGAAACTCTTAGACAACTTTGACATTTTTTATTGTATTTACATATATACCCTTAGATAGATTTGATATCTTATAACTTGATTTATATATACATATTTGTATTATATATTTTTATTGCAGATTACCTTGTTTGTCATGATTTTCAATCAATCTTTTAATTCTAACATGTAGCTTGTTCGTATATGTAATATTTTTATTTTCTTTTAGGATCTAGTTTGAGTTTAATGTTATATTATTTTTGCATTATAAAATGATTAAATATACTACCATTAAATAAAAATAATTAAATATACTACCAATAAATAAAAATGATTAAATATACTACCAATGGATGTAAATATATGACTAAAATAAGGACTAAATATATGACTAAAATAATGACTATGATGAGTAAATAAATGACCATTTAACAACAATCAATGATTAAATTAATGACTCGGTATATAACTAAATTAATGACTAAATATATGATTAAATAAATCAATAATATGACTAAATAAATGACCAGAGAACAACAATCAATGACTATATTAATGATTAGATATATGACTAAATTAGTGACTATCATGACTAAATAAATGACTAGATAACAACAATAAATGACTTAATTAATGATTAAATATATGACTAAATTAGTGACTAAATATATGACTAAATCAATGACCAAATCGATGACCAAATTGATCAATCAAAACAACCAATGATCACGTGACCATATTGATTCATGACTAGCAATAAACTACCAGTGGTCACGTGATCAAATTTAGTCATTTTACAATTTTTGGTAGCTTTTTTAGTCATATATTACTATTTTTGTACTATTGTACGGTCAATGGTAAAAACTCTTATTCGTTCATTGGGCTCACAACAAGGGATGACTATGAACCAGTTCCTACAGGCCTAGCTTAACCGGAACACTCGAAGATTTGAATGCTTCGGTTTGTCGGGCCCATTGAACTGACATTTTTCGTCTACAGAGTTCCCATTTACAGATTTTTGGTTTTCACCATTTATTTCGATAACGCCTGTTCCCTCCAATCCATCTCATTCCAGAAATAGTCGTCGTTAACATTTGAATTTGAAAACGTCCCGTGCAGAAGTTTGAAAACGTTTGATTGCATAAAAAAAGAAAGCACTCCCATTGTTTCACTGTTGTCATGGAAGACTTTTTTCAAGTGCAAAGATTTCCATCCCTGCTAGAATTCTTATGCGAGTGGTTTCTGCAACAGACAGAAGACATGGGCATGCTGACGATGCTATTGATAAATGGGAGTTTTGGAACAGGGTATACACATCCATCAAGGCATAACAAAAGGGCAAATACTGTCAAATGTTACAATGTGAAATACGTTGGTAGACATGTATCCAAAATGTGGAAGCATAGACGGGGTATATGAACTGTTTGACTAGATGCCTCAAAGAAATGTGGCAGTATTGAACTTATTTGATTGCAGGATAGGCACAAAATGCATTTCTCGAAAAGGATTTAGCAAATCTCAACCATAATGCAATTGGTAGTTGTAAACTCAGACTCTGCAACCTTTGCCAATATCTTCCCAGGCCATACAAAAATGGGAGCTTTACGTATGGGACCTATATGATTGCATGATATGCACGAAATGCATTTCTTGAAAAAGATTCAGCAAATCTCAACTAAATCTAATTGGTGGTTGTAAACGCAGACTCCTCTCTGACAAATTAGATTTGAATGAAATCTACGGTTTTCTATGTGTGCAGATGAGTCGACCTTATGATTAGAGATAGTCTATATTGGAATCTTACCATTTATGAGGAATGGAAGAAGCAGTTTGTCTTATTCAAAGTTACGCGTTTCCCATAGCATTAGCTCTTGTATTTAATTCCCAAGAAACATAAAACTAGCTCAAATTTTTTATTTATGATTTTGGAAGTTCTTTACAAATATGTTGGAACGAAGCAACATCATTTTTCAAGCCTGTGTTTGGTTCTACAACTAACAGAACTTGTAACTGATTTGTCAATTCGTTTCAATATTAAAAAAATAACAATTCCTGAAATTTTGATAGAAAGATATTATTGTAATGATGTTTAGCGGCTTCATGTAAATATTATGATATTATGGATAGGAAAAAATTTATTTTTTATGCATTTGTTGTTTATTTGATTTTTCTTCATGTGTATATCTATTTAATAGGGTTGTGTATTTGGATAATTTTTTATAGACTTCCTATGTATGACACCATCAAATAGTATTAGAGTTTGAGTTATTATGAGAGAAAACGATAACCTCACAATAGAAATATTGTGTGTTGCAATATAAATGATTGTAGGATTTTGCCAAGATCAAGGGCACAATGAAAAGTATAAAAAGAGACAATAGAATGACAAGAACAAATTGTATTCTCATCAATATGCAAATGATCAACTGGATTAACCAATACAATGAATATAGGTCTGCTTATATAGGCAAGGCCATATGGATGTATGAGCACACAAATATGACATGTGGCTCAATGAGAAACAAGGGTAGGTAAGAAATACTAGGGGTAGGTAGGAGAAATAATATAATATTCCACAAGAGGTGGATGACCCACCGAATGTGGAGTGTAACAGCAAAATAAGACCACAAAAGGTGGAATTTCTCCTACAAGCTCTATCCCTATGTGCACACTTCCCTAAGTGTCTCAAATTCAAACTACGAAGAGATGCATTATCCTAAGTTAACTTAAGTAAGTGTAATAATATCCAAAATGAATATTTATTTACACCAACACCCCCCTTTAAGTGCAACTTAGGGGAATGAAGACTCAAGTCAACTATGCAAGATGGGTCCCGGCTACTAGGCCATGATAGGTACCCATGTACAATATGCAAAGGCAAGCAAAACTATGCAATGCAATCTCTCACAAATGGAGAAAGGGAGAAAACCTAGTGGGAAAAAACTCCCCCCCAAAAGAGAGATGAATGTACAAAAGACTCTCAAAGAAGAAGGACAAAACCTCAAAGAGGAAAAAGTCCCCCCCATAAGAGAGGAAGGAGAAGTCAGCTGACCCCCCCTAATGACACATCCCACACCCCCAAGAGATCTCGCAACTGGTGGAACTTACTCTCGGTGAAAGGTTTGGTGAATATGTCAGCAACCTGCTCTGTTGTAGGGCAATACTGCAAATCAATGACCTGCTTCTGGATGAGCTCTCGGATATGGTGCATATGAATCTTGATGTGTTTGGTCCGCTGGTGCTGGACCAGGTTCTTTGAGATCGCAATAGCACTCTGATTGTCACAATGTAGAATTGTTGGCCGTGGAGTGGTGAATCCAAACTCTGTGAGAATCTGTTGGAGCCAAATGGTCTCAGTCGCTGCGTTAACAACACCTCGATACTCAGCCTCAGTCAAAGAGAGAGAAATAGCATGTTGCTTCTTGCTCTGCCAACAAATGGGGCCCGAACCAAGGTGAAAACTGTAACCATAAGTAGACTTACGATCATCAAGATCGCCAGCCCAATCGGAGTCTGTGTAACCAACCAAGCGAAGTCCTGTGCCCGCTGCATAGTGAATCCCATAGTGATGTGCACCCTGGATGTAATGAAGGATGCGTTTGGCGGCTTTCCAATGGAGCTCATGTGGTTCCTGCATCAAGCGGGAAACCATGGCAACTGCAAATGAAATATCAAGGCGTGTATGGGTCAAGTAGATGAGACTACCCACAAGCTGACGATACAAAGTGGCATCAACTGGTGGAGAAGAACACTGATCCTCAAGCTTGACTCCTGAAAGAAAGGGAGTCGGGGCAGGCTTATAATCAGCCATATGAAAGCGTGCAAGTAGATCAAGAGCATACTTGGGCTGCGATAGTGTGATCCCGGAAGGTGACTGTGAAATCTCTATCCCAAGAAACTAGTGCAAAAGACCCAAGTCATTCATAGCAAATTTGTCATGCAAAGCAGATTTGACCCTGCTAATGATGGATGAAGTACTCCCTGTAATGATCAAGTCATCAACATAGAGCACAAGTATCAAGTGAGAGTCATCCTGTCGCAAAATGTAGACATTCGGATTGGAATGACACCTGGTGAATCTTGCGGAGAGAAGAAAGGAATCCATCTTGGCGTACCAAGCCCCGGGGGCCTGCTTAAGGCCATAGAGAGATTTCCTTAGTCTGCAAACCAAGGAAGTATCCTGGATGAAACCTTATGGCTGCTCCATATAAATCTCCTCATCAAGATCACCATGAAGAAAAGCACTCTTCACATCCATCTGATGTACAGCCCAACCATGAGCTGCAGCAATAGCAAGTGTCAAACGAATGGAGTTCATCTTGGCTACGGGTGCAAAGGTCTCAGTATAGTCAACACCTGCAACCTGCGAGAAACCTTTCACAACAAGCCGAGCCTTATACTTATCCACACTACCATCCGCTGCAAACTTGGTCCGATAGATCCACTAACATCGAACCATCTTTCTCCCCTTAGGGAGATGGACTAGATCCCATGTGTTGTTCCTCATCAAGGAACTATATTCTTCCTCCATAGCTTGGTCCCACTCAGGAACCCCTGATGCTTCCCTAAATGTATGTGGATCGGAAGCGGTAGCAATGAATGCATGTGGAAGATCCTAATTTTGTGATCGAGTTCTCCGTGTATCTGAAGGATCCCCAACAAGAGAACCCGCGGACTCAAGTGTTTGTCGAGCCCAACGAGGTCTAGGTGGAGTTGAAGAATGAGGCTCCTCAACTGCAAGTGGACCCTGCGGAGGTGTAACCCTGCGAGTCGGAGTTGAAGGAGTCTCATCATCTGAATCACTAACATCACTATCCACAATGGAGGAAGGTGGAGGAGGTAGAGAGGCTAAGCTAGGAGATCTTTCCTCAAAGTGAACACTCCTCTCAATGAACACCTCATGTGTCTCTGGAATCATCAATCTGTATGCCTTAACACCCTCAGGATATCCAACAAATATGCAAGGCCGACTCTAAGGTTCCAATGCCTTGCGTTTCTGCGGAGGTATGCGAGCCCATGCTGGACACCCAAAGACTCTGAAATGTCTCACAATTAGTTTCCTACCAGCCCAAGCTTCAAAAGGAGTAATACCTTGCAAAGCTTTGTGAGGAACCCGATTCTGGATGTGTGTGGCACAACTGATAGCCTCTGCCCAAAAGGCGAGATCAAGAGAACGTGCATGTATCATACAGCTAGCCATTTCTTTGAGAGTTCTATTATTGCGTCTGCAACTCCGTTTTGCTGTGGAGTGTATGCTACAGAATGCTGAAGATCAATCCCTTCAAATGTACAAAAATCCTCAAGTCTTTTGTTCACATATTCCCTTCCATTATCTGTGCTAAGAATCTTGACCACTTTCCCTGATTGCTTCTCCACACGAGTCTTGAAGTCCTGAAATCTCTCAAATACTTCACTCTTATGAATGAGAAAGTAGATCCAAGTGAAGCGGGAGTAGTCATCAATGAAGGTGAGAACATAGCGGGTCTTACTAAATGAAGGTGCTGGAAATGGACCTGCTACATTGCTGTGAACAAGTTGAAGAACTTCCAAAGCTCTCCAAGCTTTCCCTTTATCAAACTTCTCTTCGGGATGCTTGCCCATGGAACAACCTGAACATACACCCTCTGAAAAATTGATTCGAGGTAGACCTATGACCATGTCTTTAGTGCTTAGCTGCTGAAGATAGCGGTAGTTAAGGTGACCAAACCGCTCATGCCATAGCTTACTTTCTGAATTTGAATGAGTAAGCAAGGCCCTAGAAGGTGAACTTGGCACAAAGTGGGAGAATGAATAAAGCCTTGAGTTGTCATTGACTTGTCCCACTGCTACCAAGGCCTCATCATCAAGTTCCTTTACCACAACTGAATCTGGTGTAAACTCAACCTTTTTCCCATTCCCATAGTGAGTGATTTGGTAGATGGAGAGAAGGTTGGTAGACAAGTTAGGAACATAGAGAACATTCTCAAATGTTCCATCATCCATGTCAACTGAACCTTTCCCTTCAACCTCTACTTGTGTATCATCACCTATGTAAATGTGAGGTACCTTAGATGGCTCCAATGAAGAAAACTGCTCATTTGTAGAACCCATGTGATATGAGGCACCCGAGTCAAGTATCCATTGCTGTGAAGAACCTGTTGTAGCCACAAATGCTTGCCCTTTTCCCTTAGACTGTGAGGAAGAGGAAGGAGATGAATCCTTCTTTGTGTAGGCGGATGGCAAGTTGATGTTGTTTTTCTTAAGAAGATTAGTTAATTCATCAACTTGCTTTGTGTGGCATCGATGCTCATCATGACCATACTTCTTGCAATATGCACAAGTTGGTTTATCCTTCTTAGGTGGTGTCCCCTTCTTGGAAGAGGATGAAAAATCGCCTTGTGATGGAGAGGATGATTGTCCTTTTTCTTGGTGTGGCTTAGACTTGGAGTGCTTCTTCTTTTTGTTGGAATCTTTGCCTTGACTTCCTTGATTCCCTTGATTAGCCACCAAAGCCTTGGACTTTGAAGACTTGAGAAACTCCATGTTCAACAACTTAGATTGTTCCAATATTAACATTTCTGTGAAAGCATCAAATGAAGGCATAACATAAGAACTCCCCACTGTCAAATGATGAGTTTGGAAGCTAGACACAAATGCTGCATATTCTGGTGCAAGCTTGTCCAACAAGTTGAATATCAACTGAGCATCCTTTTTGTCAATTCCACAATCCTTGAGCTTTGCTCTTAGCTCATTTGCTTTGGTGACATAATCTTGGATTGTATCAAAACTCTTGGGATCCAAGTTGGTGAGCTCATTGTCAATCTGATAGCCTCTGATTTCATCAACTTGACCATACAATTTCTGAAACATATCCCAAGCCTCTTTGATTGTTTTACACTTCTCAATGTGAAAAATGAGGTCATCTGATACATACTTGCGCAAGGTTCCAAGAGCCATGCAATTCTTTGTGAGCCATTCTAATTGAGCATTTGGATCAGCCTTAGGATCAGGTGGTGTTGTTATTGTTCCATCTATGTAATGTGTGAGACCTTTTTCCATTAATTTACTCCATACTTTAATTTTCCATGATGCATAATTATGTGGAGTTAAAGGTGGAAATTTATTAGGACTCATTGCAACAAAAATGGAAAGAGCACAAAGAGAGGCACAATCACACAGGACACCCCCCCAAATTCACTCAATCAAAGAACCCCCCCCAAAAGTGATGATTTTGGCACTTTATAATTAGTGCGTATACAATGGGCCACTTGCAAAAGATGGCAAAGTGGACTTCTGATTACAATTTTACAACTGCCTCAATAAGGCCAAAAGAGACTCAAACTGATAATGCAAGAGATCTAACTAAGATCCAAGAAATTTACAAGTACCTAATAGGCCAAATAAGACCAATATCTAAAATACAATTTTCACTCAAAATCTCTGAAATCTGATCATAGATTATGAAATTAGACGAAAAAAATATACACTTTCAAAAAAAATGGCACCTGAAAAGGAGGTTGTATGAGCTCAAACGAGGCCTTTGAAGTTGCAGAATTGAGGATTGGACAGGTACAGCTGAGAGAATCCATAAATTCTAAAAAACTTGTGCACCAAAATCAGAAAATAACCACACCACTGCGAAGATCACGAAATTTTAGCCCATTTCAAAAAAAATTGCACCAAAAAAAGGAGCAAAAATGAGCAAGATATGGCCTTTCAAAGTTGGACTGCAAAACTGAAAAGCTCAATGGAGAGGGGTCAAAAAAATTTCAAAAAACTGCTGATGTGGCACTGACGTCAGCAATTCACTGTCTTAAATTTGACGGTCGTATGACCGTCGTGAAAACTTCACCTCCTTGCTGATTGGGCGTCCATACTGTACGGACTGTTGACTGTGCAGGTGACTGTGCGGCCGTACGGATGCTGACGTCACTGTGCAGGCTATACGGTTTTGCCCGCGGGCCAGTGGCCGCCTACCAATTGGTGGACGCGGGTCCTCTTGTTTTAGTGGTCGCCAGAGAGGAGGGAGCGGTCGGAGCCGAGGGGGTCGACGACAAGCCGGGAGCCGAGGCAGCCGGCAGCTATCCGGGAGTTGAGGCGACCGGCGGCATAAGGAGCTGCCGGAGGGTGTGGGCGGCGGCGTGCGCGGCAGCGGCAGCGCGGGCGGTGGGGAACCTGGGCGTCGGCGGGAGGTGCACGGCGGGGCGGCGGCGTACACGGCAAAGGCAGCGCGGGCGGTGGTGGCTGGAGATCCGGGCCGGCGGGAGGAGACCTGGGCGCCGGTGGGGAGACTGGTCGACGCGGGTCCCGGCTGTACTGTTCGCGTCGGCGGTGGGTACAACTAGTACGCCTGCGACCTACGGCACACGCAGGGTACAGGGGGGTCTGCGGACCCCCAAAAAACCAGCGACAAAAAATTTATTTATTTTTTTTTTATTTTTTTTAATCGCTTTTTTATTTTTCGATTTTTTTTTTTCAAAAAATAATTTTTTTGAAAAAAAATTTTCGAAATCCGTACAATAATAGCCAAAATGGGGAAAAAAAAATTTCTCACCAAAATAGGTCGACTTTATAGTTGAAATTTATGGAAACGGCCTCCCGGATTCAACGGTGATGTCCAAATTGTTGTATGACGCCCCCAAAAAATGAAGATCCCCAAATCCAAAAATAGAAGCCTTCCACGATGTCTCCAAAAAACCAATCAATGAAGCCCCAATAGCTCTGATACCATGTAGGATTTTGCCAAGATCAAGGGCACAATGAAAAGCATAAAAAGAGACAATAGAATGAAAAGAACAAACTATATTCTCATCAATATGCAAATGATCGACTATATTAACCAATACAATGAATATAGGCCTGCTTATATAGGCAAGGCCATATGGATGTATGAGCACACAAATATGACATGTGGCTCAATGAGAAACAAGGGTAGGTAAGAAATACTAGGGGTAGGTAGGAGAAATAATATAATATTCCACAAGAGGTGGATGACCCACCGAATGTGGAGTGTAACAGCAAAATAAGACCACAAAAGGTGGAATTTCTCCTACAAGCTCTATCCCTATGTGCACACTTCCCTAAGTGTCTCAAATCCAAACTACGAAGAGATGCATTATCCTAAGTTAACTTAATTAAGTGTAATAATATCCAAAATGAATATTTATTTACACCAACAATGATCCATATAAATCTCATAAAGAAATCTTATGAGCATATGACTCCATAGGTGACCAATAAGGGAGCTAACTCACAAAAAAAAGGAGTGTGCAGATGTCTTTAAGTACTATATAGTTTTAGGTAGAAGATAGGCATGTGTAAACATCTTCCAACAAGTGTGTTTGGTAGAGGTTGTATTAGATTGGAATAAATGCATTTGAGAGAAAGGATAAAATATCCTCTAGTACCACGGTATTTGAATAGGGTTGTTAACAAAGCACTAAAGGTGAAACAATCAACACTAATTGACATTAGATATAGTTTTTTTAAAAGGGAGAACTATCAAATTGAGCACCAATCTGCAAGATTTCAAAGTAAAATCATTTTTTGCAAGTTTCACTTGTGAGAAAGGTGAGCAAATAGAAGCACCAAACTTGAAGCAATTTTCAAGAGCTATGTAAGTAAATTTCATGTAAAGGGTAATTTTAACTAAGAAGTAACTTGAGGCGCCTTTTTGGCAAGATGTTGACTAGAGTATTGACATGGTTATAGACAAAGTTATACATTCTAGCTTACAGATAATCATAAAGAAGCAAATTGAAAATAATATGAAAAGCTGATAGAGATCATGAAAAATGTATTTTCCTAAATTGGTCACTTAGAAAACTAGATAGAAGTGATGTAACATGTTGAAGAAACAAGAGAACCCATGAACACTTTTGCAAACTAAAATTCTATTTTTAAGGCAATTTGAAAAGGGATCAATAGTGCATGATGTGCTAATAGATGTAAGGTGAAACAAATAACATCAAATGAAATGAAAAATTAATTTCACTATAGGAAACAATTGGTTGTTCTAAGTAAAAATTAAGGTATATTAAGAAAACCAAATCTAAATAGTGTGAAGAATAAGATGCCCTATATGCAACAAATAACTAGCCAAGGAAGACAATATGTTAGTAATATTGCTAATGTTGAAACTAGAACAAATGACAAGTTTGATTTAGTGAATAATGTGGTAGGTAATTGGAAGAAATTAGCAAGAATAATAATGCCAATAGGGAAAGTTGCAAGGTGTGGCAACATATAGTCTTCTAGCAAATGTGTGGTATGATGACTAGTATTAAGAGGTAGTGAAGATGAGTTTCTCCATGGATATCAAGTGAGTGTTCTAAGCTTTGGAGAAATTTACAGAGTTCATGTGTATAACCAAAAGAAGAGGGAATGATCATTGATGTTGAGGATCAAGGAACATAATTGATGTAACAATATGGGGAGATAAACTAGCATTAGAGAATTATGGTATCCAAATTATCCATACCTAAGGAGTGTTGGTATTAAAATTTGTGAGGCCCCTAAATTTTATAATTGGTTTAAGTTTTATCTCCTTTGTTACCCTTGCTTTATCTTAGTCCAACACTTATATTAGATCAAATAATATTTTTTATGGGCCCTCATTGTTGAAATCATCAAAAACCTTGAAAAGTCCTAAATGCCTTTAATCTCTTATGAAATTAATCAATAATACAATTCTTTAATCTTGGACCCCTTTATTATTATTTATTGGTTCAAAATGCCCAAGTTTCAAAGGATCCCTCAACATAGACAGGTGTTTGTTCTTGTATGGAAAAATGTTGGAAGGTCATGAAGTTATGTTATTCAAGAGAAATATTCACAAGAATATTACAACCTTGCCAACAACATGTCAAATATAGGGATACTCTACTATTTCACCTAACTCTCCTATCCTAAGACATTTTTAGTCTTTAGGAGTAATGCCACATAACCTACTAGGACAATTTCTATAGATTTTATGGGTAATTTATCATGCTATGTACTTCAATCCCATCCCCATTAATATTGAGAATGGTTGAAAATTAGTGAAAAAGTATTCTTTGTTGATTGCACGTAAATTGAATTATATTTCAACATGATTGTAAGAGTGATCCAAGGAGAAGAACTGTCTAAAAGATGTGGACAACTATTACAAAATAATAATCTTGAATGCTTTATGAGTTTAATGCTAATTTGCATTTCCCCTTTGAGTTGGTAGCAATTTTTTGGGGTACCTAAGGTGAAAAATATCATTTATAAAGGAAATGGAAATAAAGGATAGAGAGTGTTTACAAAACTAGTAGAAGAAATAAAGTATTCATATGAAGCCATCAAGTTTCAAGTTCCTATTTGAGTAATAAATTTCGATAGTATGTTCGTGTGGGTTTTGTTTGAATCTTGTAATAAATTCCTTGTAACCTCTAAAGATTGAATGTAAAGTGTATATTCAACCTTGATATAGTGTATCCAATTGTAGCATATTAATTTCTAGATGTATTTGTGATTAGTTAATCAACTAGAAGATTGTAAAATATTCACAATGTTTTATGAAGTATCTTTTCACAATAATAAAGTAAATGTTCATGTTATGTAGGAATTACTAAGTATTTCTCTTCTAATAGCTTAAAAAGCTATATGTTTTAAAACATACCTATAGAGCCTAGTTTTTTTTTATGTAAATGAAATTGTATAGCCCTTTATGGGATCTTCGTTAA
This sequence comes from Cryptomeria japonica, assembly GCF_030272615.1. Taxonomy (NCBI): domain Eukaryota; kingdom Viridiplantae; phylum Streptophyta; class Pinopsida; order Cupressales; family Cupressaceae; genus Cryptomeria; species Cryptomeria japonica. The sequence continues at coordinate 205,504,781 of NC_081414.1, forward strand.
GATATCAATTTTGGTTTCTATAGTTGCATCATTTAAGTAAATTTAGTAAATTTATGCCTAGTTGAATAGAAACATCATTCTATTATGTTCTCCATATTCCATCACCTTATTAACACACTAAAATAAACAAAACATTTTATTGATTATCAATTTGTGTAATTTTTAGTATCTAACAACTTCTATATATTCAAGTGTATAATAACTATAGAGATTGTAACATTCATATCTTCAAACAGTACCTAAGGTATCCTTCATCGATTCAAGTAAAGGTGTTTGACCTTGCATGATCAAACTAGCATATAAGTAAATTGCGACAATCAAAATAGGGGTACACTATACATTGGGTATGATATACAATTGTGAAACTATTTATATTTTATGGTTTCATTCTACTACAATGTATTAGGAAAATCCCCTTGTTTTAGTAGAGCTAGAAGTGAAGAAGGTTTTATTCACCTTAAAAATTGGTCCCAACTTCCCTACTTGATCATAAGGTTGAAGTTTTTCCTTGAGTTTTGACACCCTATATTTTTGCTAGGTATAAAAACTTGAAGATCATTTTGAGACACTAGCTAATGAAAACACAATGTAGCAAAAAAAAGTCACCATCCTTAAGTGATTATTTAAAGATATAATTAACTAGTAAAGAAACATTGTCTTTCCCAGTCTAGAGAGTGGTGATTTTGTTCAACATTAGACCTAATAAATGAGATATAAAACAATAATTAAAAATGGAAATCTGAATAATACTCAAATATCAACACAAATAAGAGGATTTTTTTTCTAATACAAGGAAGTAACAAACTCAATGGAGAGCTAAAAATATAGGTAAGTCATTGATATAAGATCTTGTTTAAAGTATGCTAGTTGGTAAATATGAAGAAAAATAATGCCTTTGTATATTTAAGCAATTAGTATCAATATACTTTAGATGGCTCTTTCGATAACATATTAAGTTCAACTTCTTCAATAGGACTTGCAAAACAACCAGAATCAAAATATTGCTTAGCAAGTAAAATAGGAACCTAATATGAGATGGGGAGTGAGAATGGAGGAGGAGAATGTAGGGTTTCTAGAAATGGGGGCACTGCTACTAAGGATGGGAAAGTAGATGCAGATAGAGAGGTGTTGGGGTCTGGCTCCTCTATCCTCGCGCATGCCTCTTTGGGTGAGGTGCTTAGGTCCCTAGGTTCATTTGGGTGGACAGTGAGTTGGATGATGGCCTAGATATACTTGGGGGCTTTGATGTGGTTCCTTTGTGCTCGTGTGTTTCATTCTCTAAGGGGATGGAGAGATCTAGGTATTTTTCTACCTTGGTCATTTGGTTTACTCCTCTTTGTCCTTGGTTTGTGCCTATGCACTTTTTTGGGTCCTCTTCATGTTGTGGCCAGAGGGATTTACTATATGGTGGGTTATGCCCTATTTCTGATGTTATTTTATGGGGGAGCTCAACTCGTTTCCTATTGGGTTCTCTTGTTCTTCTCTCCTTTGGGATCATCTTGGGCCTCCTTGTCCCTTGTCATTCCTGCTCTGCAACTGCATTTGTGGTTGCAACTTTATGGTCGGCTGCGTTGGTTGTTGAGGCAAAGGTAACTGTGTTGGATTGTGGTGGTCGGGATACAACTAGATATTTAGAGGTTGCGTGCTAAAGGGGCAATACATTTCCCCCCTTCATGGATGTTGTTTCCATGGGATCTCTTACCCCCTCCTAGGTGGATTTCGGTTTGGATGCCCTTCCTAGACATCGTACTATGCCCTCTCTTCTCATCTTTCTTCTATTTTTGCACAGTTTGTGTGTTTTCTTCTTTCCTTTCTAGTTGTTCATGCTTTCGTGCTTTGTAGGAGGGAGATTGTGGGCTTCTATATTGGATGAGAGAGACTCGAAGGATGATGACACACTTACTAGTGCTAGCTATTTCACCTTGCCTATTGTTACTGCAGATTTTGGACCTGTTGAGGTGGTCTAGGATGTGTTACCTGTAGGTATTCCTACCAATAAAAGGTTTAGTGGCACCTTTGAAAACCCTTTAGGCTTGTTTGTTCTAGTCCATTATGTGACTATCTTGTTTTATGTTTGTTTGAAATGGCTAAGTGTTTCTACTATCACAAGGTTTCTAAGTGCCTTCCAAGACTAGATATTTTTTAGACCTTTGTAGTATGAGCCTCCCTTTTGGGAGAATGTCTTTGTTCATGGAGGTCCTTCAGGAAAAAGTTTGCAGGAAGCCTTTCAAAACCTGCTATTACCTTTCTATTTCCTTTGGTGGTTTATTACTAGTGCAAGAATTTTTGTTTGGATTGTGGTTAAGGGTGCTCTCCTAAACCTTGCTATTCTAAAAATGTAAGCTTGTTGAGGATTCGGGACCCTTGTTCCCATCGGTTGGGTGCTTCGATTAAAACCCTTTCTTTCAAAAAATGGGTTTCCTCTTTTTCGGTGTTGGTAATATCACTACTTGTGAGCTCCTCCCTATTATGCTAAGGGTTCGAGCCCTTTCTCACTTTAATCAATCATAACGTTAGTTGGAGCTAATAAATCCTCAAATAAATGGTATTTTAGGAAATGGAGAGATTATAACTATTGTGCCAAAATTAGTTGATTTATTTCCATCCAAATAACTTGCTCTCTTATTTTAGTGAAAAATTTAAGGAAATTCCTCTTCAACTAGAAATTAAATCATTAGTAAACAAGTACAATGACATAGAGGCGTGTGAGGGAGACAATCAGTTGGTCATTGTTTCCAAGTAGTTTCAGGATCATTTGGAAAAGTGTAGTGAATTCTATCGTTGTGATGTTCTCGATATTGAAGAATAATAATATACTTGCCCTCGATCTTCGGTGGAGTTTTTTCTCGAAAGGGTTTCTCTACATAAATCTAGTGTCTCTTTTGGTATGGTTGTTTTTATATTTATGTTGAATGGTGCAATCACATGTTGATTTTAGATTTGTAATCACATAAGAAATTTAATATTGCAAGCTTTCTTCACCTTGTTTCTCAACAAAAATAAGAAGGTGTTGTAAGATAGTTCAAGATGTCACAGTTGAAGAGATTCAACCTAGTTCTCAATCTACACTAAATTTTGATAAAAAAAATATATCAAAGTACAAGGAAGCAGCCCCACTACTGCAATGACGATCACAAATTTGAATGTTATGGACCTCATTGCCTCTAAAAAAATTAATGTAAGAGAATCCCTACATAATGTGGTAATATTGAAACATTATGAAAAAGGTAGCATTTTTAAGTTTAATTAATTGTTTGTTTGTTATAGTTATTAATCTATGGGGAAACTTGAAATTGGATTTTATAGTTTTGGGAATGGTTTAATTTATGATTTTTTAGTGTCATATTAAAATTTAAGAAGAATTTCATGAGAAAGAAGATAGTCAACTAATTTGAGAGTATTTATCAAGTGGATAGCTATGTATAGTTGTAATTATTTTCATGCATGTGGCAAGTGATTTATAGCTTGAACCGAATAAAATAATATTTAAATATGGATTTATTAAGCACTTGACGATAAGTTTTGAGTACCACATGGAGGGTTCTCCATTATTTAGTGCTTTGAAATCGTAAGTATGTTATTTTTGGTTGATGACATGTTACATGTGGTATTGGGCTTTATACTATATTGTGGCTAACATTGATAATTGAAAAATGTGTTGATGTTATATAAACTATGTTTTATATCAAAGGAAGGTCAACAAAGAGGTAGTAAGGCAGGGACTAAATAGGTAGAATTGAAAAAAAATAATGAGAAATTTAGCTAGATAAAGGTGAAATGAACATAAAACATTTTCACAACTTAACTAGGGAAAGAGGGAGCTAAAGAAATCACTTCTATCAAATATTTTAGAAGAGAATCTCTCACTGAGTCTAAACTCCTAAGGATTGAATAAATATTATTTTGTAGTGAATTACTTGGAAGTAAGGAGGATCCAAACTTTTAGGAGATAAGAGACTTCTTATAGTTCATTCTCATCATTATTACAAGTGAAGATTGTCAAATCTTAATAGCATCTTTCACTAAGGAGATCAATTTGGATTCCATGTAAGTGAGCTCAAATAAAGGCCTAATGTCTAATGGATTTCATGTTGCCTTCTTCTAGGAACAAAGGTGCTAAAATAACTCAATTGTACTTTTATTATGCTAATCCCCAAGAATGCTTCCCTTGAGTCTTTTATGGAATTTTTAAAAATACCCCTTTGTAAAACTCTATATAAAATCCTCTTGAAGTCGAGGAAGAACAATCTAAAAATTGTGCTCCCTTTTCTAAATTCCCAAGAATAAAGTAGCTTAATCTTAAGAAGATCCATCATTAAAGGTATCAACACTAGACATGGAATCGATTACTCAATTTCCAATACAACTAAAAAACCATAATAATCAAGCTTAATATTAGCAAATCATCATGAAAATATTAGAAAAAGTTGGCTTCTATGATAATTGAGGGAAGCAATCTTAGAATGAAGTAGAAGTTGAAAATATTTTGTATGGCTTCTTATTGTTTAAATCATGCATCACTAACCCAATAATAATTAAGGACAATTTTATGGTAAGCATTCTATGTATATAGAAAAGATGCTCACTTAATTAGAGAATAAACATCACTTTGAATAAAGTTTGTGCTATGCTAGGTAGTTTAACATCTTCAATTTTCACATGTTGTTGTCAATGGTTGGCATAGCCTTGGCAAGATATGGTACTAATAATACATTTAATCTTGATGTTGGTATACTCATTCCACCTTTTGTGAGCATTCCTTGGCATCATGTACAAATCAATTCCTATGTTGGACTGATATTTCCCACACATTTGGTTTAGCTATAGAGGGTTTTGGCCTACTTATTTTTTGTTAGATGCTTCTCACTCCTTAGCTATATGATAATCATTTGTTTCATTATTTCTCTTCTTTCTAGGCTCTTTGTGGTACTATGAGCTCACAATGGAGTTGTTAATTCACTTTTGCGGTGAATTATAATAGATGGTCATCCTTGTGGAGATCAATAAAGTTTGAGAAAAAAATCCTTCTTCCAAGGTGGTGATATCTTGGCTGTCATTTTAGAAGTGCTTGGTATGGATCTCATCAAAGGATTTATTTGATAAGATGTCAACATTGACATCTCTTTCATGTTTATGTAATATCTATACCTTCATTAGTGGCAAGGAACTTACCAAGCGATAAGACAATATAACATTTTGAGTGAGAGTATGATAGCATTGAAACAATTGTTGACAACATTGCTCGTGTGAGTACTCTTCCTCTCAAAGAATTTGAATGCCATAGATCTGCTTCGATTGATATTCTTTGTGACACTAAGACTAGATTCACGATATTGAATAGAAAATTTAAATATTTAATATTCTCAAAAATTGCTTTGGCATGCCATAAACCTAAGAAGACATCCTCAGCCTGCAATCAGGGTATTCCATGAGGCATTTTGTCAAACAGTTCACGTGCCTTACCTATGCTTCCACCTTTTGCGTATATTGAATCATGGCACTCTGTCAAATAATTCTTCAAGCCACTCTGTCAAATAATTCTTCAAGCCACTCTGTCAAATAATTCTTCAAGCCATTCTGTCAAACGGTTCACGTACCTTGTCGAAGCTTAGACATTTTCCATACGTCTATCAGGGTAATTGCAGCTACATCTGACAAAATTAATTTCCAGTGTCCCATAGTGGATGTCCCTACGTAAAACTCCCATTTTCATATGGCCTGGGACGATACTGGCAAAGGTTGCAGAGTCTGGGTTTACAACTACCAATTGCATCTGGTTGAGATTTGCTTAATCCTTTTCAAGAAATGCATTTTGTGCAAATCCTGCAATCAGATAAGTTCCATGCTACCACATTTCTTTGAAGCATCTAGTCAAACAGTTCATATACCCCGTCTATGCTTCCACATTTTGGATACATGTGTACCAGAGTATTTCTCATTGTAACATTTGACAGTATTTGCCCTTTTGTTATGCTTTGATGGATGCGTATACCCTGTTTCAAAACTCCCATTTATCAATAGCATCGTCAGCATGCCCATGTCTTCTGTGTCTGTTGCAGAAACCACTCGCATAAGCATTCTAGCAGGGATGGAAATCTTTGCACCGGACAAAACTCTTCCATGACAGCGGTAAAACAATGGAGTGCCTGCTCTTTTAATGTCATCCAACGTTTCCAAACTTCTGCGCGGGAAGTTTTCAAATTCAAATGTTAACGGCGACTAGTACTGGAATCGGACAGACGGAAGGGAACAGACGTCACCGAAAGAAACGGTAGAAACCAAAATTCTGAAAACGGGAACGCTGTGGACGGGAAATGTTAGCTCAGTGGACCCGACACACTGAAGCAGTCAAAGCTTCGAATGTGCCGGTTAAGCCAGGCCGTTCCTACAGAGGTGAGGACGGTGAAGGGTGGAGGTAGATCGTTCAGCTAATAGGAATCCTTTGGCAGCGGGGTGCGAAGGAAATGTCTAATTTTGCTGAGCACTTGGAAGGTCGAACTTCTTCTAACCAGATCCATTTCTTCATCCCTTCCTACGTTGTTTAAAGCGTAGGCATTTCCCTCAGGGCTGTGCTAACGTGGCAATATGGGTTCATTTAATCTGGAAAAGTGTAGACAATGTCACGTTAAAATATTTATTTTTGGTGGAATGATTTAAGTACACATTGAATTTATATTTCTAAATTTCAAAATGTTAAATACTTGAAATTGACTAACATTCTCTAAATTTAATATGTTGCTTAATGTGTGAAATTTAAGACTGACCCTCTTTAATATATTTGTTTATTTATTATGCGAGACTTCAAGAGAGAGCACTGGCCCTGAATATGCTTAGGGTTGTGGTGAGAGAGAATTCAGAGGTACACAGAGAGCGAGTGAGCGAGTGAAGTTCTTTGCATGCAAAAGGGGAGGTGGCATTATTTATATTTTGCTTTCCGATTTGGTAAAGGCAAGAAGACAAGTCTGGCCTGTAGAATGACTGACCAAGGGAAGAATCAGAGGAAAGAGATAAGAAAACATGTTTTACGAATGGCATTCATACAGACATTTTCCAATGCAACGATATTTCTTTCCAATGCTTGACAGCAGAGATGCAGTGTTTCTAGGAATTTCTCTTGAGTTAGCTTTTTAGAATGCGCTTTCTTTCTTCCAACAATCTTATGACTGTCTTTAGCATTAAGAATTATCTTTGAAAACCAACTGATTCAATTGTTATTTCTTCTTCCAGCGAAGCAGTGTGAACATTTGCGAAGCAACATATTAAGCTTAAAGAATGTCAGTCAATTCTAAATGTCTAACATTTTTAAGTCTAGAAGTCAAAACTTAATGTATGTGACTTAAGCTGTCTACAAAAAGACTCATGTTATAAGTAGCATTAGTTCTGTTTATTTTGATTATTACCTATTTCGAAAAAAAACATAACAAAAATGCATCCTTCCATTTACATGCATACATACGTAGGGAAGTTTGAGGGGATTGAATTCCCATCCAACAGAGTTTGTCTGAAAATCTCTTCAAGCCGCCCTAAGTAGGGTCGGCCCTTCACAAGGTAAAACCTTCAATAATGCAACAAGAGCTATTTACCAACATAATTACCATTCTCGGTCTTATCCACCTGAGCAAGCATCGAAAACTAGGAAGGTTCCAATCACATCTTCGCATGAATATTTTATATTTAATTATGCTTGAATATTATTATTATTTTTAATTATTGCTCTAGGATGAGCCACGCTCCTTAATATTAAAGGTAATATTTGTTATAACGTCTATATATATATGATTTCGAGTTGATTAATGCAGTAGATCAAGCCTTTCATAAATTGATTCTTAAGTCTTAAAATTACAGAAAATACATCCACTATAATGAGAGGAAGTACGTTTTATATATTACCTCATATAGTTCTTCGAGTAATATATTTGTGTATATTTATTACACAATATGTTGTCCTCACGAGGTGTTCTAATTTGAGGCAAACGAAATAATGAAATAGAAACTGTACAAATGATCTTTTGAGGCAATAGTTAAGAGATATCATGAAATATTATTCTTCTACTAATATAATGGGATGACATGCATTATTCCATGCATTAATATCAGAGATGCATCTATTTCTTGTCTCACATTTAGAATAGAGTGTATACATCACGTACAAATTAAAGGAGTATAGAACTATCCTATTTTTTTTCAAAAAAGAACAACATACCTTTTTTTCTATTAAAAGTACACAAAGGAAAGATACTAATGAAGGCTTTCTTAACTTTCTTCAATATTAAATGTCTAATTTGAAAATGCACAAACTATGTCTTGCTCACCACCAATCCATAATGGCATCATGAAACTAAGAAAGTCCTAGTCATACCCCCGAGCAAGTGGAGACATTGTGCACCATAAAGATCATTGGTGAAAACTCACTCTCCCTATCACATACACGTGTGATGCAACAAACCTTTCTAGAAATCTCTCTAAACAAGCTTCATTGAGAAACAATACATCATCAGCAAATGACTCTAAGACTAGGCATAAGAAGGAAAGGATGTTGTATCTCTCTGCAAGCTCTATATTGACCTCCCATCTCCTTATGCATGATCTCCCTCTTCTCCTCCTTCAACAATCCTTACTTCTTTCACAAGACATTGTTCTCCATTAGGAGAAGTGGGTAATGGCCTTCTCTTCAATCTCCCAGGATATATAGAGATATCAACCTTAAACACTCACTTTCAAACCATAACTCGTCACTTTCAAACAAGTGGGCTTTTGAAGGGTCCCATCAAGCCCAAAGGCCAATATCACATGTCCTAGAAGTCCCCAACCCCAAGGTATTGACCCTAGGGGCCTATTTTTACACAAAGATTAAGAAAATTGACCAAACAACAGCCTTTAAAGACCCATACAAAGATTCATACGAGTTTTGACTTAACTAGGGTTCTCCATACCCTAACCTAATTTAAGCATTACCAATCAACTATCCCCAAAACATATTTAAAGTAGACCCACATTATTAAGGCCAAAATACAATCTTCTTAACAATAATACTCTCAATTCCCTAATAAGGGTTATACTTGTGACTTATCAAAGGGCTATTTAGTTTGGTCTTGGTGTCTCTCAATTTTTCCTTTTACACACTTCCTTTCCTACACAATACAACCAATGACATAATTATGTCACAATAATAATTTATATTGATTGTTAGCCGAATACTCACAATCTTGTAAACCATTACTTTGACACCCCAATTCCATCTTGTAATTGTGATCATATCAAACAATTGTAATGTGCATACATCTCATAATAATCTAATAATATTTCAAAGAAATTAATGCAAGAGTTGTCAATCCCCTTATGCTATTTGATCACAAGGATTGTTCAATTATCATTCTAGATTAAATTGATTTTTCTTCAAGGCACTTCAATGAAAGAGAACACACGTAAGAATTTAACCAATGAAATAATAACATAACCACATACTTAACCTAAATGGTTTAGATGTATTTGAAATTTAAGGTTACATTAGTCTTTAATGAGGTGGGGTCTTACACATTGATGTCAACTTGAGGTCATTAGTGAAGTTGAAGAGTCTAACAAATGATGTGTGGTGAAATATTTGACAGATTTTTTTATTCAGGTTTTTACATGATCGACATGATTGAAGATAGTTTGAAAGATCAGTAGTTGTATCCATGGTAATATATCAACTCGAAATTATGGTAAGTATATTGTAACTCATTGTTAAGCATGTTTTATGCCTTAGTTATGAGATGCAGTTGCATTAGTTGTTGTCTATATGCTCCAAGAGTTTTTGAGTGATTTTGGTTCCATACATATATTGTTAAGGAAATTTGTCTAAGTGTTGAACAACATATTTTCTTATGCTCAAGTGTTGGTATTTTGGTATGCATTCTACCGCAATGCATGTTTTGGTTGTGCAACTTTCAAGAGTTAAACTTAGTACTGTGTAAGGTGTATATTTTCCAGATTTCATGTCATACACATTTGTGCAAGAAGAGTTGTAAGGGACTATTCTCATAATTATAATTTAATAGAGTAATGAGTCCCAGTTGTCTCACTAGAATGTTCCTCATTCTTTTGCAATGATTGGTATGCTTGTGTGGGTTTTGGAATATGTTCAAGATGGTATAAAGCTTTAGTAATATGAATTTCAGATGAATTGGTGCTTCGCAATGTGATATCTTATGTATCAAAGTGTCACAGTCTATTTGATTTGCATTGTTTCTATCAAATTCTCCACTTGCACCTAAATTTGATGATCAATTACTTCATGATATCATTGAACAAAGGTTATTGATGGTCTATATTGCCTTCATCTTGGTCTGCATGATGATTTTGGCTTCTTCTCAGTAGTGTTAAGGCAAATAGTTAATAGTTTTGGCAGTGGTGTTGATATTTGGTCGGTCAGTATGAGTTCCTTCAATTGTGATTGATCTTGACCTATTCCAATTAATTTGAAGGATATTATATATTTTTGTTGTTTATCTATGCCTTGGGTTGATCCGCAACATAATTTTGTTGATAATACATGTGTTTAAAGCCAACCTACTTTGGGTCACACATCTCATTTCATAGATTCTATTAGTGTTGACCTAATTGATGTTTGGAGGTGTTGCGAAGGATATATAAAGAAGGGTAAATCATTTGTCAATGTGATTTGTTAAGTTGTGATGTGTGGAATGATTCGATGATGTATCAATTGAGCACGAAGTGTGTGAAATTTGTATGACAAATTAATTATGCTTCAAAGAGGATTGCAACATCAACGTATGTCAAATGCTTCTTCTACAACAGTTCACGTAATGTTTCTCATTGTAATTTTCATGTACCCTACTATAAGACAATGAGTCTCTTCAACAAGTCATTGTTTCATTGTATCTTGCTTTGCAATCTCTTTTCCATAGCAATGAACTTCCTTGAGCAGTGTGCCCTAAAACAAACATTGTAATATTTGTCTCATATAGTGTGAGTTAACTCTCAGTGTGTGTTTTCACTACTTGGGTTTTCCACATAAAAATTGTGGTGTGTTGTATGGTGTGTATCTTTGTTTTTATTCTTTCCTTTTATAGATCTTTGTTAATGATTAAATGGTCATTAATGTATGAGTTTTACTTTATGCTATTTCACTTGCATTTCCTCTTTTGCCATTTGAGTGTGTTCAGCATATCTGCAATAAACTTTACAAACTAAGAGAAAATGGTTCCAACAAGCACAACCCAAACAACATAGATTTCAATAAAACTTCACCACACTTGGAGCAACTATTTGGAATAACAAAATATGTTCTAAAAATATAATAATACCAAAGTAAATCCTCTTTGTTGTTGTGAAAGCTACAACAAAATGTGGAAATGCAAACTCACACAAACCCACAACCAAAGCCTTATGAACTATCGAAATAAACTAATGAAACTGATACCAATTTGCACAATGGCAAACTCCATATGAGCTTGCACCTGGAAGAACCTCAGACTCTTATACTTAACCTTCCTAGAAACCTTCAAACTCCCATCCTTGGGTCTCCTCCACAGATTTGACAACCTCTAGAGAACAACAAAAACCAATAGAAAATACAAGTCAATGAATGAATAATGAAAGCCAAGACCCTCCTAAATATCAAAGCGTTTTCAAACACATATTTGGGTCCTTAAAACCCATGCCAAAGAGGAGAGATGCTTTGCATTTCCAAGAATGTAACTCCTCTTCCATTTGCTCTTTGCATCCTAACTTTCCTATTGCAACTTGCCACTTACCTATGTTGTCAAATGTTTCGAATTGCCACTTAACTTTCTGAAATATGCTTTACAATTTACCACGCCATCTTTTTGCATCCAATACATTTGAAATGTAAATCTATTAATTTAACATTAAATCTAATTTGATCATTTAACCGCAAAGGACAATATTTCTTGGTTTATCCGCAAGTTCTGACTTACTATTTCTGGATAACCAGACTTATTATAAACAATAAGTACTACCTTTGGAAAGAGTACGTCACATCTTACCAAAGGGAAAGAAGAAAAGACTCACATGAACCAAAAAATATTACAACTTTTAGAAGGATAATTTAAAATTATTGTGACATGAAAGAAAGAAATTACATAAAGTTGTGTTGCTAACTGGATGCCAACTAATTGATTTTTCCTATGCATCAAAATTGAATGTGGAAAAAGGGGTTGAAATGCATCTTAAGGTGGAGTAGCATTTGAAATAATATCGCTCCTCTACCAATTAGTATCAGGTAGTTTGAATGGTTGTAGTTGTTCGTGGGAATTCAAATGGGTCCAATTTAGTGATCCATCCTATGTCAAGATTTTTTTATGTTATTTGAAATTTATTAAAATAATGCTTTCAATAATACTTTGTGAATATTTTATTCATCATTATTAGTATCATTTGGTTACAATAATAAATTCAATTAGCTAAATATTACAATGAGAAAACAAACAAAAAAACAGAATTGTCAAAAAAAATTAAAAAAACATTTCAATTCTGCCAAAACAATTCAATGGTATCATAGGTATACTTTACCAAATATAGTTCAAAAAAAATTATTTCCAAATCAACATCATATAGAAGTCAAAGAAAACTTAAATGTTATGTAATATCCATTGCAATTAATTTATATCAAATTTGGGAAATGATTCAAACCCTTAAGAAATTAACTCAATAAACACACCCAAAATGCATTTAAGTTCACAAAAACTAATAAATAGATGATAACTTCAGTTTGTATAAATGAATAACCATTTATTTAACATCATAAAATTGATTCAAATAGCAAATAACATCTGCAACAACTTCTACAATAAACTTTACAAATTGGGAGCAAATGGGCTAGCAAGCACAAACCAAACAACACAATTTCCAATAAAACTTCACCACACATGAAGAAACTATTTGGATTAACAAAATATCTATTCTAAACGTATGACAATAGAAAAATGTGTCCTCTTCATTGTTATGAAAGCTACAACAAAATCTGGAAATGCAAACTCACACAAACCCACAACCAAACCCTTACAAAGTACTAAAATAAACTAATGAAACCGGTACCAATATACAAAATGGAAAAATCTTTGAGTTTGCACTTGGAAGAACCTCAGACTCCCATCCTTAGCCTTCTTGGAAACCTTCAAACTTCGTCCTTGTGTCTCCTCCACAGGTTTGACAGCTTCTAAAGAGCAACAAAAACCATTAGCAAATAACAAGTCATAAGACTTGGTATCGTTTTATATATGTTGTTAAAGAATTTTAAGTTGTTTTGTTACTTTAAGTATACTATTGTTAGCTAGTTGTTAGAGTTTTGTTACTATTAGTGTTGCCATTGGGATGTTTGTTCAAAGGGCCAGCACCCTAATTTTGCTACTTTTTTATACCAAAAACAAATCAATGAATGGATAATGGGAACCAAAACCCTCCCAAATATCAAAGCATTTTCAAGCACATGTTTGGGTGCCCAAAACCCACACCAAAGAGGATAGATGCTTTGCATTTCTAAGAGTATAACTCTTCCATTTATTCTTCACCTCCTAACTTTCATGTTGCAACTTGCCACTTGCCAATGTTGTCAAATGTTTCCAATTGTCGCTTAACATTCTAAAATATGATTTCCAATTTTTCAGACCATCTTTTTGCCTCCAATACATTTGATATGTCATTTATTAATCATTAAATCAAATTTGATTATTCAACCACAAAGAACAATATTTCCTAGTTTATTCGGAAGTTCTAACTTACTATTTTTGGTTAATAAGAGTTATAAAATAGTAAGTATTTTTTTTGGAAAGGGGACATGACATGTTACCAAAGAGAAAGAAGAAAAGACACAAATCAGCCAAAAAATATTACAAGGCAACAAAGTACAAAAAATTCTAGAAAAGATAGAAGCAATGGGTCACAATAATTTGTTGAGAGACATATTCAAGGACAAGAATAGTTAGTTGACATGATGGCACAACTAGTCTCTACTATACAAAATAATAATATAAGGAGGGCACAAAAGGTGAAGGCAATTCGGCAAGGGCAAAATATTCACCAAAATACTCGGAGGACAATTGTTGGTTCTATCCAATCCAATTTCATTTGCAGGGAAGTAGTTGTTGAGACAAAAGTCCAAGCATTCATAGCAGATGACATAGCAAGCAATTATGAGGAGTATATGCTCCTACAAGTTGAAATTAGGGAGGCAATATAACCCACTAATTTTATGGGTTTGAAGAAAATCAGGAGTGGTCAAAGAGATGAAATAAATTCACAAGCAAATTAAAGGGATCTCTAACAATCATTGCAAAAAATTAGCACTTCATATGATGGATCCAATAAGTGTACAACACGTTCTTGGATTCAAAAATCACACTTTCTTGTCATTGAGACCTATGGCCAAGGATGACACCATTAAATTTGTCACCCTTCATCTTGAAGGTGTAGCACATGAGTGGTGGTATCACGGGTTAATCACACAAAGACACAATCACATACATAGCTATGACAAGTTCAATACCAAGTTAAGGGATATATTTGGTAAACTTGATCCAAAAACTCATTTTCATGATTTGGCTCAACTCAGACAAACTCATACAATTAATGCTTCTATTGATTTTCAGCAACTTTCAATTATGGTTTCTAATGTTTTAAAAACAAGGCTTGCGGTATTGTTTATTGAAGTCTTAGTTGAACATCTTAGAGGCTTAGTAAAGGCTTTCAACCATATATCCTTTACAAGAACCTATTAGATGTAAGGAAGTTAAGTAGCGGAAACAACTTCCTACACTAACCTTGAGAGGAGGGTAATGCAAAACTTTTTCAGATCATTACAACAGTTACAAAAAATAGATATAGATATAATAGCATTCATACCACAACACAATGATTTACGTGGGGAAAACCCTTTCGGGAGAAAAACCCCACCCTCCAAAAGCAGCTCAATATTTTATTCAGCAATCAAAAACAGATTACAAAATACTTGCAGAGCAAGCTCTTCGCAGGAGTAGCACTAATCAGAGATTCAGAGGCAACTCAATAGCCATAAGACTCTTACACACAACCTCTATCTCACACACCTCATAAATAGGAGATACAATACAAGAAACCGTCAAACGGTATTACAAAACCATGGGCTAAAACCACCCAATAAGGTGTAGCCGACCTTATCTCCCTTCTATGACATGTTAAAGCACACATCAACATGTGTCACTCCCTTTTACAGCTCATTTATGTATTCGATACAAATTATTTTTCCTATTTCAGGAGTACAAACTTCCGGAGGCCATAACTTGAGAACCGGGTGTCCGATTGACGAACCGTTTGAAGCGCCGGAAAGCTCGCGAAGTGCTCTATCACCTCGTAACCAGCCTCGCCGGTTACGGCCACTTTTCAAGGCATTTCGGAGCCTCTAAAGTCCCCAAAATTAAGTTTAAATATTTTATTGCACCCCTCCAAGACGAAAACTTTAATATCTTCAAAACTAGCTGTGACCTTGCGACGAAACTTTACCGGAATGCTTATCTAGCCAACCAGAAGCTTCAGGGAGAGTTTCGCACCATTTCGTGCTCAAATAAAAACTTACTATAAATAGTAACCTCACATAAATGCAAGGTTGAGACACCATTTTTCCCAACAAATCTCCCACTTGTCGAACACCTTGCATGAGCGGAAGGGAATGTCAACACAATGAATCAATTGCTAGGGGCCATAAGGCCCATAGACTCTGAACACCATCTGAACTTCTCTGTGCTCACAGCCTTAGTTAAAGCATCTGCAACATTCATCAAAGTTTCCACCTTAACCAGCTTCACCCTACCATCTTCGACCATATCTCTAACAAAATGGTACTGAACATCAATATGTTTGGTCCGGGCATGAAATGTCGGGTTCTTAGCTAGGCTAATTGCACTCTGACTGTCACAGTAAATTGTCACTGTACCTTGTTTTATTCCAATATCCGAACACAGTCTCTTAAGCCAAATGGCCTCTTTACAAGCATGAGTAGCTGCCATATACTCTGCTTCAGTAGTGGATAAAGCAACCACAGCCTGTCGCTTACTCATCCAACTAATTGCACCACCAAACAAAGTAAACACATAAGCACTGGTGGATCTTCTGCTATCAATATCACCTGCCCAATCTGAATCCACATAACCATGGATATCAAGGGAAGTAATGTCTCCAACTGAATTACCATGATAACACAAAGAATACTCTGAAGTACCCTTCAAATATCTGAAGACTCTTTTGACTGCATCCCAATGAACTCTACCAGGATTAGACATATATCTAGAAAGTACTCCCACTGCTTGGGCAATGTCTGGTCTAGTACAGACCATAGCATACATCAAGCTTCCAACCGCACTTTGGTAAGGCACTCTGCTCATGTTTTCCATCTCCAATGGGGATGTAGGACAATCTGAAATAGATAGTTTCATTCCAACTGTAAAAGGAACACTCAATGGTCTACAATTCTGCATGTTGAACCTCTGTAACACTGAATTCACATACTTACTCTGGCCTAGCCATAGCTTTCTGTTCGCCCTATCTCTTCTAATTTCCATCCCAAGATTGTGCTTTGCTGCACCAAGATCTTTCATTTCAAATTTAGCAGCGAGCTGAGACTTCAGTTCTGAAATCATACCTTTCCCTTTACCAATGAATAACATATCATCAACATACAATGCAATGAATAAGAAATGATCACCATAAGATTTATAATAAACACAGTGATCTGATTTAGAACGTTCAAATCCCAAACTCAACACATATGTATCAAATTTCTGGTACCACATCCTAGGACTTTGTTTGAGGCCATACAAAGATTTCTTCAATTTACAGACCAAATTACTTTTTCCTTTCACCACATAGTGCTCCGGCTGTGTCATATAAATATCTTCCTCCAAATCACCATGAAGGAAAGCAGTTTTCACATCCATTTGCTCAACCTCTAAATCATAAGCAGTAGCAATAGAAAGCAAAAATCTAATGGACGTCATTTTTGCAACAGGAGAAAATATCTCACCGTAATCAACACCCTCAACCTGAGAGTAGCCTTTTGCAACCAACCTTGCTTTATACTTCTCAATGCTTCCATCTGAACCAATCTTTTTCTTGAACACCCATTTACAACCAACAGGTTTTCGTCCTTCAGGCAATGGTACAAGATCCCATGTATCATTCTTTTTCAAAGCTGCCATTTCTTCCTCCATAGCAATCTTCCAGGATTCTGCATCATTCATACCTAATGCCTCTTCTACAGATTTTGGTTCATCCACACTAGTATTCAAAGCAAAAATACATCTCCAATCATCAGGTGAATACCTTTCAGGTGGTTGTCTATGTCTTGTAGACCTTCGAACAAGCTGAGTTGGAGGTTCTTCCTCCTCTTCTGAAGATTCAGAGCTGGATGAGCTCTCCTCAAATTCTTGCCTATCTAGGGGTCTCGATTCAACTCTTTCAGGTGTAGAAGGAAGTTGAATCACATCTTCTTTTTTAGTCTGTTCTGGCTGCAATGTAACAGAAGGAGACTTAATTTCTCTAAAAATAACACTTCTACTATGAATTACCTTTTGTGCAACAGGGTCCCAAAGCTTGTATCCTTTCACACCATAACTATACCCGATGAAGATACATTTCACAGCCTTGTTCTCTAACTTTGTTCGCTTCTCCTTTGGCACATGTGCATATGCCTCGCAACCAAAAACTCTAAGATGTCTCAATGAAGGCTTGTGACCTGACCATGCTTCCATAGGCGTTTTATCAACAAGAGCTGATGTAGGAGACCTGTTAATCAGGTAGCAAGCAGTGGCAACAGCTTCAGCCCAAAACTTTTGTTCGAGACCAGCACCACTCAACATACTCCTAGCCTTTTCCATCAGTGTCCTGTTCATTCTTTCTGCAACTCCATTCTGCTGTGGAGAATACGGAGTTGTCTTCTGCCTGTTAATTCCACAGTCTTTACAGAATCTATCAAAATCATTAGAGCAAAACTCACCGCCATTATCAGTTCTCAAACATTTTATTTTCTTTCCAGTCTGCAACTCAACCATTGCTTTAAATTCTTTAAAATGACTAAAAACTTCAGATTTACTCTTTAGAAAATATACCCATGTCCTTCTACTAAAATCATCAATAAATGAAACATAATATGTGGATTTTCCAATCGAAGAGACATCTACTGGACCAAACACATCAGAATGGATAAGATCCAAAACACCACAAGTTTTATGAGAACTCGAGTAAAACTGAACGCGGTTTTGTTTTCCATAAATGCAATGCTCACAGAAATCAAAGTCAAGATTACAATCATTCAAACCTTCAACAAGATTTTTATTTTTCAAGGTCCTTAGACCCTTTTCTCCAATGTGGCCAAGTCTCTGGTGCCATAACATAGTCTTCTCTGCAGGTAACTTTGCTTCAGACGAAAGTGCACCCTTAGGTACCCAAAAACCATTTCCATCTGCTGAAGGTGAAACCTTCAAATCTTCCAGTGAGGTATCCACAGATTTACTTTTTACAGAAGTGCTATTACACTCAATAGTGTATGCTTCAAGCTTATACAAAGTGCCAAACCTGACACCTCTAGTAACTACCATAGCACCCTTAATCATCTTACATCCTGCTTCAGAAAAGACTACCTGCACACCTGCATCTATCAGTTTGCTCACAGATAACAGGTTTCGTTTTAATCCAGGGATATGCAGCACACCATTAATCCTTTTTATTCTACCATCAGAAAACCTGATTCTAACTTTACCTCGACCAACAATGTCTAGTTGTGAATCATCACCCAAGTACACCTTACCTCCATTAAATCCTTCATATTCAGAAAACCAATCTCTATTGGAAGTCATATGAAAAGATGCACCTGAGTCAATTAGCCAGGCATCATTACCTGCATGAGTCGCCAAAGCCGCAATAAATGCATCGCCATCTTCCTTGTCGGACTCAGAATCAGAATCGAACTTTTTCTTTTTCTTCTTCTTTTCTTCTTTGCAGTCCTTACGGATGTGACCCGGTTTACCGCAATTCCAGCAAATGACTTTGGACTTTCCAGGAGATTTCGATCTCCCTTTGGATTTGGACTTGCCGCGCTTCTCATTCTTCTTGCCTTTCTCCTTAGGTCTTCCACGAACGGTTAGGGCTTCCTTTGAACTGATGGATACCTTCCTTCGCATCTCTTCACCGAGTAGGGCACCCACCACGTCTTCAGATTTCAAAACAACACAAGTACTACCGATAGCCATAACAAGAGAATCCCACGAATCAGGCAAAGAACAAAGCAAGATCTGACATTTCTCCTCCTCATCCATCTTAACACCGACGGATACTAATTGAGCCACAATCATATTGAATGCTTCTAGGTGTTCTGCAATTCATCCACCCTCTTCCATCTTCAAGGAATACAATTTCTTTCTTAAGAAAATTTGATTTAATAAAGATTTCACTTGATACATCTCACCAAGCTTAGTCCATAGCTTCTTTGCAGAGTTCTCTTCATGGACATTGATTAGAACAGAGTCTGCCAGGCACAGTCTGATTAGACCCTTGGCTTTTCGGTCCATAACATCATACTGAGTTGCCGCAGTAGGATCTGAGGGCCTTTGGACATTCGCATCAACAGCATCCCAAAGATCTCGATCTATTAGCAGATCTTCCATCTTCAGCTTCCACATCTCAAAATTACTTCCATTAAATTTCTCCACCTCTATTCTCCCTGACGAACTCGCCATCTGAAAATTCCTGCAACAAGATCAAAAAGTGTCTTCTGCACAAGCTCCCACTCAAATCTGGATTAGTTCAAAAAACCCAACTGCCCACAATTGAAACCAAAGGTGATCAGGCTCTGATACCACTTGTAAGGAAGTTAAGTAGCGGAAACAACTTCCTACACTAACCTTGAGAGGAGGGTAATGCAAAACTTTTTCAGATCATTACAACAGTTACAGAAAATAGAAATAGATATAATAGCATTCATACCACAACACAATGATTTACGTGGGGAAAACCCTTTCGGGAGAAAAACCCCACCCTCCAAAAGCAGCTCAATATTTTATTCAGCAATCAAAAACAGATTACAAAATACTTGCAGAGCAAGCTCTTCGCAGGAGTAGCACTAATCAGAGATTCAGAGGCAACTCAATAGCCATAAGACTCTTACACACAACCTCTATCTCACACACCTCATAAATAGGAGATACAATACAAGAAACCGTCAAACGGTATTACAAAACCATGGGCTAAAACCACCCAATAAGGTGTAGCCGACCTTATCTCCCTTCTATGACATGTTAAAGCACACATCAACATGTGTCACTCCCTTTTACAGCTCATTTATGTATTCGATACAAATTATTTTTCCTATTTCAGGAGTACAAACTTCCGGAGGCCATCACTTGAGAACCGGGTGTCCGATTGACGAACCGTTTGAAGCGCCGGAAAGCTCATGAAGTGCTCTATCACCTCGTAACCAGCCTCACCAGTTACGGCCACTTTTCAAGGCGTTTCGGAGCCTCTAAAGTCCCCAAAATTAAGTTTAAATATTTTATTGCACCCCTCCAAGATGAAAACTTTAATATCTTCAAAACTAGCTGTGACCTTGCGACGAAACTTTACCGGAATGCTTATCTATCCAACCAGAAGCTTCAGGGAGAGTTTTGCACGATTTCGTGCTCAAATAAAAACTTACTATAAATAGTAACCTCACATAAATGCAAGGTTGAGACACCATTTTTCCCAACATTAGAAAGACCTTGAATCTTGAAACTTCAGCCCCTAGAGATAGAATCCAACCTACATGATAGAAAAGATCAGCATCCTATGACCAATGCAGATCAAATATTTATGAACAACCAATGACAAATAATTATGGACACTCAAAAACCACTACTTTTGGGCAACAAAATAAACTATTTCTAAATGGTTATCAAAATAATAAAAGTTAAAAAAATTGCTATAAAAATTTAATCAAGGAATAACTCCGAAGGAAGAACTTTGTTTCTCATGCAAAGAGCCTTGGGAGCCAAACCATAGGTGTCTTCCAAAAGGACAAGCACATTACATTTAAGTAATTTTTGAGGACGGGAAAGAAGTAGAAGAACCAAGAGCAATAACAGTAGAAGAAGAACTACAAGCAAAAGCCGAAATGACTAAAGGATAGAAGATTACTAGTAGTATCTTATCTACACTCTCAAGTGCACCAAGGTATCACCCATTTATATTTTGTGGAGTGTTGAAAGGACATAAGGTGAAAATATTAACTAATAGGAAACCCACAACTTTATTGAAGAGAGCTTGGTAAAAATAGAGGAGGCTACCAATAGAAGATTTTATGGATTTAATGTTATTGTGGTAGTTGGATTTATTATGCCATGCACCAAGAGGGTTAAAAGATTGGATATTACACTTCGTAAACACAAAATTACTTATAATTTTTATGTAGTTGGCATAAGAAAAAACATAGAGCTTTACAAGTACAATGGCTCCATTCCCTTGGGGAAATCTCATAAAATTACAAAACGATGGAGTTGAAATTCCAACATGAAGGTAA
This sequence comes from Cryptomeria japonica, assembly GCF_030272615.1. Classification (NCBI taxonomy): domain Eukaryota; kingdom Viridiplantae; phylum Streptophyta; class Pinopsida; order Cupressales; family Cupressaceae; genus Cryptomeria; species Cryptomeria japonica. Next base: position 205,526,325 of record NC_081414.1, read on the forward strand.
AGAGGTTGTTCTTCGTGGTATAGACAATGATGCTTCTAAATCAATTTCAGCTAAGAGGATGGAAAGAGCTTTCTATAAGTGAACACTAAGTGAATAGCTCATTGTTTTATTAGAGAAACGTCAACATCCAATGGCAAGAGATCTTATCGTGTAGATATATAGACTATTTTAGACAAGCATGTTATAGTGTTCAATGATTAACCTCCAAGATTGTCTCCTAAGAGATGTATTCAGCATACCATAGAGTTTGAGATAGGTTCTAAACATTTTATGATTACCCCAATCACCATCCAAAAGCATTCAAAGAGGAAATAGAAAAAAAATTAAAGATTTATTAGAGATTGGACACCTATGTCAAATTTGTAATCCTTTTGCATCTTCAATAATATTGGTAATAAAGAAACATGGTGCTATGGGAACAAAGAAAGGAGCTTTCAAAGGGTCTAAATCAAATCAAGCCACATTTGAAGAAGTAATGAATTTTTGCCCAATACTTGCTATTGTAAATTTCACTATTCCATTAATCCTTAAATGTGATGCATCAGGGAAAGGAATAAGGGTTGTTTTCATGTGAAAGGGGCACTCTATTGCCTTTCAAAGAAAAAAACTAAAAGATGCAGAATGTAGATTTTTTATTATGATAAAGAGATATTGGTTGTGATGCACGCTTTAGCCAAATTATGACAATACTTAGTATGTGGAAGATTTGTCGTCAAGACTAATTACAACTGTAGTGTCATAAAATTGTGACCCTAGCAATTTTTGACTGCATTAGGGTCCTCATGCACACGATTTCGAATCCTCTAACCTAATCGGAGATCGGCGATTGGTCAGCCCTCAGAAACAGCTTCTTCCTTAGCCTCTGCATCACCCTATCCGCACTCTGCCCTGGAGAAAGGGGTAGGACAAGGGCATGGCACCATTGTCCCCCCTTGGACAAGGGTGTGGCACCTTTTTCCTCCCAAGACAAGGGCGTGGCGCCCCTGTCCCTGCCCTATTTTGGGGCAGGACCCTTCCTAGGGTTGCATTGTTGGTTTTGCATTGGGCAAGCAACTCCCTCGATGTCGGCCTCTGATGAAAATCAAATCCACCAGCATGTATTTAAGGGGCATTTGTCCTCTCATTTTCATAAGTGGAAGTTGGATAGGTCAAAGTTGGATAAATTCAAGTTCCACAAGCGATCAAGCATTCAAGCATTCAAGCATTCTTTTCCAGCATTGAGCATTCTCAAGTCTCCCTTCAAGGCTAGGTGTTGCATTCAAGTCAAGGATTCAACCATTGATGAGGAGATTGATTCCAACATTCAATTCCACACAATCATTTCTATCAACATTGCTACCACAACCTCCCTTGAGGTTATTTACAATTCAGTCTTTCATTTAAAGCTATTTGCAAGCACTTTCTTTCTTTACTTGGTTAATTCCAAAACTGGGGTTTAACCTAAAGGCAAACCCCCAATCCCAACCCATTTTCCTCTTGTTTCTATGTGTACGTTGTAGGCGCATAGCTGTACCTTCAAATTTGAGCTGCATTTGCAGAGGCGGAAAAACCCTTTTCATTTCGCAGATTTTTCGGTGGACTGTGTACATTCCCGCCATAGTTCAAACAATTTTTCCTCAAATTTGCAAGGCGACTTTTTCTCGACATATTACTACCAAATCCAAGTGCACAACTTCATCCCATGTTCCGATCTTAAGTTATAATCAATTCTTTGTCACTTTTGCACTACATAATTCAATCAATTCCTTTCTATTTCAAACAAGGAAGAGGGATCAACTTATCATTCCCATTTCATTCAGAATTCAATATATCATCTTCTTGTGGAGAGATTGAATCTAGTGAATTCTCCTCTCCTCTTCCAAATGTAACTTGGTGAAAAGTGTTTGAAGGGTAATCAATAGTGAAACTCCCATCTCTCTTTGAGGGAAAGGGTAGTTTTCCTCTCTATCTATCATTCACCATTTTTCCACCATTACATTTTAGTGAACCCAAAGTCTTGCATGCTTTCCTTTGAACAAAATTGCATATTTTTCATTTGCAAGTTTATCTTTTCTGCAAACTTAGTGGTTAAATCATCAAAAACCCTAATTTTTAAAATTAAAATTGAACTTGTGATTTGTAAAATTGCTTGTGGTTATCTTAAATCTGAAAATTGTTTTGTTTATCAAATTCAATTTTCTCATTGCCTTGTTCAATTTGCAAATAAAATTTACAAAATTAAGAGGTTACTTGTTAAAACCCTAATTTTCAAAAATCATCTTGAACTTGTGCAAAAATTGGATTTCCATTTAATTTTCAGATTTCTGATTGTTCTCAGATTTGTCTTCATTCCTACAATTTCGCCCTTTTTTCCCCAAAATTCAAATTTTAAAATTAAGTGGTTATCTCATAAAAACCTGATTTTTAAAATTAATTGGATTTTGTGCAAATTTCAAATCAATTTAATTTCAATTCCGATTTCTAAATATTTTCCAAGGTGTCCCTATCCATTAGGTTTGACCTTTTCAAAAATTGCAATTCAATTCCTCTTTTTCTTCAAAACCCTAATAGGGTCCTATCTTTACATTTGCACCTTCATTTCTCCCATCTAGAGATCGTTAAATTCACTAATTTTGGGGGGTTAGCTTTAAAATCATCGTAATATTCATCCCTAAAAAATTCAAAAAAAATTGCTCGAACCATGTGCGTTCCTACCACGGTCCTCAGCTTTTTTTCCGAAATTTCAAGAGACTGTTATGACTGTATTTAATAGCCTAAATCTAGAAGATTGGTTGATTCTGTCGATTTTTAATCCCTCTAGAATCGGAAATACCTCCCAAATTCAACATTTCAAATTTCAAGAAAATCTTTAAAATTAAGAGGTTAATTATAATTTGCCCTGATTTTAAAATTAAGTGGTATTCCCTTGGCCCTAATTTTAAAATTTTAATTTTCTTTCATTAATGGAAATTGTGTCATCCCCTTCTTCCAACAAAATTCAAATTGTGTAATCATTATTTTCTTAAATTTCACATTACTCAATTTTGTAAGTTTTGTTCCACAATTCAAAATTTGAATTTTCCCTCTAGTGCATGATTTTTACCACTATTAGTCCTACATATCCTATCCCCGTTAGATGAAGCATTAGAATTAAGGCATCCCAAAGTTTAATTACCAAGGAGATGGAGCCTAATTTGGGTGACTTATTTAAGGAGGATCGTGCGAATTCTTCCCATCCTAATCATGTGCCTATTCACCCCATTGATGAATCTCATGATGAAGAAGAAGCTTTAACTAGGGTTTCTTTAGATCAACTTTCCACATTGGACAATCAATTTGATAACTTTCAACAATGGATGTCCCGAGAATACCCTAATAGTGAAGCTCTTCCATTAATTGAAGGCCTTAAGTGCATGATTCAAAGTGAGAAGAATGGAATTGATATATTTTGGGGCATTGCACATATTGTTGATTCTAATGTCATACCTATCAAGAGTTGTTATTCACAACCTCCAACATAAGCCAATCCTTTAATTCCTTTGACTACTCTTATGACTAGTATTCCTACCTTTACCTCCAACATCATGGCTACTTCAACTCAAAATGTCATTCCTACACCCATTGGTCGCGGGGGCAATCCCTCTTCTTCATTTAATCCTCCATCGTTACCTACGTCTTCCATGAATATTCCTATTATTCCTCAACCAATCAGTGTGACACAAGGGAGCAATTCCTTCAACAACTTTATTCCTCCTTTAAGTGTCCCTTTTCCTACCCAATCATCACCTATGCCTACTTATCAGAATGTCCCACCATCTTATTCTTAGTTCATGCCTTCTTTCAATAACATCACACCACCTTCTCAATCAACTATGTCTAACATCAATTCTTCTACCGAAGCGACAATTAACAATCTAGCTCAAGCCGTGTCTTCCTTACAACAACAAATTGCTTCCATGAGTCAATCCAAGTTTAGTGTGCCCACCTTTGATGTTCTGAGCACACTTTCTCTTGATATTGTTAAAGTCGTGTCACCTAAACATGTTTAGATACCTCAATTGGAACTCTATAATGGAAAAGGTGATCCTCTTACGCATGTCAAAATATTTCAAACCTTGCGTACTAATTTTTCTTATGATCAAAGATTGCTTGCAAAACTATTTACAAGAACACTAAGAGATAAGGCTTTACAATGGTATTTATCTTTGCCTTCTTATTCTATCACTTCCTTTCAACAATTGGCAAATGCTTTCATCCAATAATTTCAAAAGAACATTGGCCCTAAAATCACGTTGACTGATTTAATGCATTGTAAACAAGGTGTTAAAGAAAAAGTGATTGATTTCATTGGTAGATATAAGCATTTGTGTGCTCAAATTTCTTTTCATGTACCTGATAATGATATTCAAAGAATTTTCATTTCTAATTTACAAAAAGATGTCAGGGAAAAGCTTCTTTTGTCTGAGTTTACTTCCTTTCCGCAGTTGTGTGCAACACTCCACAATTATCAACTGGTTGTGAGTCAAATGGAGCGATCCACTCCTATGGCTCCGAGTGATAAGGGGGGGAGTGTTCAACAACCATTTGCGAAGTTCAAGCCAACAAAAAGCTTCATCAAGTTCACTAATCCAATCGACAACAACAATGTGAATGATACAATAAGTGTGCCTTCTATTTCAAAAAAAATCCAAAGAGAAAGATAGTCCACTCCTTTGAATGAATCTTTACATAATATTATGTCTCAATTGTTGCACGGAAATATTATCAAACTTCCTCCTATAAAACAAATTGATCCTTCTAAACTTTCATCCCCTTATTGTGATAACAATTCTTTTTGCCAATTTCATCGTCAACCCGATCATGATACTGAGAAATGTTTTGCATTGAAGAATAAGATTCAAGACTTGATTGATAATAATACTATATTTGTGATAGGTGTGAATGATAAAGGGAATAAATTAGCAGCTCCTCCTAATCAAAATCATAATATTTTCATTGATACCTTGCCTTCGCATACCTCTAACGTTATTGAGATTGTGCTTAATTCTCTCTCTTCTGAATAATTCACCTTTGTGGCTCCAAACTTGGTTAATATGGTAAAAACACAAGATTCGCCTAAGGATCCTTGTATTATATTTGACCCTAGTGAGACCATTAGAGCACCCGATAGCCCTTTATACATAGTTACAAAGGTTAAGGATATCCCTTGTCGTGGTGCCCTTATTGATCCCTCTTAAATGGTTAATGTCATAATTGAAGAGTATATTTTCACTTTACGATTGCATAAACTCATATATGATGCTTCTAATGTGATTGTGAATTTATTTGATGGCTTCTCTTGTCCTACCATTGGCTCTATCACCCTTCCAGTTGAAGTTCATATTAAATCCATGGATGTTGACTTTGTTATCATACCCTCTTTTGAGCTATTCCGTGTGAAGTTGGGTTATCCTTGGCTATCTTTCATGAAGGCTATTGCTTCTCCAATCCACAAGTGTCTGAAATTTCCTCACAGTGGCGAAATCATAACCGTGAACCATAGCTTATTTCGTCCATCCGAAAGAAGCCCCAATGTTCCTATTGACTTCTTTTCGCCTAAACAATTTCAATCTCTTCCATCAAGGAGCGATGCTCTTTTTCAATCTTATCAAAAATGGAAGAACGATATGATATTATCCTTGAGTGAACCTAGATCTCCAACACTTGACATTCCTATTATTCTTCTAGATGAGGATCTTCCCCTCGCGGATAGAACTAATCTCCCTCCTAAGGAAGATCGTCAACCTATACCTATGAATGTAACTTTACCTTCTCTTAAGGAGAACAACAATATTCCTCCTAAGGTTAGACCTATACCTCCTCCTCATGATAGACTTGGTCTCCTTCCTACACCTAATATTCCTCCTTTCTATGACGTAGTTCCACCTCCTTCCTCTTATCGAGAGAAGAGGCCCGCTTCTCCTATTCTTCAACCAAAAATACCTCAACCTAAACCTTTCAATATCAAGGAGAGAAACATTTCTACTTTTTCAAGTGTTCCTCCTCCTTCTCAGCCTTTCACTAAGACTCGACGGAATCGTTGTGCGAGAGAACACCAACGAAGACATCGTGTTCAAGCTCATGTAGCTATCCATCATAATACTCAATCTCCTCAGACTCCGACAGTTGACATGATTCCCTTTTGTCCTAAGCAAGATGTTCAACCAACATCTCGAAATCATAAGTTGCATAAAACATGTGATGGTTTTATTCCTATTCGTTTTCTTGCTCCCCTTTCTCTAAACTTTGATGAAGAAATGGGTGAAAATGTTATTCATAATGGAAATACAACTCTTAATGCTTCTGATAGTGAATATGAATATGTTGATGTGGACAGGCATTTATCTGATGAATTTTCACAAACCCTAATCCTAGCTCCTAGAATCTAACAAAGTGACTTACAACATGAGCATAGTTCTTGTTTGGATCTTGTGATAGTTCCATTTGTTGTGCTCGATGTCGCTCCTCTGGCATGTTGCTCGCCTTCCCGAAATAGTGATCAGCTAGATCGGGAGGTGGATGTCGTGCTAGATTAGCACCTGCATATCTTTCTCTCTCATTTCTTTCTCTTTTGTGACCATTCTTCTATGTGTATCCATGTTCTTCTATTGTTCCCTTAATGTCTACTTGGGGACGATGCAAAGCATTGAGATCTTTTCCTGGTCTCTTTCATGTTAACTCAAAAGACATCCTCTCTTTCCTTTCTTCTAAGGTAGTGTCCTTCTTTGGGGAATGACAATTATTATATCCATATACATACATGATATACATGAGTTATCATACAGCATACCGACCCCGAGGAAAGCGACACTACCTCGTGTTTTGTGTTCATTATCCTTGGATTTATTCCTTGATTGGGAGTTAAATCCTTGTGATAACGTGCTCCCTCTCCTCTTTCTCTTGGGTGTATCCTACCTTAAAGCAATCGCTCTCGATAAGATGCGTGTGATCGCTTTAACATGGGGGCATACACTCCGCTCATATTTTCCTTCTTTGATACTTAGAATTACTTAGTGAACTTTGTTTTGCTTTGTAATCTTTGGTATCCTTGCTTTCATGACTCATAGTGAAGGGAATTTTGCTACTCGCAGTCATGGTTCTCCCCTTCTCGCTCTTCCCTTTTACTTTGTCAATCGAAGTCGTAAGATCCTAAGTCCATTGGGGCCTTGGCGCATCTTGCCTCCTTGACGTGGTAAAAGTCTTTCAATCTTGTTTCTTTGTACTTTACCGATAGTATTGGTGTACGCTTATACTCCTGCTAAAGTTGGGGCTAAATGTAGTGTCATAAAATTGCGACCCTAGCAATTTTCGACTACATTAGGGTCCTTACACACGCGAGTTTGAATCCTCTAGCCTGGTCAAAGACCAGAGATTGTTCAGCCCTCAGAAACAGCTTCTTCCTTGGCCTCTGCATCACCCCGTCTGCACTCTGACCTGGAGAAAGGGGTAGGACAGGGGTGTGGCGCCCTTGTCCTCCCAGGACAGGGGTGTGGCACCACTGTCCCCCCTTGGACAAGGGTGTGGCACCCTTGTCCTCCTAGGACAGGGGTGTGGCGCCTCTGTCCCTACCCTATTTTGGGGCAGTACCCTTCCTAGGGTTGCATTGTTGGTTGTGCATTGGGCGGGAAACTCCCCCGATGTCGTCCTATGACGAAAATCAAATCCACTAGCATGTATTTAAGGGGCATTCATCCTCTCATTTGCATAAGTGGAAGTTGGATAGGTTGAAGTTGGATAAATTCAAGTGGCACAAGCGATCAAGCATTCAAGCATTCTTTTCCAGCATTGAGAATTCTCGAGTCTCCCTTCAAGGCTAGGTGTTTGCATTCAAGTCAAGGATTCAACCATTGAAGTGGAGATTGATTCCAACATTCAATTCCACACAAGCATTTATATCAACATTGCTACCACAACCTCCCTTGAGGTGATTTACAATTCAGTCTTTCATTTACAGCTACTTGCAAGCACTTTCTTTCATTACTTGGTTAATTCCAAAACTGGGGTTTGACCTAAAGGCAAACCCCCAATCCCAACCCATTTTCCTCTCTTTTCTATGTGTTAATTGCAGATGCACAGCTGTACTTTCAGATTCGGGCTTCATTTGCAGAGGCGGAAAAACCCTTTTCATTTCGCAGATTTTTTGGAGGACCGTGTACATTCCCGCCATGGTCCAAACAACTTTTCCTCAAATTCACAGGGCGGCTTCGTCTCGACATATTACTGTCAGATCCAGGTGCACAACTTCATCCCATGTTCCAATCTTAAGTTATAATTAGTTCTTTGTCACTTTTGTACTACATAATTCAATCAATTCCTTTCCATTTCAAGCAAGGAAGAAGGGATCAACTTATCATTCCCATTTCATTCAGAATTCAATCTATCATCTTCTTGTGGAGAGATTGAATCTAGTGAATTCTCCTCTCCTCTTCCAAATGTAACTTGGTGAAAAATGTTTGAAGGGTAATCAATAGTGAAACTCTCATCTCTCTTTGAGGGAAATGGTAGTTTTCCTCTTGATCTATCATTCGCCATTTTTCCACCATTACAACAACTTGAGGTTGTTTTCTCAGCAAAAAGGAGTCAAATAATAGGCAATAGAAGTGGGCGAGTAAGCTTCAAGCTTGTGATTTTAATATAGAATATATAAAAGACAAAAATAATGTGGTAGTTGATGCCTTATCTAGAAATCTTTATTTATGTTCTATGTTTGAGATTACTATTGATTGGAAAGTGTTGAACTAATAACAAAGTATGCAAAAAGTGGTTTCACTAATTAGATCCTCTAGGGAAAAATGCAGTATAAAGTGGTTAATGGTCTCGTCCTCTACAAGGATAGGATCTATTTAATCCCAGAATCAAAAATTAAAAGCAAAGTCATTATATACCCTTTGTTGGTCACTCAAGGTATTTCAAGGCATAAGCATGTAAGGAATAGATTCATTTGGTGAGGGCTCAAGGGAGAAGTCCTCAAAAAAATTAGAGAATGCATTACTTGTTAGTAGAATAGAGCATAACATGTTTTTTCAATAGATCTATTACAATCATTACCATACAAAATCAAAAAAGAGAGAGTATCGGTATGGTTTTCATCACAAGACTTTCCAAGGTTTAGAGTAAGAGTTTTATTTATGTTGTGTTGGACAAACTCACCAAATATGCTTGTTTCTTTGTCATTCCTGATGAGTTTAAGACTCCTCAAGTTGACATTTTTATAAAGAATCGTTTGAATTACATGGGTTGCCTAAAAAACATTGTGAGTAACAAGGATAGTTGGTTCCTTAAGTTTATTTTGACAAGATCTTTTTCACTTGGCAAGAACAAGTTAACTCCAAATGTCAGTTTTCATCCTCAAACATATGGGAAAACAAATAATGTTAATAAATGGATTTAAGGGTACTTAGAAACTTTGCAGATGGACAACAATTAGCTTGGGTTAATTGTCTTTACATGGGACAAAATTGCTACAACACTACATACCATATGTCCATTGGTATGTCATCTTTCAAAGCATTATATGGCTATGATGCCCTTTTAATTGTGAATTTGGTTAATGCTAATAGTATAGTGTCAAGGCACAAGACTTGGTTGCACAAACCCAAGACATATTGAGTGCCTTGAAAAAAAGCCTCAAATAGGCTAAAAATTAGTAGAAACTATATAAGCATCAGCATCATACAAATAGGAGTTTTGAGGTGAGCAACATGATTTTCTGAAGGCTACAACCTATAGACAATCTTCTATCAAGTAGAGTGGAGCTGAGAAGCTCAAACCTTGTTTCTATGGGTCATACAAATTAATGATAAGAAGAGGTAAGGTGGCTTACGAGCTTGAGTTGCTGAAGCACAACAGAATAAACAATGTATTTCATGTATTATGCCTTAGAGGGCATTAGGATATCATGTTAGTCCCGTTGAGTTGCATCCTTTGGATGGTGAAGGCAAGCTCATACTAATTCCTAAAACTATTATGGATATCAAAGAAAAGAAATTAAGAAACAAAAAGATTACAAAGAATATGATATTATAGAAGGATCTTCCCACAGAAGATGCTACTTGGAAGGATGTAGAGATTCTTGAGCATCTTGTTTTGCAATTGCTTGAGGGAAAGCAATTCCAAAAAGGACAAACTATAATGTCCCTTTTTCAAACTAAACTAAAGGACCCAAAACCTATTTTTATTCCCGGTAGTAATAATTTATTAAATTGTCTAACAGGGGTTCGTTAAGTTATAGCTTTGAAAAAATTACATTTAATTTATTATTATTAAATGGAACAAGAAGTGAATATTGAATGCAAGGCTAAAAAGGGTGAATATTCAATTAATAGAAATATTAACTACCTAAAAGGTAATTAGTGACTATAAATTAGAAAAATATAAATATTCGATTAAAATTTTAATTTAATTACTTTTACGATTGAATGGATAAAAAGATTAAAAAATAATTATTGGAAAAAGATATTCAATCTATTCATTGTCAATTTCCAAAAAACCCTCATTATGGAGAGCATTAAGGTTTAGTATAGCTTTTACCTTAAGGACAAAAATCCTCATGATTTATTTAGGAATAACAAAAACCTTCTAGCTCTCATTGTTTGAATCATACAAGGGTCAAATTTGTGCTCATACAATTGTTTGATTGGTTGCAATTGTTCACAAGAATTTGAGAAGGTCAAATTTAGCAATCCAACATATGTCAAGTGAATTTTTCTTGTCATTTGAATTTATTAACATAATACTTCCAATAATATTTTGAATACTTTTTTATAAGATAAGCGTGAGAAATGCCCGAACCCACTATAAATCAGCCATCAAGGCAAATGAAGCGAATCTCAAAAGATGTGAGATTGGGAAAATAAACTAACTAGAGAGAAGCTTTTGACTAGAGGAAAGAACTAGGGGAAAACTAGGGTCATAATCCTAAACTGCAGGCAACTCTTTTGCAGCACACAAAAGAGAAAGAGAAGAAAAAGTACATCCTTTCCTCCTATGGACGATAGCCCAAGCCATACTATCGTCCTAAGCCCTACATTGGGAAACAAGAGGTGACTCCCCTACTAGAGAATTAGCATCAACCTAAGGGGGGACAATAAGTTGTCCAGTCGAGAGACAATAAGCAATCGTAGGAGAAGACTGGAGCTTAGGAGAAGCAACCGGAAGAGTCCAACACTTAACAATAGGATCCAATGAGGGGACAATCAAACCCAAAAAATGAGAATATATAGCAGAGGCATCAAGGGAGGCCGCACGAGACACAATGTGCACATCAAAATCCTAGGATGAGTTATCCTTCGAAGAGACTGGAACCTCAACAATCAAGTGGTCTTCATTAGCGTTCTTCCACCAAGTGGCTGAACCTTTTTTATGAGAAAGAGAGCAATCCAAATCCAAGTGGCCAATAGTGAAGCAACGATTACATTATTATTACTATCATTTAGCTGCAATAATAATTTCAATCAGCATTTGTTTACTTAAATATTGAAACAAAAAAATAAAAAAAAATAAGAACGCCTAATGGGGAAACTAATAGAAGGAAACATTTATTGATCAACTTTTTGGTTGCTTCCAATAGTAACATGGTCTTTCTTGGTGTAAATAATTATTCATCTTGGATGTTATTACACCTTACTTAATTTTACTTAGGAAATGCATTTCATAGTAGTTTGGGTATGAGACACTTGGGTGTTTGTGCCACATTGGGATAGTGTGTGTACGAGAAATTCCACCTTTTATGGTGTTGATCTTGTTACTACTTTATCATATCCACTTATTGTGGAGCGATAATTCCACCTTCGATGGGTGATCCACCTCATGTGGAATATGTTATTGTTTCTTCTACCTACCCACACCTATTTCCTACCTACCCTTGTTTCTTATTGAGCCACATGTCATGTTTGTGTGCTCACATATCCATATAGCCTTACCTATATAAGCAGGTTCATATTCATTGTAAACAACAACTATTGATCATTTTCTATTGATGAGAATATAGTTTATTCTTGTCCTATATTGTGTCTCTATTTTGTACATTTCATTGAGCTCGTGATCTTGGCAAAATCTCACATGGTATCAGAGCCATTAGAGTGTCACTGATTCGTCTTGAGAGGCACTATTGCGACGTCAAGAGGCAGGTCTGAGGAGCAACATCTTTTGGAGGCGTCCTAGACCAAATCCGACCTCGTCATTGCATCCAGGTGGCCGTTTCCATGAATTTTGGTTATAAAGTCCACCTATTTTGGTGAGAAAAAATTTTTTTGCCCATTTTGGCTTATTATTGTACGAATTTTGAAAAAAAAATTATTATTATTTTTTCTGCAAAATAAAATAAAATTTATTGTATGGTCGAAAAAAATATATTTTTCATCAAAATTAATTTCGGAAAAAAAAAATTTCAAAAAAAAAAATCAAAATTTTGGGGGTCCAAAGACCCCCCCAATCTGCAAGTCTACAGGGCTCCACCACCGGCGGCACCACCACCCACCCGGCACTGCTGTCGCGCAGCTCTGCCCACCGGCAGCCTCACCACACAGCCGCAGTCGCGCCTCCCGTCGCATCACCTCCCTGTCGCGCCGCCCCCGCCAGCCCCTCAGTCGTCGTCGTCGACACCGCCGGAGACTCCCGCCACCGAATTCCAGCAACCGCCACCTGCCTTACGGCAGCCACCCACTGGAACGCTAATGACTGCCAACAGGGCCTGCCTGAGCGCCACATCAGCAAACTGAGCCCAGTCAGTAGCCACGTCAGCAGCCCAATTGGCTGCCAAATCACTTGCACAATCAGCGCCTAGTCAGCCGTGAAGTTTTGGCGATGGTCATACAGCCGTCAAAATTAACCCTGCAAGTCGATGACATCATCATTCCCTGCAGGTCGATGACGTCATCATTTTTCGAACATTTTAGCAGGCCCCTCTCGTTGAGCTTTTTGATTTTGCAGTCCAACTTCAAATGGCCATATCTTGTTCATTTTTGCTCCTTTTTGGTGCAATTTTTTTTTAAATGGGCTAGAATTTTGTGTACTTTCACGTGGTGGAATTATTTTCTGATTTTGATCAACATATTTTTCAGAATTCTTAGTTTTTGGTGACCATACCTGTCCAATCCTCGTTTCTGCAACTTTCGGGACTCTGTTTGGGCTCATACGAACTCCTTTTCAGGTGTCGTTTTTTTTTAAAGTGCATTATTTTTTGTCTACTCTCAGAATATGCTATCAGTTTGCAGCAATTGTGGGTAGAAATTGTACTTTCATCATATGGTCTTATTTGGCCAATTTGGCATTTGTATTGCATAGATCTATATTTTTGGTCTTTTTCTTTGTAGTTCTCGGCCTATTGGGGCAGTTATAAAACAAAATCAGAAGTCCACCTTGCCATTTTTTGCAAGTGGCCTATTGTACACGCACTACATATAAAGTGCCAAAATCATCCATTTTGGGGGTACTTTGATTGAGTGAATTTGGGGGGTGTCTCTTGTGCTTTTGTGCTCTTATGCTCCTTCCTTTCTGTTGCTATGGGTTCTTCTAAGTTTCCTCTCTTAACTCCTCATAAGTATGCTACTTGGAAAATTGATGCATGGAGTAAACTTATGGAAAAAGGACTAACTCATTACATTGATGGAACTATTGTTGCTCTCGTTGATCCTAAGGTTGATCCAGTTGGTCACTTGGATTGGCTCACTAAAAATATCATGGCAATTGGTACCTTAAGAAAGTATGTATCAAAGGATCTCATTTTTCATATTGAGAAATGTACTCTAATCAAAGATGTTTGGCAAAAGTTTCAAGACTTGTATGGTCAAGTTGATGAGATTAGGGGATATTAGATTGATAGTGATCTCAACATGTTGGATCCCAAGAACTTTGATACTATACAAGATTATGTCACTAAGGCAAATGAGTTGAGGGCACATCTCAAAGATTGTGGCATTGATAAGAAGGATACTCAATTGATCTTCAACTTGATGGGCAAGCTTCCACAAGAATATGCAACATTTGTTTCTAGTTTCCAAACCCATAGGATGACAATGGGTTCAAGCTACACAATGCCTACATTTGATGCTTTCGTTGAAATGTTGATGATGGAACAAACTAAGTTGATAAGCATGGGCATTTTTAAGGCTTCTAAGTCTCAAGCATTAGTGGCAAATCAAGGGAACAAAGGAAATCAAGGAAAGGACAACTCAAACAAGAAGAAATGGCAATCAAAGCCTAAGGACAAAGCATCATCCTCTCCACAACAAAGAGATACATCCTCTTCCAAGAGGGATAATTCACCAAAGAGGGAGAGACCTATTTGTGCCTATTGTAAAAAGTTTGGTCATGAGGAGCATCGTTGCCATTCTAAGAAGATTGATGAGCTCACACATATCCTCAAAAAGCATAACATTGATTTGCCTAATGTCTACAAGAAGGATGATTCATCAACTTCCACTTCCTCACAGTCAAAAGGAAAAAGGCAAGCATTCATGGCTTCTACAAGTGGGAAGACTCACTCTTTTGGGACAAGAAAAGGAAAAGCTCTTTGTGCTACTACCAGTCATCATTCAGAAAGATGGCTTCTAAATTCAGGGGATTCTCATCATATGGCATCTTCGCAGTCTATGTTCTCTACATTTGAGCCTTGCACCATGCTGCAATTTTTGATGGGCAATCATACATACATGGATGTGATTGGGAAAGGATCTATTGACATTGGGGATAACTCCTTCAATGATGTGTTGTGTGTACCCCACTTGACAAACAATCTCCTTTCTATCTATCAAATCACACATGGCGCAACTAAGAGAGTTGTGGAGTTCACACCTGAGTTTTCATTAGAGACTTGGAGACTAGAGATATCATTGTGACTGGGGTGGTTGATCATGCATCTCGTTTATACTCCTTTTCAGATTTTGTTGATGATGATGATTTCACATTTGATGATTCTACACATGATGATCACACTTCTTGTGATGGTTCAGAGGAGAACTTTGGGCACTTGAACATGGGGATTCTCACATGTGACCCCGTTCTTGAGCCTTGTATTTCATCTCCTCATATTGATATCACATCACCTATTGCACCTGATGATGCGGATAGTGCGACAGTTTTGCCTTCATGTGATTTAGTGCAGCAGGATATTCATTGTCTTCCAGCTTCAGATTCATGGGATGATTACTTGATAGACATTGCAGGATCCTACATTGCAGATTTGGGAGACATCATTGATGACATTCATCTTCTCTTTGTTGAAGATGATCCTTCTTCGATTGTTGTGAGGGAACACTCTGACCCTCTTGTTATTCTTTCGAGGTTGACATGATTGTGGATACTTATGTACAGCAGTTGGAGGATGTCTCTTTATGTTTAGAGGAGACATGTGAGTCTTTGGGACATTTTCTACATCATCTCTACTAGATCTTGGAGTGCCTTTTTCAGCAGTGTGGTGCAGTTTACCACCTTTGGAGGGGGTATCTTTCAGCATCAACATGGGGACACTTGAGCAGTTTTTAGAGATTCCTTTCATCATGGGTATTTTTTCTACATCTTCCCTTCATGATTGGGGAGACTTCATGGATACGCCTTTGGTTTTGTTTATTCCTAAGGGGAGGAATGTTGTTTGACATTTGTGGAGCAGTTTCTTCATACATCGAGCTTCTATCATTGGTGCAGATTCCACATTGAGGGGCGGCTTCCTAGTCTCTCTTCTTCTTCTTCTCTCATATGGGGGGAACTTTTTCCTCACATGGGGTTTTGTCCTTCACATACTTCTATGAGAGTTCTTTGTATCTAGTTTTCATCTCTCTTTTGGGGGAGGATTTTTTCCCATTGGGTTTTTCTCTCTTTCCCCACTTTGTGAGAGATTTCATTTCATTGGTTTGCATGCATTTGCATTTGTACATGGGTACCTAACATGGCCTAATAGTCGGGACCCATCTTGCATTGCTTAGTTGCATTGTAGACTTAAGTGCATTCCCCTAAGTTGCACTTAAGGGGGGGTGTTGGTGTAAATAATTATTCATATTGGATATTATTACACCTTACTTAAGTTTACTTAGGAAATGCATTTCATAGTAGTTTGGGTATGAGACACTTGGGTGTTTGCGCCACATTGGGATAGTGTGTGTAGGAGAAATTCCACCTTTTATGGTGTTGGTCTTGTTACTACTTTATCAAATCCACTTATTGTGGAGTGATAATTCCACCTTCGGTGGATGATCCACCTCATGTGGAATATTTTATTGTTTCTCCTACCTACCCACACCTATTTCCTACCTACCCTTGTTTCTTATTGAGCCACATGTCATGTTTGTGTGCTTACATATCCATATAGCCTTGCCTATATAAGCAGGCTCATATTCATTGTAAACAACAACTATTGATCATTTTTGATTGATGAGAATACAGTTTATTCTTGTCCTATATTTTATCTCTATTTTGTCCATTTCATTGAGCTCTTGATCTTGGCAAAATCTCACTGTCTTCCTAAAATCAAAGGCTCCAATGATTGACCAAACAATACTGCAAGGAGCTTACGAAACCACACTACTTCGCGAGTTGCTACACATGCTGCAATGTATTCTGCCTCTGCAATGCTTAGAGCTACTAAAGACTGCTTCCTGCTACACCAGGAAATCATAGCAGATCCCAAGCTGAAGCAACAACAAGAAGTGTTCTTTCGGTCAGTAACACTCCATGCCCAATCAGAATCAGAATATCCTTCAAGAATCGGGCCCATACTGGAAGAGTATTTCAAGCCATATCCAACTGTGCCACACAAGTATCTCAAGATATGCTTGACTGCAACTAGATGTATAACTTATCATTTTGCAGCTTCCGCTACACTAGAAGGTTCAGACTCAATAAGATTACACATTAATGCAACATAACCAGAAAATCTTTGTGGTCTTTTGCTTTCTCTGAATGTTCCTCTAGGAGTAGCAAACTGTTATGCTTCCTGTTGTAGACACTCAAAATTGGTCATCACTCTTGCGTCGCTAACCTAATTTCTAACATGTCTTCTATGTCACATTTGATTTTCATCATATGATGACATTATGTCATTATTCTAATTTAAATTTTCTATTTTCCTAATCATTTAAATCATTTCATCATTAATCATTCATTTCCTAACTTTAATTAAAAAATCTTTATTATTTAATTAAATTCAATTTCATTTTCCTCATAATTGAATAATTTCTTTAAATTATTTAATTAGCTAATTCATTCATCATAATTTATTTATTTAATAAAATCTTAATTATCTTCTTCCAAAAATCAAGAATGGAAACAAATCTTTATTTATTTTTATTTAATTAATTTAATTTCTAATTATCATCATCCAAATTCAAAAATGGGAATAAATCGAGAAAATGATTTAAAAATTAAAATAAATCTTTATCCAATTTAAATAAATTATTTTCTCATATTCTCCCAATTTAAAAAAATGGAAAGTATGTCATCATCTGCTTTATATGATTTTTAAAAATCATTATCATATCTTCCTAAAAATTGAAAATAGAAGCAACCAATCAACTTTTGATTTTCTTGATTTATCTTCTTGGAAAATATCTCTTTAATCTCAATTTAAAATTCGAAAAATGAGATATGCCCAGTCAAAAGTTGCTTATGCCATCTTTTTTAATCCATCTTGATTCTCCAATCTTGTCTTCAATCTTCTATAAATTTATCAATCTTTTCTTATCAAAAAAGAACCACATTTCGAGTATCCTTATGCTATCAATTTCATTATTATCTTGCTTGCAACACACTTGCTTTGTAGGTGGCATCCACAAATTTGAAGGAGAAAGAAGAACAATGGAGGAACAATGAAGGAGATTTCAACATTTTGGTTTGCGTTTCTTTTGAATCTTGTCTTTATTTCCTTTATTGAATGTATTAGGATTTCATTTCATTGCAATCTAGTTTTTGTGGTTGAGCTAGTTTAATATTGCTTTGATGCATCCCAAATTCCTAGTTACACCTGCATAGTGTTTTGTGCCCAAAGAGGTCTCTTTCGAAACACAACAATATCTCTAGGCCCATTAGTGGGATCCAAAGGTTCAATTGGGTCATTACTCATATCAGGTTTTGTAGTCTTCCTCTGAATCTCAGGAGCATGATCAACATCCATGTCTTGAGGAGTCTCATCATCTATCTCCATGCATGAGCCCTTTGATTTCCTGAATGCAACATCTTCCTCAAATGTGACATCCCTGCTAACTTCTATTTGCTTCTGACAAGGAATGTAAATACGGTAGTCTTTGGAGGTTTCACTATAGCCTATAAATATTCCTCTCTTGCCAAAAGGCTCCAACTTGGTTCTCTTGACCTTGGGAATATGAACATACACAGAACAACCAAATATTCTCAAGTGGCTAATATCAGCCTTGAGACCTGAGAAGGCTTCTTCAGGAGTCATATTTTGTAATATCTGATGAGGACATCTATTCTGAACATACATTGTTGTTCTAGAGGATTCTGCCCATAGAAAAATCTAAAGGTCTTGATCATGAATCATAGCTTTTGCAACTTCAACAATAGATTTTTTCTTCCTTTCAACAACCCCATTTTGTTGAGGGTTGTAAGGAAGACAGAAATTCCTCTTGATCCCTGCCTCAATACAGAAATCACAAAAGCTACCCGAGGTGTATTCACCTCCATTATCAAACCTTAAAATTTTAATTTTCTTTCTAGAGATATTTTCGAAGAGAGCTTTAAACTCTTTAAACCTACCTAGGACTTCATCAAACTCTTTAGACCTTAAGAAATAAATCCAAGTCTTCCTATAGTAGTCATCTATAAAAGTTACATAATACAAACATCCACTTAGGGATGGAATTGACATTGGACCACATAAATCTGAATGTACAAGATCTAGTATTTCTTTAGACCTACTTTCACTGCTATGAAAAGGACTTTTAGTATTTTTACCCATAGCACAACCTTTACAAGTACCATCATTTACATGAATGAGTTTAGGAATACCTTTTACCATCTTCTCCAAAGATGGAAGAGCCCTGAAGTGAAGATGTCCAAGTCTTTTGTGCCAGAGTTTGTTAGAACTAGAAGAATCGTGAATAAGAGCTTGAACTAGGAGAGTGGAGAGTTTGTATAAACTCTCATGTTGATTTTCGATCACACAAGCAGTCTTGATGTTGGAGTTCTTAGGCCAAGCAAGAAATCTTCCTTCAGAAAATGCAATTTGATAGCCCTTATCCTCCAGGGCTGAAATAGACACAAGGTTCCTCTTGATCCCTGGTACGAACAAAACGTCACTTAGGTGTAGAGAAACTCCAAATTCAAGTTTTAGAGATGTAGCACCAACTCCTCTTACAGCATAGCATGCATCGTCCCCAATAATGACTTGGAGATGTGACTCTTTCTCCACTAGATCAGAAAGGTGCTCCCAATGACCGGTGATATGTCGAGAGGCTCCACTATCAATTAACCATGTATCACTGTCTATAGGAACATTGCTTGATAATGTTGATATGAAAAGAAAACCATTGGAGTTATCTTCAACCTCCTTCTGAGATGAGACTTCATTGATGTTTGCTCCTTGATGATTAGGTCTTGTTAAACAATCCTTTGCAAAGTCACCAAACTTGTCACACCTAAAACACTGAATGCGAGAGAGATCTTTCTTCGTCTTCCTAGAATCAAGGGCGGAATTTGATTTGAAATCTCTATTCTTTTTGAAGTTGCCCTTCTTCCAATACTTTCGTTTCTTGGTAGATTGAGTGGCAAGAAAATGTGTATCTTCATTTTGAGAACTCTTGACAATTCCTCTAGCAGTCAATCTTGATTCTTCTTGAATACAATTTGCACGGAGTCGATCAAACTTAGATAATTTGGACCTTCCACTTAAGCTTTGGATAAATAGCTCCCACGAATGAGGCAGACCATTCAAGGCTAGCATAATAAGGTCTTTATCTATCACTTGATCTCCAATTGCACTTAGTTGATCTCTTAATTCTGAAATTTTCATGAAGTAAGTGATGACTGAATCTCCTTTTGCCATCTTCACTTGGTGGAGTTGTTGTCTCAAGGCAAGAGCCCTACTTACGTTGTTAATCTCATATAAACCCTCCAAGGTCTTGAACATATCTCTTGCAGTTGTCATCTTGGAGATGAGAGGCACCAAGTGATCCCTCATGGAGTCGATTAATATCTTCTTTGCTTTGATGGCATTCTTCTTGAATTGCAGTTTCTCCTCATGATCTTCAGGTTCGAATAAATCATTTTCCTCTATGAATTGAAGAAGATCATTTTTTTCAACTGCAATGAGCACTATGAACTTCCATGAGGTGAAGTTAGATGCACCTTCAAGCCTATCTTCGACTTTAAGACCGTTCACCATTTTCGAGACTTAGAGATACTGCTCGATGGAGAGAGAAAGGAGAGAATACTTAGAAGTTGTATAGAATCTAATCACGATCTTCTTTCACAGTGGCTCTGATACCATGTTAAGTTTTATGATCAAATTAGATAACACAATAATTCACACAAATGCACAGATATTATCTTGGGAAAGCCTTCCTCTTGAAGGTGAAAAACCCAGCAATGAAGTATAGTTTATTATTTCAAGGATGACAAGTAATATTACAATGATTCACTTCACTCTTTGAAGTAATCGATTCACCCTTGACTGTTGTAACCAATTTGAACTCCTGTAGCCGTGAGGACTACTTAATGAAGGCCAATCCTTATTTGATCTAGCATCTAGAATGATGAATCGCCTAGAGAAAGAGAGCACACCACTAATGAATGAATACGATTTGCTTGAGGGACACGAACTGCAGAAGGATATCGTTGTTGATGTCAAAGAAGAAGATGATGTGATCTGAATGCATACGAATTGCCCAAGGAGAATGAAGGAGGCGATCTATATATAACCATGTCTTAATCAAGCAACACGAATTATCCATAAGTCGACTATGATATTAAACAACATGTCTTTTCAATAACACGTCTCATGCCAAAGGTCACAACGTCCAAGGTGACCACTTATTAGTTGTGCTTTTTATTAATAAGTTGTTTCATTACAAAGGACAGAAATGAGGAATCGAACATATTAAATGTGTAAGGCCGATTAGGCCCTTCACACATTTGGTGGCAAAGTCGGCCCTGTAGGATTCAACCGAAGCTATCCATCAACACAGCCCACTTATTATTTTCAATATTTGATGAAATTATGATGAAGGTTGGGCTGCAATATGTCTTCCAATTTGTCATTGACAATATAGCAAATTGTGTGACAGCAAACAACTTTCTTAGGGAGCATTACCCTACATTTTTTTGAGACCCATGCGTGACACATTGCCTTGATTTGACCCTTGAGGACATCGGTAAACTTGAGTGCGTTAAATCCACAATAAAAAGAGGGATATCAATCACCAAATTGCTTTATAGCCTCGCTAAGGTGTTGAGCATGATGAGAATCTTCATTTAGGGAAAGAAGCTTGTGATACCAAGTGCAACAAGGTTTGCCAATAATTTATTAGCATTGTAGAAATTAAGTGCCTCAAAAATAAACATTAAATGCATATTTGTTTTATTGGATTGGGTAATTGTTCCTCTACTAGTCAAATGGAGGGTATCACCATTTCACATCTTATGTTTGACGAGGCATTTTGGATGGACGATATGAGATTGTGCAAATTTCAAAGCCCTTAGTCAAAATCTTGTGATTGGTTGATAAGGATAAACCTCCTATGGGTTATTTTTATGAAGCAATGCATAAGACAAAGGAGGCAATATGGTCCAAACTTGGAGAATGATGAAAGCAGGTTCATGCCAATTTGGAAGACTAATGGTGCTAAATGGGATCCCCAAACAAATTGTCACCTCCATGCTATATGATAATTTTTTGAATCCTCCAATATTTTACAGTTCATCATAAAATAAGGATGAAGCGAGAGCAAGGTCATTCAAGTGCATTTCTACAATCTTTCCTAATGCAGAGGAAAGATGAGCAACCATTCTAGATTTGCCATTGTACAAGCAAACAAAGGGCTTCTTCTCCAACATCTACACAATGGAATCAAGGAAGACACTAACACTAGGTATTCAATTGGAATCAAGGAAGACATTAATAGAAGGTATTTAGTTTTAAAATTCATCTTTTGTCATCAAAATCCATTTAGTCTTTTTGCTTATTGACTATTGAAATATATTATTGATTTATTAATAACTTTTGCTTTTGCAACTAATCTAATGTTAGGAAAATGGTGGGGTTACTTTAGTAGTGACACAAATTACTTCACTATTTTATAGTGTATTCTAACCCAACAATGGAGTTCTTTTGCTTATGAGCATTCTTGGAGTACATTTGAGGCTTGAGCATTCTACACTTTGAGAAACATAACCATTTGAGCCATTAGCAAATGAATGATTTGTTTTTTGTCCACCTGAATGATTGTCTTTACATGAAAAATTGAGGTAAGAAATTTTTCAAGTTTATGATTTCTAGTTTCAATAATTCTCTAGCATAAACTAGTAGATCAAGAACTTACGCAATCATCATTGCTAGTCATAGGTAGTGTCGAAAATGATCAATCAATTGATATCGATGACATTCAACTCGAGATGGACTGCAATTAATGTGGAGCTTTCATTTAGTGAAGAGGATTTGGCTATCTTGAATGAGACTTTGGACTATTGTGACTACACTCATGTCCCGAACATGAACGAAGAGGCATTAACTTCCACTTCACATTTCAAATCATGGCTTCCTTAAGAGTTTATTTGTTTCTCCAATTTTGTTTTGTATATTTACTCTATGACTGAACATTTGATACTTGAGAAGAATTCAAAAGTAATTTGCAATAACGAATTTTATTTGTCCTATAACTATAGTGTGGACTTTTTTTCTCTTCCTATGCACTCAATTTGGCTTGAAATTACAATTGCAGTTTTTCTTTCAATGTTTCTACAAGTATTTAGTGTTCTTTTTATTTGTCCCCCCAACCAAACCCCCCCTCCTAGTGTTTTTACATTTTAAACCCATGTAATTGAATTCTATTTACACATTCAATTTTTCATGTCATAATGCTACTATAAGGTGAAATGCCATTCGAGATGGCATAGCAGGAATGTTAATGGTGCCAATCATAGGAGGGGTTCCAATGCATCAGTTAAGGGTTGCATGCTCCTTGGATTTGCATAAAATTATATTGTATGACATTTTTATTCACAACTCTATAGTCCTGCTCTATAACCTCTGCTTACAAAAGACATGCTCTTTAGATACAAGAGGGTAATTTTTTTCTGGTGACATACTTCTCAGGTATAGGATGCCAAATTATTCCTACTAGTGTGCTTTCTACCTAGTTCTAGATTTAATAGCAGGCAATCTCATTTTAGCTATGAATGGGTGCAAGCAAGAGCTAAGCAATTCTTGGAGTTCATGTGTTTTCTTAATTTTATGCTTGTTATGGCCTGGCATGATAAGATGGGTCACTACATTACTTAGAAAGTATATTAGCTATGAAAGGGTGCAATCAAAAGCTAAGCAATTCTTGGAGTTCATGTGTTTTCTTAATTTTATGCTTGTTTGTGGCCTAGAATCATAAGATGGGTCACTACATTGCTTAGAAAGTATATTATACCATGGTAATGCAATTATCCTAAACAGAATGAGACTTGGAACCATAATTGACAATTTTAACTACTTGGAATTTGACCACATCAGTGCCCTTTCAAGACTGTCTGTACTATTAATCATATGAAAGTGTAACCTAACATGCTAAAGTAATTTAAAATCAATGTCAAATAACTCAAACTACAGATCAAAATATCAACTTAGCGATAATATAAATTTTATTGATATGGTATAGAATGACAAGCAACAAGCAATAAAGTTTGTCCACCCATTCTAAGACTAGCATAACTCTCCTTATAAATTCAACTATAGAAAGTTTTATCAATTATAAGCACCATGATTATTCTGCCACGGCAATTATCTATTCTAAGATTTCTGCGGGGTATCTGCAAATCTCCATGTCTTATGATTCATGGACTCATAGGTTCGGATACCTACAACTTCATCAGCTGGCAATGAATCAGCAATTTCTTGCAAGTCCCTTTGCGAGAGTTTTATGTTCAAGGAGCCAATATTTTCGTCCAGGTTCTTGGTTTTAGTAGTTCCTATCAAAAGTCAATAGAACATCACTGCATATACTAGCAACTATAATTTTTCAAGTCAAAACATTCCCATTGATGAAACAGAGATATGGAAAATAGACTCACCAGGAATGGGAACAACATCATCACCTTGATGCAGAACCCATGCAAGAGCAAGCTGACCAGGTGTACACCCATACTTTTTGGCTAAATCTGCAATGCGGGTGTAGAAAACTTTGTTCTTCTCCAGATTTTCCCCTCTAAAACGTGGATGATTAACCTGACCCATAGGCATGATATTAATTGAAATTTCAAATCACGTGGAAAGAAAATGTTCATAAAGGAACTCGATTCTCAGTCTTTAAGAATCTTGTACAAGCTCAATCAGGACAAAGAACATATTTAGGGCCAGTTCCTAAATATAATTTGAATTTTGAAACATACCAATGAACTATTTTCTGGTAAGCTCTCCACAACTGCCTTTCCAGAGAAGAATCCACGACCAAGAGGACTGTATGGTACTATACCAATGCCTAACTCCCTGATGACAAAAAAGCACAGTTCATATTCTATCAGTTATGGGAACAAAAAATGAAAAAGTATTAACACTTCCTTCCATCCAAAAATTGAACTCTTTTCCAAACATCATATTAGAGATCTGTAGAACTAAATCCAACATGTCTAACAGCCATATGAGAAAGGTAGACGATCTTCTTAAAGAGTTTTCACTGCGAATAGTTTTGTATCATCTCACTGATTAACATGACTAATAGAGTTTTTATATTAGGTTTCCAGATGCTTTTGTTTCTCAGATAATCATTTCTATTATTATGACTATTTTCAACATTTTAGATTTCACACGTTTTAACAATGATCTTGTGAAACATGCCCAAAGGGTTTTGGGCAAGAGAGAAATGACAAATTTCACACCACAGGCCCATGTTTCATTCTCAATGGCTCTTGACAATGGTGAATGGGAACACCTGGCGATAGAAGGGATCAAGTGTTGCCATAATAAATATTCAAGCCTACCCTCCTCTCTAGAAGATCTGCCTCAATATTTACTGGCCCTAACATTTTTCTAGTGGAAGGCTAACAGCTAACATGGACACACCACATTAGCTACAATATGAGCCTTTTGTGGTGCTGGTGTGAACAGATTCAATCCTAACATCTAGAATAAACAGTTTTTCTTTCCAAAAATCTCTCATTTTTTTACAATCCTTAAAAAATTGTTTGTTACATGTTAGATTGGAAGGTTGCAGCTAGAACAGAAACAAGAACGAGCTTTGTTTTGTGGAGTTGAAAAGAATGTGATGCAAAACAAAAACAAAACAAAAAAACAGGCTTCCATCAAAATAATCCATGTTATCATGAAATTTCCAAGGGGCGTGGAATTGGAATCACAATGACCCCAAGGCATTGCTCCAAAGCATGTCATAAGGTGTATTAAGAAGACATAACCACTTGTTTCTTTGCCTTATATGCTTTCACCTCCTTTATTTCTTTCATCTAGCTATTCATGTACATTTTGACTGAATTCATTCAAAGTATCACTTACCTTATTCTTTGTATCTTCATTTATGATTTCTTAGCTACCATTGCTAGGAGCAGACCGGTGACACTTGTTATTGTTTCCATTCCACAGATAACCATGGAAAAGGAGAAGTTGCAGACAAAAGCCACTACAAGGTACAAGAGTGCAGAGGCTACTACGGTGGAAGTTCCTGAGGAGAGAAGCTGGGCATAGGCAAACGGAGAATCTCCTACCATAAACATAAAGTATATAACCAACCAACCTTGAAACTTTAAAAGCTACTTACTTTTGAAAAAGATATTCAAGAGGAGACTAAGAATCCCAACCATAATGTTCAGCATCAAAGCCAAAACTTCTCAAAGGAGCACTCTAATACAGATTTCAATCTTCATCAAACTTCTAGATGCTATTACATGTTACTAAGAACTACAGCCAGAAGGGGCTTCATCTAGCAGAAATCTAATGTCTATGTATGATTGATTCATGGCTAATGGCCACATTTTTCTTATGACTCAATGAGGTGATCCAAGGGTACACGGTGACGTGTCCTCATGATTTTTTCCCATGTCCCCATACTAGGGATGTTCCGGGGCCACAGGGATGGCTCAGGGATGTTTCCAAGCCATCCCCAAAAATCGGAAAACTCGTCAGAAATGTTTCTAGGATGGCGGAACAACATGGGGACAATGTGGGGACAGTCGACCATCCCCAAAACACGGTGACATCTGAGACATCCCCCAACCATCCCAAGGATGGTCAGCCGTCCCCAAATTTCCAACAACTTTTTGAAAAAATGCTCAGGTTTTGAGAAAAAACAATTTTAAATGTTTCTCGTAGCCCCCACACCCCTTTAAACCATAACATAACAAATATAACATTTCATATGTAGCATTTGACTTCATTTTTGCATAGAAAATTTTGCAGCCAAGTTAGAAAGACAAAGCAGCAGGGTTTGAAGGTGCTATTGGAAAAACCAGCATTGGTTAGCAACAAAGGTTGGTAGTGAGGTAGCCACCAGCAAGAGAAGTGAAAGAGCTACTATATTAATCATTCATTTGTTCTTTTTTTTACAAATTTCTTAAAATTTTAAAAGATGAAATGTATGATTTTTTTATTTTTATTTTATTTTCAGTTTCCAAATTCCAAAACAAAACATGAGCAGCAGTAGTGAGAGTACTGGACATGATAAGAGGGAAGAAGAAAATTAAAACCAACTTGGGGGTTCATCAGGGTGTCGTAGTGGTAAGGGTGAAAGGGGGTTCATCAGGGTGTGGTAGTGGTATGCGTGAAAGGGAGAAGCCTCAAAAAAATCCATTCGAATGCCCTTCCAAAGTTCTGAAAGATTATGCAAAAGGCCACTTTAATTCTAAGAAACCTCTTCTTCAATTGGTGACAGCCCTAGACAAAGACAAAATGAGAAATTCAGCAGGTTCTAGATTGTGGTTGTGTCACATTTGTAAAGATCATTTTAAAGGGAACTACACAAGAGTATACTCTCATCTATTGGGTTTTACAACCAAAGGGGTGAAGATTTGTAAAGACATAAACGAGAATGAGAGAGTAGAGTGTTCTAGATTGCAGATGGAGGCAAAATCAGAGTCTAAGGGGCTGCTGATGTCAACACAATTTGCACAATCAGCTATGCATATGCCCTCTATATTTGGTAGTGCTAGTGATAGTGCTTGTGGTAGTGCTAGTGATAGTGCTTGTGGTGATGTTCATGTTTTCACAAGACGGAAGAAGAAGACTATTTCTAGTGAGCAGCCACATATAGTTGCAAGTGCTCGAGATGTGGCAGAGCCCTCCATTGCCAAATTTTTCTATGCCCATGCCATCTCATTCCATGTAGCACATTCTTTTTCAAACAAATATTCAAAGATGTTGTTTCTATTTGTTGAATTTAGTCATTGATGTCAATATGCTCGGTGTCAGCTGATTGATTTCCTTGGTTCTGTTAGCGACATATGTAAGTTGTTGATGTCAATATGCTCGGTGTCAGCTGATTGATTTTCTTGGTTCTGTTATCCACATATGTAAGTTGTTGATCTCTTTGTGCTTTGTCAACTTGCTGTTCAGTTTGTGCCACCTGTGTGGCTTTTTCGGAAGAATTTGCAGAGATATTCTTTTTCTTGTGCTGCGTTGGGTGTGAAGTGGCATTAAGTGTTTACATGCTGGTTAAAAAAGAAGATATGTTACTGATTCCTGATGACTGTTTGCTTCTCTGCGTCTCTTGCAACGCCTTCCCAGACATTGACAGTTGACCATGTGTTAGAAGTTGCTTTGTGCAGACGTTTTTTTGGCAGCTTTGATATATGCTGTGTCTATTGGACACATTTCCTGTACGTGGTCAAGTGGATATCACCTTGTACAGAGGCGTTTTTGGAACTCTTCATTCCTTGATTGGGTGTGTGTAACGGAAGTCAGTGGAGTAACATTATGCTGGGTGTGTGCGATGAGTGTGCTTATCTCTCTATGAACTTGGAAGTTACAAGTCATTTATTGATTGGTGGCACCATATAGGAGATTTTCGAGAGTGTTAAGATAGCGTTTTCTTTTTCTGCTCTCTGCAACATCTTCAAATGTAAGTCTTCTGAAAAAGGCATTTTCTTTTTATTTTTCTGTGCTGATCAGCTTTTGTAGAAAAATTTTGGTGGTGCGTGATGTGTTGTTTTAGCTTAAGTTCGCTGCCATTTTACAACTGATATACATCAGATGATATATCGTGTATGCTGATCTTCTTGGGTTGAAGTATATAGTGTGTAAAAAAATATGAATCGTATATAGTCTTCCTTGAGAGTGATGTCTGCATTGTGCAGTTGCGTGATTTTGGAGTGATGAATATAGTGTGGTAAATATGAATCAAACTTTTGATGATGTTCACTTACGCAGTGAAAGGTTGAAGAAAATCAGGAAGTCTACAATGATGCTGAAACATATATGTCCTTCGTGCTGAGTTTGAATGGTGTGACAATGAGGAACGTGTATTGCTCAAGCAGTGGTTTTTACAGTTGTCTCAGACAGTGAACATTATCTCAGTTTAAAAGTGTGGAGGTTTTATATTTTTGCAGAGGAGGAAAATATTTGAAGATTGAATTGAAAGTCTGGTTATTTTGTGCAGTGCAACAAACTTCAATGACTTGTAGTTTCTTCAATCAATGCATTGAAAGAATTTTTGGGGGGATTGAAAGGTGCAGAGTCACAATATCATTTTGCTTAACATTACACAGATTTTAAGGAGTTTACGCATTTCTGAGTAAAACATAGAGCTTGTTGTACATTCAAATTTCTGAACTTGTACTTTGTGTGGTTGGGTAGGTGCTCATTAAGGTTGTAACCTTTGTATTGAGTCGGTGCTCATAGTTTGAATTGTAGTTCACTTTTGTAACAGGGTTGGTGCCCATCTTATTTGAATAGATGTTTTTCAGTGCCCTGGTTTTTTACCCGAAAGGGTTTTCTACGAGATAATTCTTGTGTCCTCTTAGCTTGATATGGATTTTAATTTGTTTAAAAAGTTATTGAACTATTGATTCACCCCCCCCCCCCCCCCCGGAACCCTTTCAATAGTTCTATTTTGTATTTCACTATTGGTCCCTCATTCATTCCCCCTCGAGAACATAAACTACACACTGCACTCATTGACAAAGAATATTTCAAGGTGAGTTTGGTGATGGACATGAGACTGTTGGATTAGGACAGGTTGCTCTATTGTCATGGATGGGTGGACTGATATTAGACATCGGCCGCTTATCAACATCATAATCACATGTTCAGTTGGCTCATATTTTCTTAGAGTTATTGATTGTTCTAGAAGTGCAAGGATGTAAAATTCCAATTTCATATTCCAAGTGATGCCACAAAGGAGTTTGGGGCCTCCAATGGTGTGCAAGTGATCGCTCATTTGAAACATGTGCAAATTAACTGGTATAATGGTGGAAGGTGCTTACAAGCATATCTTTTGGGCCCCTTGTTGTATCCATGCATTGAACCAAGTCACCACGTTCGAAATCGAATTCGAATTCAGCAACCATAAAATTCGGATGAAGTTCGGCAAGGGCAAAAAATTCGGCATTAAATTTGCCTTATATAATTTTAGTTTATTTTTAAATATAAGTGATATATCCAATAAATTATCAAATAGTTTAAGATTGTAAAATAGATTTGAAATCATTATAAAAAGATATCACATTTATAAAATATAAACCATAAGAAACATGTGAAATCATGATTGTTGAGATTTTTTTTTGTCAAAAAAATACAATCAAAAGTCAAGACTTTAGAACTTCAAAAGAGTTACAAGCCATCAAGAGTGTTAAGATGTTTTTTAGTCAAAAAGGTACAATCAAAAGTCACGATTATAGAACTGCAAAAAAGTTCCAAGTCATCAAGAGAACATGGCTGAGTTGTTGTAGCATCATCATCAATATCACTGCCCAATTCATCATCCAGAAAGTCAGGCTCATCTACAACTCCAGCTGCTATGTCTTCTGAAATACGTTGTTGTGAAGAAGATGTGGAGTCATTTGCTGATCTGTTCATGAACAATTTTATATTGTTGCAAATGTAGACAAGATCTCCCAACTTTCCGAACAGCGACTTGTTTCTCTTTTTGGAATGGATGTGGTCAAAGCAACTCCAATTCCTCTCACAAGCTAATGAACTTGCTCCCTAACTCAAAATTTGAATGCAAAGCGCTATAGTTTAGGAGATTGTGCTCCATAGCTCATCCACCATCTATAAGCAGATACCTCATCTCATATCATATCATCTCGATCTGATTCTATTCCAAACAATGCTTCCCCTTTCTTGTATTTCCAACATTGGTCTCTGATTAGAGTTGCAGTTGTCCAATCTCATTCAAACCTGCTAATGGCTTCATAAAGCCCTACCATAATTTCAGAATCACCTTGTCTATCAATATGAAATAACTTAGGCTCCAAATAACAATTTGTTGCATGTAAAGGTGTGTGCATCATTTACCATCTAGAATCAACTATCTCTCATATCTCCATGTACTCTGCTTCTACATTATTTAGTGCTCTCTGAATAGATTCCTTACAACAGTTCATGCTTTCATAAAGCATGCCAAGGCAAGGAGTGTCACCATCCACCATGTGAAGAACATCAACAATTGGCCCACATATATTCAAAACCTTTGCTCCACTTTCCCAAAAGTAGTTGTTTAAAATGATTTGCTCTATGTTCTTTCCCTTAGCACTTTTAGAAAGCACTGAACTTTCCCACTCATTGGAACAAACAATTGATCTCAAAGCTGCTTTCTCTTCAACCAATCTTTTCAAAGTGATATAAAATGAAGCAAACCTTGTGTCACAAGGCCTCGATAACTCCTTAGATGCATGTTGTTTGTAAAGACTCAATGTCGATTTCTAATGAAATTTGCAACTGCTCTCCCTTGATGAATTGCTTCATGTATCCATGGGAATTTAACCAAATCGTGAAGCAACAAATCTAGACAATGGGTTGCACATGGGCTCCAATATATTTGTGGGTACTTCTCTACAATCAGCTTCTCAACGCCCACACAATTTGCTACACTATCAGTAACCACTTGAACCACATTTTCCACCCCTACTTCACGAATGGCTTCCTCTAATATCTAAAAAATATACTATGAAGTTTTCTTTTGGTTCATAGTATCCATCACTTTCAAAAACAAAACACCTTCAAGGCAAGCTACTAAAACATTAATCAATGGCCTTTGACATATATCTAACCATCCATCACTCAATATAGTGCAACCTGTTGACTTCCAAGAGGCTTTGACCTCAACTAAGTTTGCTATCACTTTATCTTTTGACCTCTCTAAAAGAGTTGTCCTGAAAGCCTCTGAACCCGAAGGCGTGTACTCTTTAACAAACATTGCAGCTTTTTGAATTGCATTACAAAAATGAGGATTTCTTGCCACGTTGAATGGAAAGGCACTTGAATAAAACATATCAACTAATGCATCATCCACCTGTTATTTTTCTATTGGTTTCCAAAAGTTGTTCAATTTCCACTTTCTTTTGATGCACCTATGGCCTTGAGTGAACTGGAAGAAGACATAATAAAGGTGAATTTGGACACATCCTCTTCAATTCTTTGTTTTTTTGTGTCTTCTTCATCATTCCTACAATTGAAGAGGATTGTTCCCTCTCTAAAGCAACTCTTATTTCTATGGTCACCTTTGGACATGCTCACCAAGCAAGTGGTCCCTTGCCCTTGTTAAACTTCCAGTAAAAAATTGTTGACACTTGGTACAATAGAGATTAGCACCATTGCGGGTCACATATGTCCATACTTCAGCTTTTGATTTTTTGGAGCCATTAAACTATGATCTACATGAGTCAATAGAAGAATAATATTTAATATTTAAATCATCAACTACATTTTATTTTAAAAACATTAAAATAAAATAATTTTAAAAAACAAAATAAATAATACATTCTATTTTAACAAACATTAAAAACAAAAATTTAATACATTTTTATTTTTAAATAAAAAAACAAAATAAACACTAATTTTATTTTAAAACATAAAATAATATATTAAATTTTTATTTCAAACTTTCAAAATAAAAAATACTAAATTTTAATAAAAACATTCACTAATACTTTGTATTTAAACATGTTACATTTTTAACTCTAAAAAGGTTTGTTTTTTTTTAAACTAATTTTTATTTTTAAAAACTAAACTTTAAAAACAAAATAAAATTACTAAACTTGGGGTTGACCCCGCAGTGCAACAGAAGTTGCAACTCCATGTTTCTACGGAGTCTATGGTTCAAATCCTCGAACCAATTTGGCTATCAATAGTCTATTGTTTGGTTTATTTGTGTTGTTTGGCATTTCCGCAGGCTGAAACTGTTCGATACTCGTTGAGGCCCGATGGTGTTTGGAGTGCCACGTTGGAGATGTTGATACCTCCCTTCACACACTGCAGCCATTAGTAATGTTGGATGCCCCCGCGTTTTTCTGCAGGTGTTGTGTCAGATGAGTGTCCACAGTGGATGGAGAAGGCTCAAAGGGACACGAAGGACCAGAGGTGATAAGGAGCCAGGGTGATACGGGATGGTGGAGAGATAAGGAGGTGCGACAGTTTGGAGGCGGTCGGAGGAAGGAGGCAGAAATAATGGAGCAATAAGGAGAGAAGCATGGAGAGATAAGGTGAGAGCGGAGCGATAAGGAGAGAAGCGTGGAGAGATAAGGTGAGAGCGGAGCAATAAGGAGAACAGAGTGATAGGAGACGATTGCAAATATTCAATATGGAGGTGTTAATACCTGGTGCAGGAGCACCTCATCCCTTCAAGGGCCCATATGTGGGGCATTATTTAGTTTGTTTTTGTTTTGTTCAAATAAGGTCTATTTAGACCCAACATGATGTAATAAGGCCAATAGTGCCAATAAAATGTAAAGGTTGAGTCAGTTGAGTCATATGTCCTGAAAATTGTCAAATTGCTCACATAGGGCCTAGTGGTCAAAACAAGTCAAAATGGAAATAACAAGGTTGTGGGGAGTATTTTGTGTCATTTTTAATGTTAGAACATGTTATTTAACCTATTTGCGGTATTGGATGATCAAGAAGTACAATAAACCAAAAGTTGTCAAAAAGCAAGAAATGATGTCAATGCAACTTTTCAAAGTTGCTTGACAACATTTGCAAAAAGGTTGGTTTTGGGTGGTTATAGTTGGTTGGTCGGTTGGGAATCCTTATAATTCTATAAATATGGTGAAAACACTCCTCAAAAAGATGTAATTCTCGGAATTGAAGTTTTTGGCAATAATAGTAAGTGGTTTCCTTGCACATTCTGTGTTTTTCCTGAACTTTCCTCACATTTACTCTCCAATTTGTTAGTTTTCACCATTGCTATGCATTGAAGGTTCATTAACATGGTTTGAGGGTTTAAGCACAGTAAATTACCTTTCATTTCCTTCAGGTTTCATGTCATTTGGTGTTGTTTTGGCAAAGATACAATAAGTTCTCTCAAAATTGTCAAAACCCAGAACTAGGGCAAACCGAGACAAAGAAAATGCTATATCTTCTTGTTCCTGGTTGATCAAGCCACACAAATTGGTGGAAATATGTAATATTATGTAAATTATCATGCCATTATTGTTGCAGGGTTCCATGATAGGTTTTGCACGTGGTTTGAGGTATGAAGGTGACTGAAAACTTGCCTCAGGAAGGTTTGACTGTCACAAGAAAAATACAGTCCTGATACGTGGTCGATATCTCAAAACTTAACTGTTAGATCTTTCTTATTTTTTGATATGTTCTTCATACCCCAGTTTTCTAGAGTCCCACCAGAGGGATCTGCAAAATATGTCCAATTGAAAAAGGTATTCATCTCTGAGTGAGTGTGTGTCAAAGAGGCCAGAAAGTTCTTGTTTAACAGTAACCTTTTGTACATGTTGAGGGTTGGATCAGAGTACATGGTGTTTGATAATTAAGGGTTGGTAGGAGTGTTGAGAGGGTGTGTGGAAGTGTCAAGGCTCTACATAAAGTGATGGTATCGTTTAACCAAACTTAAACTCTCTTGGGTTTATGACTGTCCTCAATGCCAAGAAACCTATCCTAGTTGGTCTAGAAGGTATGATTGTGTTCAAGAGCAATATGTGTGGAGTCTTATATAAGATTATGGAAAACCTTCATAAGGGGAAGTGTTTAATCATTGTGAAACCTCAACAATGTGAGGTAGATTTCTAAAAGGTGTAGGGCTTGTGTGTGTGGGTGTGGTCCATCATGATGATGTACTCGAGGATGGGGTCCCCCTTGTGAGAAATAAACAATTACTAAACTTGATTTTAAAAAAATAAAATAAAAATGTTTATTTTTTATTATTTTACAAAACAAAATTTTTAAAAAAACTAAAATATATTATTTTTTTGTATTTTATATATTAACAACTAAATTCAAATAAAATAATATTGAATTTAATATACCATATATTAATGTTTTAATAAAAAATATTAAAAATACTCATTTTTATTTTTAAATACTAAACCTTAAAAACAAAATAAGATTACTAAACTACAATTTTTTTAACAATAAAATAAAAATGTATAAATTTTTTATTTTAGCTTTACAGAACATAATAAAAAACGAAAAACTAAAAAATATTGTTTTGTGTATTTTATAAATTAATAATTAAATTAAAATAAAATAATATTAAATTGAATAACAATATATGTTTTAATAAGATCTTAAAAACAAATAAAATTAAAGGCAGAATGCCTACCTGGGCAAGTCCAACGGACGAAGGGCAGTGGCAGGTTCACGTAGCTTGAGTGCAACTTCACGTCTGCAAGCTCCAATCGTGGGCAGCAGAGGTGGACAGAGCTTCGTCTTCGACAGATAGGCGGACAAAGCTTCGGAGACCAACGAGCCCAACGAGAGAAAGCTTCGAACCAACAAGACCTTCAACCTTTAGTCGCGAGCTTCAACAAACAAAAAATCGACTACATCTACTATAGAATGTGAATCCGACAAACTAATGTGCTCTCCTCTTAAGTTTGGCGCAATATTTATTTTAAAAAAAAAACCTAAAAAATGCGAGATTAAAATATATTTTTGACTGAAAACACATCATTGCTTCATTTGTATGAATTTGACCCCGAATTTAAACACGTTTTTTAGGTTCGGCAAATTTCAAACCTAAAGGCAGAAATTCGTCGAATCTGATGACTTAGCATTGAACAGCACATTGAAATACATGGGGAAGATAGATCAGGTGTAGCAAAATGATGATAGAAGCTAGAGATATTCATATATTTAATTGCAACCATCAGTCTTACTTGCTCCCTTCAGGGCATCACAAAGGAGGTTGGGGTCTCCAATGTTGTGCAAGTGTTAAATGATTCGGTAAGTGTGCAATATAGCTAGTATAATGGTGGAGGGTGCTTACAAGTACATCTTTTGGACCCCTTGTTGTATCCATGCATTGAACAATCCATTGAAAGACAGAGAATATAGATTGGGTGCTAGTTATTTTATTTTGTTAGAGAGGATGCTTGAGGTGTAGAAGGCTCAATAGTTGATGACGATTAATTCAGAGTGGAGTAGATGGTCTACTACAACACTATGGAAGGAAAAAACATCAAACAAAAAAAATTCAAGGATGATCGGTGGTACCATATGAGGTAAAAAAATTGTTATTTTTAAAAACTTGTTGATTTTCATTTCATTGATAAATTTATAATTTGATTGCTGATTTTATTAAAAAAATTATGATTTTAATTTTCTAACTTGTCTTTTTTCAACTTTTTGTTTGCAAATATATTTGCTCCTTCATTTCACCAAATGTGGGTGTCATTAGATATGTTGATACAGACTCTCCTAGTCTTGGAGAGATTTACAAGACATTTGACAACATGCTTGGAAAATTGAAGCAATTAATGTGTAATAGGGATCTGTTGACGGGTGTTTTGTGACCACACTAACACAGAATAAAGTTTCCAATGGACACTATCATCTCTTGAGCAAAATCCCATGTATGCTAAGATTTTTTAAGATCATACAAGCGATTCCAAGGTTCCTACTATGAACTTGCGAATTTGTGATGAATATGAGCTCGTTTAGCTTGATGTTTTGTTGGTAATCCAAGGGGGACCTTACGTAAAGTAGAACAATCTTTAAGGAGACTTAACAAATTTAGACTTCAAGGAAGTAAAGCAAATGATTTAGCAATGATACATATTTTTTGGAACGTTTTCTCAATGAAATCTGCGGAAAATAAATGAGTGAAGGGATTGAGAAGTTCTAATCTAAATCTAAAGAGCTAAAAAGACAACAAAGGCTCAAATGAAATCGACCACACTTTGTTTTGTCAACTTAGATAACTACGCAAAGGAGGTGTAACCTTCAAGGGTTGTGCTAGGGATTTTCATATCATCAATGAATACTATCCAAGAACAATGTTCATTCAATAATTGAAGTTAAACATATACATTTAAAAGCTTAGTCCAACCTTACATTGCAAATAGAAATCATCTATTTGCAAAAGGTATGAGTAAATGACTTCACCATGAAACAATGTTATCTATCTCATTCATCTAATTGCTTGAAAATTGTTGGTAAACAGATTTGTCACTGCGGTCGTTTATCTGAAACTGACCCTATTTGCCCGCTGAGAAGTGACAAACATTCCAACAGTTGGAGAGATTGAAGTGAAACCACAATCTTCCTCTATGTTTGAGAGGGGCAGCTCCCTCGTATGATAGGGGTATTTAGGATTTTGTGTACTTTTAACCTGAAAGTACATAAAGGAGAAAACATAAAACTAAAAAGAAATAAAGATAGAAACCCCAACAATAGACATATGACCATCAACTGAGATTTCCCAACATTAGCAACAAATTACAAGGGGAGTTTATAAGGTAATATGCTTAGCCATGAGATGACGATAAAGAAGAATGACAAGTCTCAACATACGGAGAGATAAGATACTTCAACACATTCAAACTGAGATACCAAAGGTTGCTTGTGCATCATCACATCAATTGTACAAATCACATGCATAAAAAGACTGCCAATTTGACATAAGAGAAATCAGCAATGATAACACATGAATACATTTAGAACACACGAACTAAGATGTATTCTTCATTATCCTTTTGAAAATATACAAGTCCAAAACCCTTTCTATACATAGTGCAAATCGAAATGTCATTACAAGTTTCTCCTGGAATTCCAACAAAGTTTTCCCCTCTGTAAAAAGTCTCCCCCCTTTACAAATGAAATAGAATTGCATTTATAGGCTTCCCAGAATAACCACCTTAGTAACTAACTTTCGATAGGTTAATAACTAGCTCATTTTTATGCAAAAAGATCTTAGTTAGAAACTACTTCACTTCTGCATGAATAAGGTCCACTTTCTAACCTTTAGTTACGATGAGCAAAGTCACTTTTACAATAATACAAATTCAAATTTGTAACTTCAATGAAAACCCAAATCATGAGTTATGTTGATGTAGATTTACATCTTCATCCGCTTCATTTGTACTTGTCATCATCTTACTATCTAGCCATTTGAAATCACAAAACATATATATACATTTGAAAAGATTAGACAACTCCAGGGTTTTTTCAAAAGGATCATGCATTGTAGAATGACCATAGGTTGGTACCTTCATCATTGACATAAATCTATCATTCACTAACATCTTTCTTTCAAAGACGCAATCCAATTACATCAATTAAACATCCTTTATTACCGCCTTGCATGTTTGTTGATTGTCTTCGAAATATGTTTTCCATTGTAAGATATCCCATGAGTTGCTCATGCTTCCTTGGAGTTCCTTCGACACATAATGAGATGAGAAAAGATAAACACCTTCATTTGCATAGTTATCTCATCCCTATCAACGCTTTCTTCTACTTTGCTCGATGCATTTTTCAATGTCCTTTCCCGCTTTAGAAGAGATGAAATAATGCCACCCATCCGAAAATTTATCTTTCTATGAAACTACTTGACTTTCCCATTCCGCATACTTTTTCAAACTTATATAGAGTCCATGATGGTGAATCATCTCATATCCCAACCTCCCTTGGCTAGCCAATTTCCATTTATTCAAAGAACGCTTGATTTTTGGTTTCTGAGATAAGTCAATATACCCATCCTGTAAGCAAAATATATAGTGTGTGATGATTTTGAATGAAGTCTAGACCATCTTGAAAATAGATTAATCGACACACGATAATCATCATTTTATAAGAACATTTTGATATCTCCCTAGAAGTCGCTGCTTTGGTCCATTAACTACATGTATTTAATGGTATCCAAGGCATTTTCAAATGAACACAATTTCCGCATAAGCTACAATCATTTTGTGCATCCTTTTATCCATGTGTTGCAAACTTAGGACTCCATAGTTTGCATACATGCTCACCATGATTTATGAAAAACGATACCTCTGTTCATTGATTAATGTCCACTTTTTTTTGTTTTTGTTTGAGTGTTCTCTTCTGCAACGTTGGTATCCATGAGATATCATTATTTTGAGGCATTTTGTTGAACAATTATGCAATCATCAAATTCCATGAAGAGATGTCTCTCTGAGATATGTTGTCAAAACAACTCAGACGCTTTGTGTATGATGCGGCCATCTCGTGTTCTAAGACCACATTACTTTGACCATTTTTCCAAACGGTTCACTTGCCTTGCCAATGCTTGTACAAGAGCTCCATGGCCTATCGTCTCTGCACAAGCGGGATGGATGCTAGTAAAGGTTGTGGAATTTGGATTTACACCCGTTAATTGCATTAGCTTGAAAGTTTCTAAAGCTTTTTAGCGAAACCATTCTGTGCATAGCCTAGGATCATCGCATTCCATGCATGACGTCGTTTGAGGTATTCTGCTGAACAGTGGACATGTGGCGCATATGCTTTGATGGCTGTCAATACCCCGTTTCAAAGTTTTTTCTCTTTTTTTTTTTGACAAATCCATTTTGTGGATATCCTGCAATCATCGCATTTCATGAGACCACATTTCTGCGATCAAAGCATGCCATGAGATGACGTTTCTTTGAAGCATTCTGTCAGACTGTTAGCGTGCCTTGTGTGAGCTCCATGTTCTGCATACAAGTCTACTAGAGCGGCTGCAACAGCGTGATTGACAAAGTTCCTCTATCCTCTACGCTTTGCTGCATACTGTGACTGGTTTTCTGCATATGTTGCGATCATTGCACTAAATGAGACCACATTTCTTTAAGGCATTCAATCAAACAATTCACATGCCGTGTCAAAAGCTTTCCACATTGCACATTTTGACGTGGCATTATGTCAAACAATTTGACGTGATTTGTCTATGCTTCCATATTCTGTAGCTGCAAACAGTTCACGATTTGCATTGTCTGTGCAATTATATTGTGCTTGCATGAAGATCAATATATTGCTGGGAATTGTGAAAACTTTTTCAATGACTTCATTGTGTGCATGAACTGCAGTTCTGACAGCCATAAGATGGCATCTCTGTGAGGCACTTTGTCAAATGGTTTGTAGCTTGTCTATGCCTTCCACATTTCGCATACATATTTACATTTCATGGCATGTGAATGCTTCCTTAATCTGCAATTATGTCTTCCAGTGTAGCTGCAACTTCAACATCTGGTGAACTCCCTCTCTTCTTCAATGCTCCAGAACGGAGCATTTCTAACCTTCTTGACAAAGCGGGCCCACAAGGTTAGAAATGAGGTTAGAGATGCTCCGTTTTGGAGCATTCCTAACCTTTTTGACAAGGCGGGCCCACAAGGTTAGGAAATGAGGTTAGAAATGCTCAATTTTGGAGCATTCCTAACCTTTTTTTTTTGCTTTGTGAGAGGTTAGAAATATGGGTTAAGAATGCTCAAAAACTGAGCATTTCTAACCTTTGGCAAAAGGTTATGAAATGAGGTTAAGAATGCTCAAAAGTGAGCATTTCTAACCTTCTGCTTCAAAGACTATGATTTTGACCTCGGAAACCATTGATCACGGAGGAGAATAAAGGAGGAATGCAACTGACGTTTTTAGACAACTTTTTCCTCAAATGACCAAAATAAAAATAATCTAAAATATTAAATTATTTATTTGAAAAATAATTTAAATATTTTAAATTTAATGCTCATGCTTGAGAAAAATGACATAACTTTCAAACGGTAGGGAATTAGGTCCTAAAATTTGAAACACGCGTCAATGGTAGGGAAATGAGTCCACACAATTATTTACACCTCATAACGAATCCTAGGATGAGATATTTTAATCATTTTTGGGCAAGGGACACCAAAATTTGAAAGTTTAATATATGACAAATTACGAACTAGGTTCAGGCGAAAATTGGCCACATGACACAAAATGATGCTAATAACATGCCTATCAAATGGTTCCCCTTAGTTCTTGGTAATTTCCAAAATTCATCCACTTTTCATATTCTGACTGGTAAGGACCTTGGATTGTGTGTTCACTGTTTACACATATACACCTATTGGATCTTCATTCAACATTGAGATCGATTTGAAATTAAAATTTTAGGTATGCCAAATATGGGGGCAACAAAAACAAATCTAACTACTTGGGGAAGAGAAACCATGCAAACTTTCAAAATAACACAAGTAATCACCAAAACCAATGAGTTACTTCTTATTATCCTGATCGCTTATAGCAACAATCTCATACAAATTCTCCCTCTTTTACAAATGAAGGGGTGAACCCCTTTTATAGGCCCCAAGAATGAAAATGGACGGCCATAATTACATTGAAATGGCTAAGATCTATCCATGCAAAACCCTAATTAGGGTTTGACCAAAAATAACCAAGGTGGTGCCAAGTAGTGGGCCTAGCCATAAATGAGGAATCACACCCACTAAGCATCAAATAACCCATCACTCCAAATAAGGTGCCCACTATGCATTAAGTAGCCCACCACTCCACTATGCATTTAATAAGTCATCGTCCAAAATAGGGTGTCCATTATCTCTCTCTGACAGCAAATGCTATGAACATGGTCATACTGGCCTCGAGCTCACCTACGGAGACACTTGGCATAGTTTCAAACTTATACTCCAAAATGGCTATGACATTTTCGTACTTCGAGAAAATATTCTCCCATTGTATCATTGTCTCTTGGGTCCTGCACATGATGCTTGAGAATAGGAAACATTTTCTAGATGATCCCTTGAGAAGGAATCCACGAAGAAGAATTCATGCAGCATGTTCCTCAAATTATCCACTATCAGCTCCTCGTCAGTTAATCTCTTTGCAAACAATGTCTCGACAATATTGAGTATTTCTTCTTGAATATTCTTGAATATTTTCCTCAATCGAGCTGACTCCTCATTTGATCTTTCGAAGAATTCCTTCCCGACAGGGAAGTCATATGCTTCATTTTTTTTTATGACTTCTCCATCTATCAACGTTTGCCTGGGGACTTCCATCAATGCTTCTAGGCGTGGAATAGTAATATCCTGATAGATGTGTGTCTTCCCATGACTGGTCCACATTCTCCAATTTGCCAAGGATAGCCAAGATTCTCCAATATAACTGAGCCAAGCCTTCAACGAACTTACCTGCTATAGTGAAAATGTCCTCCACCCATTTCTTAGTGCCTTGGGCGATTTCTCTTATCTCTTCAAGTTTATCAATTGATTCCTTTGGAAGAGTTGTGGGAGGAACAAAGGTCTGGTCAATCTACCTAAACGGACGCATTAAGCATTGCACATATTTGCATAGAGCTTTGTTCTCACTTTTCAATTTGTTATATTTTACTTCCATCTCCTTCATCCGTTCCTTCAGTGCCTAAGAGGAATCATCAAAATCCTCTATAATTTGTGCCTAAGTGGCACGTCCCAGATCAACTATTGTTGTGCCTTAGTGGCTCCTTCCTCATTCTTTTTTTCAGCCAATCAAGAGTGGTTGACTGCTGATCATGTGCTTCTAGCTGCTCTTGTTCCTGTGTTACTTCCTCAAGGAGCCCCAAGTCTTCAACTGTTGTTTCTCTAAAGCAATCCTAGATATGTTGTTTTGTATCCGGAGGAAGTTCTTGTTCCTCATTTCTTTGTTGAATAGGCCTTCGAGAAGCACTGGCACTAAGGATATTCTATGCCTATGAAGTGTCTTGGCCCTCTTCCTGTGACTAGTTTCTATGAAGATGCCAATTTCTTGCACACTTGATGAGTTACCAAGCGACTACACCTCTTCTAATCTTTGTTTCTTCTGTTGTGGCTCTACACTTTGGTTGTGAATCCCGAGCAATGATTTTCTCTTTCCCACATTTTGCCCTTCCCTATGGATTTGTCTCTTCTCTGACTTGAGCTCCTATTGACCTCTCAATGGCTTCATCTTGTGATTCCAAGTCTCCCAACAAAGCATAAGTCAGGTGGGCGTTCTTTGCTTTCAACTTGTTGATGTGGCACTCAACCCAAAGTCTTTTAAATTTTGTAAGTAGCTGGCTTAGAATATCTAGATCAATAATTTCTGGTTTTGACCAATAAGCTGCTTGGATTGGCTTATCTTTCTCCTCATGATCAGCGTGAACATTGTTCAAATCCTCTTCACCTTGATTTGGCACTTGTATGATTTCGCATATCCTTATCAACTTGAGAGGCAACCTGGAAAACATTATTTTCTTGACCTCATAATCATCCTTGGAGTTAGCCCAATAATCTTCTAGCTATATCTTATGCATGTGCCTTCCGCCAGCCACCATTCTTATCTTGTCGTATGGATCAAAATCTGATCTTGTAGTGTGGGTTGCAGGGTGGTAGAATTGCAGTTCCTCCACTGACTTCTCTGCTACTGCTAATGATGGGCACAACTCATCATAATCTCCCATGACCATCAAGAGCTCAAGTCCACCTTTCTTTTGTTTCTGAATCTTATCATAGGCAGTCAGCTATCTTGTTACCTCAAGCAATACCATCTTATTTGTTGGATATCTTGGGTGCCTATTGGGACAAGAAGAGAATCCCTGGACCTGGATGTAGGTGAATTTTGGAAACTGGATGAACCATGCTCCCTATTTCTTTACCAATTTCCTTGCTTCCTACAACAGCCTCATGTGAACGCCTCTTTGTAAGGACCGAACAATGTGCATGATGAAGGTCCATTTGCTTTCTTGAAATAAGTAGTGTTGTACAGATGCAACTGAGGATAGCACTCATGGACTTTGACCTATCCTCGATTGCATCGTGCGGGTCCTTTACTTGACAATCTACTGAACTTGACCATACAGATGGAACTGAGGATAGCACTCATGGACTTTGACCTATCCTCGACTGCATCCCACGGGTCCTTTACTTGACAATCTGCTGAACTTGACCATTCTTGCCAGCATATAAACAATGTAGGAGCTCATGTAGAAGGACTGGGAATGTATCGGATTCTTCGGTTGTTCGTCCATGTTGTTGCTAATTAACCTTGCCCAATCCACCATCTTGATTGCATCCATCACTTCCTCAATGAAGTAAAACATCCATGGCTCGAAGATGAATGCCTTCGGACATCCCATGATCCGACTCATCATCAACACAAGATCATTGTACTCTTGCTTGAATGTCATGTCCCCTCCTTGATCGTTATATATATACTAAATAAAGCAATTATTATTAATTAATATAATAATTAACAACAAATGATTATTTTAAATTTATTTATTAAATATTATTTAATTAATATATTAATATTTCTTACTAGTAATATTTTTGAAATATTTAAATAAAAATAAGAATATTATATTCTGAACATATTATAAATTATAAACATAGTTTACACATTCTTAATGGTAAACACAATTTATACATTTGAAATAATAATTAAATAAAATAATAAATTAATTCTAAGAATATAAACACATTATTTAATTAATAATTTTATATTAATTAAGAAAGAATATTTATTATCAATTATTAATATATTTATGATATATTATCTGATCACTAATATAATTACAGACTGAAAGTACTGCACATATTCATATTCATTAACGGTAAAGAAGCAACAATAATTATGGGACATAATATTAAGGCTGCGATTTGTTAAATACTAGAAAGCGATCAAGGAAAAGGAATAACTTCCTCGACAACGATTAATTTTTGAATTAAAAACCACGACCTTTCTAAGTGGATATCACTCTTACAAAGGATGCATCTATTCAGGAAGGCACAGGGATATAAAGTGAAGTAAGGAAAGCGTGAAAAGGGGGGGATACACAAACAGACTTATAGAATGTTATACGTCAGAGAATTATATACTTTACATATATTTCAATAAGATATCAGAGATATCGATCATGATTAAGGAGGATATATAAAAAGTTATCTTTTAATCTCATTACTCAGTTAAGCATTAGTATTCAAGGACCAGTCGGGTTGCATATATTCAACGGTCAGTATTTTAGAACAACACCATCACAGTTACAGGTTCCCACAGCAAAATTAGCCTCAACAATATAGCATTATTACTACGATGTGATAGAGGGGGAGACATTGAAGGGAAATAAAAGGAAAAGCGGTGATTGGTGATTGGTGAGTGGTGCTGCCAACGGTATGTCTATTCTATAATTATTACAAAATTTATGCTTCTCTCTATAAACTATTTTACAGCTATATACAATTATAATATTGTCTAAGATATATATGTTAACAAATATAAATAATGAACATTTCAATATTTAGATTAGTGGTAATGCATGAATAGTTTATTATATATAAATAATGAACATTTCAATA
This sequence comes from Cryptomeria japonica, assembly GCF_030272615.1. NCBI lineage: Eukaryota > Viridiplantae > Streptophyta > Pinopsida > Cupressales > Cupressaceae > Cryptomeria > Cryptomeria japonica. The sequence continues at coordinate 205,571,169 of NC_081414.1, forward strand.
TATATATTAATGAATATAAATAATGAATATTTTAATACATATGTAATGAATATAAGTAATGAACAGTTTAATACATATGTTAATGAATGGTTTTTAGATGTTAATAAATAGGTATAAACATATGTTAATGAATACATATCAATGAATAGTTAGGAATATACGTTAATAAATAAATGTGAATATTTGATAATGGACATTTTCTGAACATATGTTATGGAATACATGCTAAATTAGGAATATGTAAATGTGGATTATGGAATGGAAAGTAGTAGTAATAAATTATAAAAATGTAATATAAATGTGATTATATGATGGAGGCTATAGGGAGGAAACTCCCTTAGTCTAATGGAGGGATTATGATAATCCCTGGTAGGCAGTATATACTGAATATCTATATGCATATATATGGCTTGGTTGACTAAGTTCATCCAAGAAGAGACGGATCTGGCCGATCCCCTCTGATGGACTTGGATGATGAGATGCATCATCCAAGGCAAGGAATTGATCAGCTATGATGGTCTTCCTTGGTATGGCTTGGATGTAAGAAATTACATCCAAGACAGGAATCGAATTAACCAGCACAACTTTTCAAACCAAAAAAACCATGAAATTTCCAAAAAAATGGCATGGTATTGCACAGAAAAAAGGTGTGATTTTAGCAAAAAAATAACAATTGTGATTTTCCACAAAATGACCCACGATTTTTACAAAAAAAAAGATTTCACGATTTTTGCTCACAAAAAAACACCTAATTTCTACCCTAAATGATAATCTGTACAGTTTACCTTCTATTACTCCAAAGATAGACTTCTTTAGATTTAATGAGATTCCCTGCTGACGATAATGTTGTAACACACATTCCAAATGATAAGCATGTTCTTCCCGCTTTCTCCTACTTTCTCAAAAAGACCGTTAAATCATCCAAATAAATGACAATAATCTTGTTCCTTAAATCTCCAAAAGAAAGATCCATGGCCCCTTGAAAAGTAGTACCAACATTCATCAACCCAAAAGGCATCTTGCTATAAGCAAAGGTGCTCCACATAGTGGTAAAGGTTGTCTTGAGCTAATCTTCAGGAGCTACACTAATTTGGTTATAACCTAAGAAGTCGTCAAGCATAGATATTGTTTCTGACCCTAAGAACATTTGCAAAACATAGTCCATAATTGAAGGATAATTGTCTTCTAGACAAGCCACATTTTAAATCAACAAAAAATTACTTCTAAAATCCTATCGGCTAGTTCAAGAAACAACAAAAACCCCAATATTTTAAAGACCCACAATTTTTTTTACATCAACAGAAAAGTACTTCTAAAACCCTATCGGCTAGTTCTAGAAACAACAAAAATCCCACAATTTTAATTTGAAATTATCAAAAAATGACTTAAAAAAACGGTTGGTTGTGCCATGAAATCAACAACAATTTATTTTTTGGACAAAATCCGTTGCATTATTGTAGAGAACAGAGGTGCACAACTTATGTTAGCAAAACGATACGATTTTTTACCAAAAAAACGCCACGATTTTGTTGATTTTAGGTAATCAAATGTTAATCTAGTTACTTAAGTTATAAACAGATTGAGAATAAACAGAAATAACAATAAGAACACACAACACAAGACACAAGTACCCTGGGAAAACCTCCCTCTTGGAGGAAAAACCCAGCATGAAAGATTCAGATCAGATTCTTATTATGAGCAGATTACATGAATCAGATTACTTATCTGATTTGGATGCCAATCTAGGGCAGACTGAACCTAGCATATGCAGCTGTATTGTGTCTTCGGGGAGAGCAGAATATTGACATCAATTGAAGAGGGAGATCACTGAAGTATAGCGCATCACCTTGCCCAGCAAGTTGTCCAATGGATTCGCTCTCTAAGATGCCTGATTCGCTGACTGTTCTTGCATAAGGCTGATCGCACTTGATAAGGATGTTTGTTGTGTAGAATGAATCTTGTTTATATACAAGATTTATGTTCAAGTCTTCTAAGTCGGCCTTAACTAATTTCTTTATATTACATATTCACTTTGCACTTTGGCGCCCAATTTGGGGCCTAAATAACTTGCAACTTGTGACACGTTTCCTGTTTGAGGCCCAGCCCTATGAAATGCTTAACCACACGTTTCATTTAGGAATACATAATGTGTCGCGTGGGAACATTTATGGGTCCACACGTTTAGGAAATGGTTCAGTCATAATACAAGATATGGTTATTGGGCCCAGCCCATTACATGACTAATTCACACGCCACATAGAAGAATGGGTCCAGCCCTATTACTTAAGTTGAATTCTAATGTTGCCTTCGGCAATCAGAATTCAACTTTTATTTTTCTACCTAGTTACAAAAACCAATAGATTTCTTCAATAAAACAGCACAATTTTTCAAACCAAAAAAACCATGATATTTCAACAACAAAAAAACGGCACAATATTGCAAAGAGAAAAGCTGTGTTTTTTGCAAACAAAATAACATTCATGATTTTCCACAAAATGACCCATGATTTTAACAAAAAAAAAACCCAATTTCTACCCTAAATGACAATTTATACAATTTTGTATGATATCATACAAGCAACCTTTTGGTTTTTATATGTTACGTGTGCAAGCCGTCACTACCGATAGCAATCCGTACAACTCCACACATTCTCAGGATCCCTAAGCTTGACTTGTGCTCTAATACCATATTACGAAAAAATACAAGACACCGAATGATTACCAAGATATTCGATAATTAACAAAGGAGTGAAAGTCTCCATAAATAAGAGACAAACGATTTATATGTAAAGCATAAGATCAACAACTAATAAGCAAAGGATAAGAAATTAACTAAAAGAATAAAGAATATTCCTAAAGTCTATTTTAACAAATTAATTGACCATTATAAACTAAATATTACAATATTGCTTTAATGACAATTGTTCGAGCTTGGTTAGTGGCCTATATGTGCTTGGTTAATACATCTTGAACCTTGCACCTCCCATGGATAGCCTGATTATAGATGTTTGTACTTTATGGGATCAATCCACACCTTGTGTTACAGTCGACTCATCATATTCAAATGACTCAGATGTGTACATTTACACTTGCAAAGATCACTATAGAATCAATGTTGACAATGCATGTTATATGGTGAGTTCTCACTATACCCTAAGGGCATCTTTATTACAGCCTACATGCACATATAAAGCCTTCTTTTGTTCCAGATCTCTTTGTTGCTTTGTGTGATTGATGTCAAGCTTACTACTTTCATTTCTTCTTTCATATTCAACAAACTTTAAAGAATATTGCCATTTATTTCTCAATGTTTCCTACGCATCTAAGGAACACTCATACCAGTAAATCATTCAGCCTATTAGTTTTAAACCACTCCAAACTTCCATCTGAAAAAGGCAATCAAGAAAGCTTTCGAAAAGACTCTGCAACTCGTAATTAAATTTGCACGTTTATCTTCTTGGATTAAAAACAGGCACTCAAAAAGTTCCTATTCAATTGTAACTTACTTCCTTCTAAAGACAAGGAATCAGTGGTCAGCTGCATTTATTGTACTAAGCCTTAACAATGTTTGACATTTTTTGTTCACCACGTAAGGAAAATCCATCAAATCATTCAAGACGATGCCCAATCTTGTGGCAAACTTCCTATATCCCTTTACTTGAAAGGTTGTTAGTCAAAAACTGATCTTCCATGCACGAATTAAAATTTCAAATTTCTTGCAGAATAATTACATCTGGCATCTAAGTAATGACTCTTTCATCTTGGTTTTATCATATCGTTTAAAGATAACCACAAGGGTCCATAACATTTGATGGAAGTAACAATCAAACAGCCTTAATTGCAGACAAAGAATTGATGTGATCATCTTATGGAACCTTTCCATTAGTAATATTTCTATGTTAAGAATATTAACTACCTCTTTAACCCATACCCAGGCTTACTATTTTCAAGATGCTGACAAAGTTTGTGTGTGAGGAAATTGCAACCATACGGAGAATTTACAATTGTCGGCAATAAAAAGTTTGGATTCATGAATAATTTATTTAATAACTCAAACAAAATATACACAGACAAGTTGTACGGACCTGCATACTGGGATTATGTCCACCTCAATGTCACGAGTCCAAAGGGACCATTCAAGCTGAATGGCAGTAATAGGATGCACTGCATGTGCTCTTCTAATGGTGTCAACACTGGCTTCTGACAGTCCAATATATTTTATTTTTCCCTCTTCCACTAGTTTTTTGAGCTCCCCTATCTAAGTTCATCAGCAAGACAAAGATTGCATTGATTATGAACCAGAAAAAAATCACTAATGAATCTGCATATGACAGATAGTCACAGATAGTCTTATTACATTTAACACTTGCACACTTGAAGCCTTGCCCAAAATCTCCAAGTGAACATAAAAAATATGCTCCAAATTTCAAAATAGATAGAAATTTGAGAAGCAAAATTAGTCTAATACTTAACATTCGTTGCATTTTAGAAAGAATCAATGCCAATAGGAACACACTGTGCTTACTGTTTCTTCAATAGGAATTGATGTATCTATCCTATGCTGATAATATAGATCTATGTATTCCACATCAAGACGCTTAAGGCTTTCTTCACAACATTTCCGGACATACTCTGGGGAACCCTTGGCATCCATCTTACCATCAGCACTAAATACAATACCAAACTTTGTTGCAAGTTGAATTTTCTCACGAGGAAGCTGCTTTAAGGCCTGTGTATGATCATTTCCAGTGTTAGCTACATTTACTACTTCTATAGGCCACTAAACCATTTTTGTTCACAGTTAATACCTTCAAAGAAAAAAGCTTGGCAGATATACACAAAACCAAGTCACATTAACTATGAAATAAAACTAGATGTAGTCACCTTTAGAAAGATGTTGTTAGAACAAAGAATTCAAATGACAAAGAGTTGAGCATATTTTCTATTATTTTATGTGCTTTACAAGACAACAAATAATTTGTTGAACATGCAATATAAATGAAGCAGAAGTGAACAAATTTTAATTAACTTGTTTAATTTAAAAACAATTAAGCTCAACTACAAACATTTGCAATGAATTGTTAAATCTCAACACAAGCTACATATTCCGTTTCACTTTTCATCCTTATAGACAAAAATGTCAAAAATGTATCTGCACATCATCTGACAGAAAGTTTATCTTAAAAAAAAGTGTCTCATGGCTATTGAGAACAGATCAAATCAGGTGCTGTTATCTTATTCGTGTTTAACATTTTATTCTTTCAGAGCTAAAGTGAAAAACATTTAAATCAAAAAAATCACAGACCTGCTATGAATTAAATACAAGGGAGTAAAGTTTGGAGAATTATCATAAAGCTTAAAAATACTCCATCTGTAGATACATCCTGATATGTCCTACATGAAAAATAAATTGAATGAATGATTCAATAATCGAATAATCTATTCAACAATATACAAGCGTATATATAGAGATTATAAGACGACGTTCTAAATTAAGAACAAGTCGTTTAAAGTGAACTACCAAAAAGCTAAACGCTAAATAAAGCTTAAAAGCTAAATGACCATTAAACAAGGAACTAAATATAGGTGACTAAAATATAATTAAATATTCTAATACCCTCCCTTAATGGTCATTCTATCTACTAACTACCCTACAGAAGACACTGCAGGTCTTTTGATCACAAATGAAAAGAACACTTTGTTGTGGTGGAGACCCTTCTGGATCTTAAAAGTGTTAATGACCAAGAATACCAGAATCCATCCAACCTGACGTTGGGTAACCAAATTGAAACCTGAAACCATGATTTTGAGGAAAATCGGCAAACCCTTTTGCAGAAGAGTATCAACTCCAAAACTGACTGCAAGATACCACGGTTGCAGATGTTCGCCCTAGCAAGTGCGACCCAAACTAACTGCAACAAAGCACGATTTTGAGGAAAAAACCGTCAAACCCTGAAATAGGAACCCTCGAAAAGAGAATTTACGATTTTGAGGAGAAAATCGAAAAAACCAAGAAATTTGAGGTTACAAATCATCGTTTTTGTGGAAAAACGGTAAAACCCAAATAATTAAAATCTTACGCGAATATCGCGGATTACAGATGAGATAATTTTTAAGGGAAAATTATAACCCTGCGAAAATTTTTGAGAAAAAAATCATGAAAACCCTCCCATGACTTTTTGTGGAAAAAACCAGAAAACCGATAGACAATTTTTCAGGAAAAAATCGTAAAATCCCTGTGACCTGTAAGACAAGGTCTGGCCTAAATCAATCCAATCAAGGCAACGATATTTAGATATCATGAACATGCACTGTTTCCAGGTGTTGTGATAGTTGTTGAACTTTTGACTGTGTTCCAACATGATGTTGGTCAAAGATGCCATCACAAAAATGGAGGTTGAACGAGGTCAACCGAGTGAAAGCATGAGACAAAAGAATCTGATTCAAAAATCAAAATAGAAGTAGTTGAAAAAAAAATCTGAAACCCTAGAGGAGAATTCTGGCACAAATGAATTCTAAGGTGCAAATTTCGAGGTTTGGAAGAAACCAAGAAACCCAGAAATTAAAATTTTGTACAAACTGAAAACCTGAAATTTTTCCTCAAAAATAATCAGAAAAAAATAATAATTTGTAGAAAATAAAAAAATACCTCTGATTTGTTGTTGTAAAAAAATCCAGAAAAATATTGACGATTTTTTTTTCAAAAACAATGCAAAAAAAAAGAATAGGGGCAGAAATTGTGAACTGTTTTTTAATTTCCAAGGCAAATTTGCTGGCACAAAATTCGAGGTACGGAAAATGATGCACCCAGAAAAGCCTGAGACCAACCTAGAAAAGCTCTCAAAAAACCCACCAAGAATCTGAAAACAAAATGCAAATCCGATGGCTAAAAAATTGAGGCACGGAAAACGATGCATCCAAAAAATCTAACGACGACCCTGTTGAGGTCTCGAAAAACCCACCAAGAATCTGCAAGCAAAATAAAATTTCGACTTGAACTAAAGGGTCAGAACCCTAGTCGAAAATTTGCAGAAACCCTAGGAAAATTTTCAATCTGCAAAAAAAGCCTCCAGGTTGCAGGCCCGAAAAATCTCCAGAACCCTAAAAAAACATGAATTGCTGCCCAACACAAAGAAATTCGCCCACAAACCAAAAACCCTCAAAAAGCCTTCAAAAAAGCAAAATCGTTTTTTTTATAAAAAAACATTAAAAAAAAAAATCTGGAAAATATTCCAGAAAGAAGGCTATGAATTTTTATTAAAAAATTCGCCAAACTTTAAAGAATCCAACTACCAAAAAGCTAAACGCTAAATAAAGCTTAGAAGCTAATTAACTAAAAAGAAAAAGCTAAATGCTAAATAAAGCTTAAAAGCTAATTAACTAAAAAGTTAAATGACCATTAAACAAGGAACTAAATATAGGTGACTAAAATATAATTAAATATTCTAATACTACACAACATTGAAACTCGGACTCTGCATACATAGCAAGTTGTTTTGTGTCCTGGACATGCATTTGGTGGAAAAATTTGGCCAAAAGTTGGCAAAACTCACCAATTAAAAATACATATAATACAAGAAAAATTGTTTCTATTGGTTTCTTTATGAATTTTAAGTTGATATTCTGTTTCTTTCGATCTCGGCTAAGCCTGACAACTAAACAGCAAGATATTAGGCTGTCGGACTCAACCAAGGCTGTAGACTCTCATACTCAGTTTGCGAATCCTTGCCTCAATATTATCCTCCAACAGATGATTTGGCCTAGAGAAACTTGCGAGTTGTAATCATCATTGACAGCATACCATGATCGCTCGTAAGCTAAACATCAAATAAAGAAGCCTTTAATCACTAACCAGATTACAGATGGAGAAAATTTCCTTTTAAGAGTGAAATAAATAGTTTCAACAAGAATTAGCGCCTAATAAGGGCCATGATGGGCCATGATGGACACAATTGGCATCAAGGATGCCCATTCTTATAATGTCCTAAAATTCAAAGGATATTCCAAATGAAATCAGGAAGCATGTGTGTATAGCAAACCATTTTAAAAGTGAAGCTCGCCTTCCCAACAAAGATTTCATTCGTATTGCCACCATATACATGTGTTGTGTCAAAGAAGGTAATGCCTTTCTGGAAAGCATACTTAATCAAAGAAATCCCATCTTCTTCGGAGAGAGGTTTATTATTTATTCCAGTAAGCCCAATCATGTGTGTATAGCAAACCATTTTAAAAGCGAAGCTCACCTTCCCAACAAAGATTTCATTGGTAGTGCCACCATATACACGTGTTGTGTCAAAGAAGGTAATGCCTTTCTCGAAAGCATACTTAATCAAAGAAATCCCATCTTCTTCGGAGAGAGGTTTATTATATATTCCAGTAAGCCCAATGACTGATGTCGTATTCAATGGTCCACAAACATCTGCATGAACCAACTATAGGACTCTCGAGGATCTGCCAGCCTATCCATTTGAGAAAGGAGTTCTATATTGCTTCCCTACTTGGCAAGCTCCACAGAGATCCTATATACACTGCTATATATCAAATAAACACTCTACCAAATTTTCTCGTGCCAGTTGTTGATGTGTTTTTATGCACGTCGAACACAAAATAAAAAAACATGGTATTCTATCCTCTCTTGAACAAAGAAAACTCATATGCTATACAACATGATTAGATGAGATGACTAGGTTTACAATGCGAACTATTCAGCTTAATTGTTGTGGATAGACAAAGAGATATGATATGATTTTGCTGGAATCACAAGGGGACTTACATTTTGCTTGAACTTTGTTGGAACATGGATTCTAACTTAACATGGAAAATAAAGATTAAAGAGATAAAGGGTTAGGAAATCCTATACTAAGATCCTAAGAACAATGGTGATAACAAAGGATGCTTTGATAGACAAATTCCATAATCAAGCTTTGCTTCGCCATGCAAGAACAACTACACAAAGCTGATGCAATCTCCAAAGGAATAACGAAGGGTTTTCATATTACGAACATTCATCAAATACCCAAGACTGGCGCAATTCAAGTGAACACTCACAATTGAACTTGTGCTCAATGTAGTTCAGACTAACCATGCACTGCAACTTACAATCAGCAAATTACAACAAGAATTCAATCAAGATATCAGCACATTTCTCCATTACAATCAATGAACTTTAACTAAACTTGAGAAGTAACAAGAAACCATGCAACATATAGAAATTACACATGGAGATCCACCATGCTTCAATGAAAATAATGTATTAACTATGACAAGTCTTGGCAACAATTTCTTCTTTCCTCCTACTCTACTCTACTTGCTATCTAACTACTATCTAACAACTATTAACTATTAACCTTTTACAAATGAAAGGTTTGAGCTTTATATAGAGGACTCTTTACAATTCAACAGCTCAAATCAATTTTAGATCAATGGCCAAGATTTAACAAATAAAACCCTAATTAGGGTTTGTTACAACAAACTCTTTTCTTGACCAATGAGAAAATTACATTGAATTGGACACATGTCCATCTTTGAATTCAAAACAATAGGTAATGAGGTTAGGTATGTAAAATAATATTTGATGGAGCCATGTGTCACTATCTCCATCCCTTGAATGAGTCAGGTTCAATGAACTTGGACATCCTGATGTGGCACAACCCGATTGGCTTAATGATGAGTAGGATGCCACCTCAACGTGCACAACATGTAGATATTCACAAGATGTTTGTAATGGGGTAATATCTCTTGATACTCAACATTATCCAAACTCGGTGTGATGGAGATGGGGCATATTCCCAAATTGTATCATCTTTGTATGATCAAGCAAATTTTCTAACTTTTCTTAACTCTTCTGCAACTATCTACTTGATCACACTTCATCTTTCCATCTTCATGTTTGGAAATTTTCGCCTTCGTGATAACCTGAACTTGTTCTTGCATTATTCTCCATCCTAAATTTCTCATCTTAGACATCCTCTTGAAATGTAGAGCATGTTGTTGACCTTGACTTTGATCCTGCTGTAGAATCCTTATGAATAATGCTTAACCTTGATCTTACTTTACCAAATGTAGATTATGTGATGCCCACGATTAATCTTCCTTTGTTCACAATGTACTTGACCTTGTAGCTCTAACTTAAATTCCTTATCTAGATGCAATTGCCTCCTCAACCAGAATCATCTCCTTATACTAACCAGTACTCTTGGATTTCCAAAGGAAATACAAGATAGTCATTTGTTCGTTCCTTGGGCATTTGTTCCATCTGGACATTCATGTTGATATGCCTCCTTGGTGTTGAAGCTTTCAACCTCGATGTTGTTGTAAAACCTCAAATGCTTGCATGACTTGAGACTCAACTTCTTCATGTTGTTGCATCTTCATTTGCTTCCTCCTATGTGCTTCATTCCTGGCCTGAACCTGAAAAGAACATAATTTGAATCAAAATACCAAAATATGAGAGCAATATTCCAGAAAATCATGTTTCCTACAACCCACTTTAATCTAATTACACTAGTTGGTTGGGAATTAGGGGAATATCTCCAACAATGCACAGAAAATTCACCAAATCTGATCCTAACAAAACTCGGAAATTCAATTTTTTCCTCAAAAATGTTGCCTTTCCTTAGGCAAGTTCGTGCTCTCCTTGATAGCACTCTGATTTTTCCTTGATTAGATTTGCAATTTCCTTAGCAACTCTCCGATTTCCCTCTTTGAAATTTGCAGTCCTAAATCTGCTCTGCACTTGTAAATTTGAACTGTATTTGAATAGTTAAAATAAGTTGCATTTTCTTCTATATAGGCACCCAACCTAAGAGACACCACCCTTTCACCTTAGCTGACCTTATTGATCTTCAAATTGAATTTAAATTGCCTCATTTTGTAATATGTCGGCTATCTTGAAAGTAGGTCCGACTTTGTTTGGGTTTTACAATTCAAAGTCGGAGTTTCAAATGCTTTTGCATAATGAATGAGGTCAGAGTTTGTTTCATTTGTGCAATAAGTGAAATCAGAGTTCTCATAAGTTGTCCATAATTAAGAAGTCAAACTTCCTAATGATTCTACATTGATACCTACCTCTGTCGGATTTTAATTGAGCTTTGCAATCCTCATTCAACCTAGGTCGGAGTTTGAACATGTATTGCAATTTGGAGATCGGAGTTTTGCTAAGATTGTGCATTGATAAAGAGGTCGGACTTTGACAAAGTTGTGCACTAAATGCATGTAGGACTTTAATTAAGTTGTGCACAAATGCATGTCAGACTTCTCAAATGTTTTACAATGTCCAAAGCTGGTCGGAGTTCTTGAAAATTTTGCATTAATGAAGGGTGGAGTTCATGAGAGATCAACACAATGTGAAGTCGGAGTTTGAAACCTATTTGCAATTTTTCTGATCAACTTTAACCTTGAAGGTCAGAGTTCAACGGAAATTTGCAATGATCAAAGGCAAAGTCGGAGTTACAGCTTGATTTGCATGTTGCAACACTTAATGTAGGAGTTTGCATAAGTTTTGCATTCTCCCTTATGGCAGACTTCCTTTTGCAACCACAACTTTTCTTTGCCATAGCAAACTTTATTGGAGAGTGTTCTCACAAAAGCTTGCACCCTTGCTAAGCTATCAACTCAGCAACCTTGTGAAACATGGAAACAACCCCGAAGTGTGGGACCTTGCGTGAGGGGGTTGAATCTCCGGAGAAGGCCGGCTTCCTTCTCAATCTAGGTGCAAGTGTTGAACCAACTCAACACTTCAAAACTGACTTCTAAACCAATCCTAACGGCTTGCAAAAGAAAGGGAAGAGAGAATTGATTAAAATGAAAGGAGGCGATGCACCAAGAAGAGATAGTTCCTCTCCCTACCAAAATGACACAAAGAATTAACTGAAACACCCAGGAAATGCACAAACTTCAATTGTATAAGTGATCCCAATATGTGTGTGGAGGTTAGAATTTGCTAAGTGTTAAGAGGGGAAAAGGATTCCCACAAGTCACACTCAGAAAACAAGCTAACACAGCATACATGTGAAAGAAAATCACAAACATACACTTATAATGGAGGTAAGAATACATACACAGCATGAATAAGTTGAAAGAAGGCAAGAATGGTGATCTTCAATTAATTCAAGGTCAAAAGCCAATCTTATAGTTGCAGAAATGCAAAAAAGATTACAAGTCTTCAAGAGAAGAGAAGAGTATAAGAAAGCTCAAGGCAGCAAGGAGAGAAACCTTTACAATAAGGCTTATCAACCTTATATAGAAAAATGGGTTACAATGGTGATCATGACCCCTGCATCTCAGTCTGGAGGTGCAGGGAAGCACTTGGCTTGTACATGCAAGCAATCTAGCCATACCACCAAAGGCAACTCTGAGGAAGGTGGGCTGACTAACCTTCCAAAGTTAGACATGACATAAGTCACCAAGCATGGCCCCGTACCTCCCTTGATAGAAATCCTACCAAAAACACTTAATACACCCTTGTGGCTCCACAAAAGAAAGTGCACAAGTCACCAAGTTGTCGGAGCACTAAAAGCATTGAGTGTCGATCACACCATCCGGAAGTGTCGCCAGTCAGAAGGAAGCCCAAAGACTTCGGAAGCTCGGACTCCTGAAGTGAGGAAGACAAGGGAAGGAGCAAGGAACTTCAAAAAGGCTAAGGAAAGAACTTCGGAACCTCAAGGTTCCGAAGTTTCGGGATAGAGAGAGGAAGAGAAGAAAAGGAACCTAGGGGTTCCGAAGTTCCGAAGGAACTAGGGTAGAGAAGGGAAAAAGGGGAAAGAACTCTGGAACCTCGGGGTTCCAGAGTTCCGAGGAAGAGAGGGAAAGGGCTAAAGAGAGAAGGGGAACTTCAAAACCTCAAGGTTCAGGAGTTCCGAGCAAGGATAGAAGAAGGCTATGGAGAGGAAGGGAACTTTGGAACCTCGGGGTTCCGGAGTTCCGAGCAAAGGAGAAGCTTAAGAGAAGAGGCGAAGAAAAGGAAGGCTAGGAACTTCGGAACCTTGGGGTTCCGGAGTTCCGAAGAGGGAAGGAGAAAAGAGACAAGGAAGTTCGGAACCTTGAGGTTCCCGAGTTCCGGAGGAACTAGGGAGAGAAGGCAAAAAGGGGAAGCAACTTCATAACCTCGGGGTTCCGAAGAACTGGAAAAAAGCTAAGGGAAGGAAGGGAACTTCGAAACCTTGGGGTCCCGAAGTTCCGGAGAAGGAAAGAAATCGGCTAACAACTAAGGCAAAGAACTTCGGAACCTCGAGGTTCCGGAGTTCCGGAGAAGAAGAAAGGAAAAGGAGGAACTTCCTTCGGACAAAGCAACGCCTCACACTTCATGATTCTTCTCTCCTTGATCAACTAGGGCCGCGCTGGTCCATGGAACATATCTCTGATCGGTTCTCACTGATGGACCAAGGGTGTCATAAAATGACAACATTTTTGGCGATTTCTACGGGATGCTTGCCTGCTAAGCATGAAGTCCAGAAGCCTTAAGCATCCATTGGGTACTGAGTCATTGAAAAGACCCAAAACATGTGTGTGCCATCACTTGGAGGAAAACTGAAAAGCTACAACGCACACCCTCCTAAGGAGAATGCGGCATGTGCATAAGCACTTTGGGAAATCAAAACAACTTCTAGTCTAATATTTACATAATCATCAACACCCTCTTCAGAAGCAAGGCTTGAGATGAATCCCACTCACTGGGATTGGAAGAACTTCGCCATCAAGCTTGGAGAGATGAAATGCATTGGCCTCCTTGCAACGAGTGATGACACATGGGCCACTCCAGATAGCATCAAACTTCGCCCAACTTTGGCTCTGTCTGCATCCCACTTGAGAACTAGATCTCCCTCTTTGAAGACCCTATTAGTAGCCCTTTTGTCAAAGACCTTCTTGACCTACTCTTGATGAGTCTCAAGTGTATGCATAGCCTTACTTCTAACCTCCTTCAACTCCATCAGCTCAGCTAGCCAAACTGTCATGGCATCATTTTCTATCAATTCCAGCTGATGTGCTAGTTCAAGAGAGGGTAACTCTAGGGAAGTTGGAAGTCTTGCTTCCTTCCCATATACTAGCATGAAAGGGGAGTTACCAATCGCCCTCTTAGGTGTGATCCTAGCCCATAAGGTTGTCTTAAACTTAATATGCCATGCCCTCTGATTGTCTTCAATTGTCCTTTTATTTATCCTGATGAGGTTCTTGTTGGAAGATTCAATTGGATGATGTCTTCAAGTATACACCATGCTTAACTGCCCGAGAACTGATTTGGGTTCAAACAAATGCCCTGGCATTGTCTAATATGATGGTGGAGGGGACACCGAATCTTGTCATAATTCCATCAAGGAATTCCAACACTGAGGCCTCAGTGGCATCCCTCAATGCAACTGCCTCTGTCCACCTAGTGAAGTAATCTGTTGCGGCCAAGATCCACTTATGGCCAGCACCGGAAGGTGGATTTATCATGCCAATGAAGTCTAAACCCCATTGGGTGAGCGGTTGATCTGCTTGGATGGGATGAAGAGGTAGGGCAGCTAGTCTTTGCTTCCCAGAGAAGAGAGCACATTTCTTGAAATTCTTCACCCATCTATGTGAGTCACTGAATAAGGATGGCCAGTAATAACCAGCCCTCATTATTTTGATAGTCATAGTCCTTGCAGAGAAGTGGCCCCCTGAAGAGCCATCATGAAATTCCTCTAACAGTCTGCTGACTTGGTTTTGCTTGATGCATCTTAGTAAAACTCCATTGGAGTCTTTTTGGCAAAGAGTGCCATTCACTACAGTATAGGGAATGGACTGCAACCTGAAATGCCTTCTTTTGGTCCGGCCAAGACCTTGGGGGTATCTACCTTCCATTAAGAAGGTGTGGTCATGTCACCTACCCAACTGAATTGAATGTTGTTGCCAATTGGTTGATCATCTTGTAACACAAGGGCCACCTCTGAAGTAGTCTCAGAAGATGAGACAAGCTGTTCACATAGGCCCCCGCCTCTTACAAGCTTGGCGATCTTGATGTTGATGTCATACTCCATGACCTTGGTTATCCACCCAGCCCTCTTTTCACTGATATCCTTGTTTAGAAGGAAATCTTTGACACTTGCATGCCGAACTAAGAGCTGGATCCTGTTGTTCAACAACATGTGTCTAAACTTTTTTAATGCCCTTACAAGAGTGAGGACCTGTTTCTCTACATAGCTATACTAAAGCTCATAGTCCTTTGGCCCCTCACAAAAGAAAGCAATAGGTTGCTCCAAATTGTCATCGTTCAGCTGTGTTAGGACAGCTGAGATACCGGATTCTCCTCCGAAGGTATAGAGGATAAAATCCCTTTCATAATTAGGATTGACAAGGGTAGGGGCCTGAGCAATTGCTTGTTTGATCTCTTCGAAACCGGCCCTTCCCTCCTTAGTCCAACTGAAAGCCAAGTTTTTCTTCAACATGGAAGTGAGGGGTTTTACCATGGTGGCAAGGTTGGGAATGAATCTCCTCACAAAGTTGATCCTACCAAGGAAACTTTGCAATCCTTTCTTGTGACTGGGGAGTGGAAGAGAAAGAATAGCCTCCACTCACTCTGGATCAATGGTCAAACCCTCCTTGGATACGATGTGTCCTAACAATCTTCCTTGATCAGTAGCAAACACGCACTTGCTAGGGTTCAAAGACACACCATACTCCCTGCATTTCATGAACACCTGCTCAAGATGACCAAGATGGTCAGCTGCATGCTTTGAATAAACAGTTATGTCATCAAGGTATACAAGCACAAACTTTGCTAATACACCCTTGAAGGCCATGTCCATTGCTCTTTGGAATGTGGCACCTGCATTGGTTAGCCCAAAGGGCATTTTACAATAAGCATAGGTACCCCACTTAGTAGTAAATGCAATCTTGTATTGGTCAGATTCTTGGACCAAGATCTGATTGTAGCCTGAATACCCATCCAAGAATGAAAATCTTTTCGAGCCACTGACCTCTTGGAGAATCTGCTCCATAGAAGGAAGGGGATAGTGATCCTTGAGGGAGGCTCTATTGAGATCCCTAAAGTCTACACATAGCCTGATTTCCCCATTCTTCTTCCTTATAGGGACAAGGTTGGCCACCCAGGAGGAGTGCTTGATAGGGAAGATGATATTAGCTTCTATTCTTCTATGAGCTTGGACAACTCCTTCCTCATTAGTGGTCAATTTTGGGCTTTATTGGCCTTTGCTTTTGTCTAATTGGCTTTGCATCTGGGTCTAGCTCTATGGTATGCTGGGCTAAGCTAGGGTCAAAACCCTTCAAGTCTTCATAGGTCCAAGCAACTATGTCATCATATTGTTGGCAAAGCTCAACAAAGGCCTCTTGCTCGGTTGAGGAGCACACCTTGCCCAAATTTAAGGACCTACCCTCAGCAACAAAACTGGCTTGTTATCACCCCTCTTTGCAACCAAGATCATTTTTTTCTTCAACTGATCACCCGAGTTGAAAATGCATTCCAAGGTAACTAGACCTTTAGGCAACTTGTTGGAGTTGAGCTAAATGATTTGATTTCCATACTGGTCCTACAGCTTAGACTGAATTTTAGCAGAAAATTCTACTTCATTTTGCAAGAAGTTGACGATCTGCCGATCGCTTTCAAACACTTGCCAATTCACCTAATTGTCTGGGACAGTAGGCCTCACAACAAACCTTATGTGTTGCTCCTTCTCACTTGCAACATGCGTTGGTATGTCGAATTGAGCACCAACCGCTGCAAGCCTATCAGCATGCTTGTTCTGATCTTTAGGGATGCTCTGGATATTGAAGGCCTCTGGATATTGAAGGCCTCAAATCCTTCAATCAAATCCCAAACCATGTGTTTGTATGATTTGAGTAGGTTGTTCTTTGCTACACTTTGGGCTCGCATGTGGTTAACAACCAACTCACTATCTCCAAATACTTGCAAAGATTTGATCTTTCTGCTTTGTGCAAGTTGGAGACCTTGGATCAAGGCTTCATACTCAGGGAAATTGTTAGTGCAACCAAATTGAAGCCTAAAAGAGAAGAAATATTTCTCCTCCTCAGGAGAAACTAGAATCACCTCGGCACCTGCACCATTCTTGTTTCTTGAACCATCAAAAAACATGTTCCATAACCCCTCTGAATCTCCTTGTGTCTTGATGAGGTTAGGGATAGGAGTATCCTCTTCGTGGATACAATAGGTGCCAAGCCTAGTCTCTTCAGTCTCAGCTAATGGATCAAACTAAAAAGCATTGGCCCATTCGTCCAGCAAACAATCAGGAACCTCTTGCAAGAGAGTACCAAGCTCACGGATAGCACACTCCTCCCCTTCTTCATGCAAAGTGCAATTCATGTTTAAAGGGCTAGGGGTGTAGAGCTCAATGTGGTTTTGGGCAATGGGCTCTGCCCTTATGGTGACCTTGGTACCATACCTTGTTCGAAATAGCATATGGGACCAGTCAGAAGACAGGTACCCACCTATCTTAGCTGTGAAGTCTCTAGATAGGCAAATGGCAAAGAAGGCAGGGAGGTCGATGATTGATACGTCTTGCAAGACAGTGCAACCAAGGCATGCATTCAAGGTTAACTTCAATTTTTTTACCACCCCTACAATCTTAATAGAAGTGCCATCTAATTGGACCACCCCTTTGGTCATGGGTTCATATTCTATGCCAAGAAGATCAGCTACCTTCTTAGGCATGACTGAGCTACTAGCTCCTAAATCGATCATGCAGTTGTGAACCAAGTTGTCTCCTATGATTAAGGAGAGATAGAAAGGGGGAGGCTTGCTGATTTTGCTTGAATCTTCTTCCTCCTTGGGTTGCACCAAGCTGGTGGAGACTGCCTTTTCGTTGATTGTTGTCTCACCACCTGACTGATTGACATCCTTCAGTGCCTCCTTAAGAAAATCCCTTTGAGATGGGATTGAAAGGGCCTCCCACATAGTGACATTGAGGTTGGCCTTCTTCATCTGATCAACTATGTTGAAAGGAACACCAGCTGACTTTAGAGGCCCCTTTGAGGTTACAAGATTTGCCTTTGCTCCTGGGATAGCTTGGGTCCCCTCCTGCCTCTTGTTCCCTTGCATGGTACTTTGGCTTGTATCATGGATGGCTACATTGGGTGTTGGAGCTTAGGTTGATGTTGAAGGTGAGGCAGCCTCCATTGCTCTATTCTTTGACCTTGTATATTGCAGCATGGACTCACCATTTGTTTGGTTCAAACCACAAAATTCCGCCTCCTGCCAATTGACAAAGGTGGAATCCCCTTGTAAGTGAGCCTGGGGACCAACACTAGGTTGATTTGGGTCATATTGCTGGCCTGAAGTGGTTGGCTCATCTTGCACCACTAAGGTTTGGATAAACCCTCCATTTTGGCATATACCTTGGTTGTGTGGCTGATTACATAATTGACACCAGTCTTGCTCTTGGGCGAGGTTATTTTGCATTGGAACTATTGCCTTTGAGTTGCTTGCGGTTGTGGGGTTCACACTATTCAACAGCCTGGCATTGCTCCATTGGTTTTGCCCTTGAAAGGGTGGCCTATTTTGCTAACAATTCTGACCTTGTGCTTGGTAAGGTCTGCTATACTGAGTTTGTTGCCTCTTCAGTGCCACCAATTCATTGCCAAAATTTTGCAATAGAACCTTGACCTCATGGAGCTCATTGGAGGATGTAGAGGGTGTGGATGATTGTCATGTGGGAGCCATGGGGATAGGAGCCAAGGTGGGTTGTTGAGTAGGAGCCTCTAGGAAGAGAGGCATTGGAGGCCTTGGATCTATCTTCCCAGCCTAAATCAAACAATTTTCTGCTCTTATGGCTATGTCATATGCACCCGGTAGAGAGGCTCCACCCATTGATTGGATCATGACAGCTATATCATTGTTGAGAGCTCTAAGATAATACAAGAATGCATGATTTGGAGATGGCTTCACTAGAGCAGGAATCCTATTCCATGTCTTATGGAATCTAAAATTGAAATCTCCCATGAATTCGTGAGGTTGCCTCTTGATCGTAGTTAATTGCTCCACAAGTGATAGGTGATCACTTTTGTCTTCGAAATGGTTGCACAACCTCTCCCCCAATTCATCCCAATTGTGAATGGAACTAGACGGCAACCCTCTATACCGCAAGGCTTTGCCTTTCAAAGATGTGGCTAAGAGTCTGACAACAACATCACCCTGAGTGATATTGTGGACGGAGCAGATGTTTGCAATGTCTTGAATGTGCTCAATGGGTGTAGTAGTTGTTTCACCAATGAAGTATGGTATACTCTTCAATGCAACCACCGGTATATCACTCCATTGAGTCAAAATAAGGGAACTCCCTCCATTGAAGGTGACGAAAACCTGATTTCTAGCCATGCGGAACAATGGTCTATTGATATGAGTGGTAGGAGCCCCTGATAGCAATGGTCTTGTAAATGGAGGAGTAGAATGAGACCTGGGAGATGGGGTGTTTACAACGTCGACACCCCTAACTGGTGACAATGAAGGTCTGCCTCTCCACCTTCTAGAGCATGCAAATGGGAGCTCTACAAATTGAAAACTACCTCTAGAAGACGCCCTTGTATTAATTCTGGGCATGAAATCCACAACCGACCTCCGAAGTTCGAAGGTCCGAAGTTCCAGAGTATGACCACTACGGCACCTCGAGAGCTCGGATGTCTAGGGTAAGGAAGTTCGGGAGTTCGAAACTTGGGGGTTCCGGGTTTCCGAGCCTAAGCACCTCGGAACCTGGGGGTTCCGGGGTTACGGAGTGAAAAAATCTTACTGACTTCGGAACCTGGGGGTCCCGGGGTTCCGGAGCTGCGAACTTTGTGTGAACAAGAATTGGTCTGGAGCAAAGTCGCCAAGTGCTTGAAGATGTTTGCCTCTACTGGCTGAGATGCCAAGAAGAGCATTGAATCCTTAGCATGTGAATTGAATGAGGTCCCACCGGGCGTGCCAAAAACTGTTATCACAAAAGCTTGCACCCTTGCTAAGCAATCAACTCAGCAACCTTGTGAAACATGGAAACAACCCCGAAGTGTGGGACCTTGCACGAGGGGGTTGAATCTCCGCAGAAGGTCGGCTTCCTTCTCAATCTAGGTGCAAGTGTTGAACCAACTCAACACTTCAAAACTAACTTCTAAAACTATCCTAACGGCTTGCAAAGGAAAGGGAAGAGAGAATTGCTTAAAATGAAAGGAGGTGATGCACCAAGAAGAGATAGTTCCTCTCCCTACCGAAATGACACAAAGAATTAACTGAAACACCCAGGAAATGCACAGACTTCAATTGTACAAGTGATCCCAATATGTGTGTGGAGGTTAGAATTTGCTTAGTGTTAAGAGGGGAGAAGGATTCCCACAAGTCACACTCAAAAAACAAGCTAACACAGCATACATGTGAAAGAAAATCACAAACATACACTTATAATGGAGGTAAGAACACATACACAGCATGAATAAGTTGAAAGAAGGCAAGAATGGTGATCTTCAGTTAATTCGAGGTCAAAAGCCAATCTTACAATTGCAGAAATGCAAAAAAGATTACAAGTCTTCAAGAGAAGAGAAGAGCATAAGAAAGCTCAAGGCAGCAGGGAGAGAAACCTTTACAATAAGGCTTATCAACCTTATATAGAAAAATGGGCTACAATGGTGATCATGACCCCTGCATGTCAGTCTGCAGGTGCAGGGAAGTGCATGCACTTGGCTTGTACATGCAAGAACCTAGCCATACCACCAAAGGCAACTCTGAGGAAGGTGGGCTGACTAACCTTCCAAAGTCAAACATGACATAAGTCACCAAGCATGGCCCCGTACCTCCCTTGATAGAAATCCTGCCAAAAACACTTAATGCACCCTTGTGGCTCCACAAAAGAAAGTGCACAAGTCACCAAGTTGTTGGAGCATTAAAAGCATTGAGTGTCGATCACGCCATCCGGAAGTGTCGCCAATCGGAAGGAAGCCCAGAGACTTCGAAAGCTCGGACTCCCGAAGTGAGGGAGTCAAGGGAAGGAGCAAGGAACTTCGAAAAGGCTAAGGAAAGAACTTCGGAACCTCGGGGTTCCGAAGTTTCGGGATAGAGAGAGGAAGAGAAGAAAAGGAACCTCGGAACCTCGGGGTTGTAGAGTTCCGAAGGAACTAGGGTAGAGAAGGCAAAAAGGGGAAGGAACTTCGGAACCTCGAGGTTCCAGAGTTCTGGAGAACTGCTCAAAGGAACTACGAAACCTCAGGGTTCCGAAGTTCCGAGGAAGAGAGGGAAAGGGCTAAAGAGAGAAGGGGAACTTCGGAACCTCGAGGTTCCGAAGTTCCGGGCAAGGATAGAAGGAGGCTATGGAGAGGAAGGGAACTTCGGAACCTCGGGGTTCTAGAGTTCCGAAGGAGCTAGGGAGAGAAGGCAAAAAGGGGAAGGAACTTCGGAACCTTGGGGTTCCAGAGAACTGGAGAAAAGCTAAGGGAAGGAAGGGAACTTCGGAACCTCGGGGTTCCGGAGTTTCAGAGAAGGAAAGAAATCGGCTAAGGCAAAGAACTTCGGAACCTCGGGGTTCCGGAGTTCCGGAGAAGAAAAGAAAACGGCTAAGGCAAAGAACTTGGGAACCTCGAGGTTCCGGAGGTCCGGAGAAGAAAAGAAAGTGACTAAGGCAAAGAACTTCGGAACCTCGGGGTTCGGGAGTTCCGGAGAAGAAGAAAAGGAAAAGGAGGAACTTCCTTCGGACAAGGCAACACCTCACACTTCATGATTCTTCTCTCCTTGAACAACTGAGGCCACGCTGGTCCATGGAACATATCTCTGATCGGTTTTCACTGATGGACCAAGGGTGTCATAAAACAACAAAAG
Organism: Cryptomeria japonica; assembly: GCF_030272615.1. Taxonomy (NCBI): domain Eukaryota; kingdom Viridiplantae; phylum Streptophyta; class Pinopsida; order Cupressales; family Cupressaceae; genus Cryptomeria; species Cryptomeria japonica. Next base: position 205,592,937 of record NC_081414.1, read on the forward strand.
AGAGCAACAATTTTTAGATCGAACTTCCAAGCGAATTTACACTATGCATGATCGGACTTTTAAGATGTTTTGCATTGACGCAAGATGGATCGTAGTTTATAATAACTTTGCATTTTGTTGTCACCAAGGTCGAACCTTCATGAGATTTTACATTTTTCAAGTTTTTGCATTTTCGCCATCAAACTTGAATCCCTTAGGCATTTTCTCACCCTAGCCTTGGTGGAGTTTGATGTGAATCAACAATTTTGGCAATGCAAGGTTGGACCTTGTTACAGTTGTGCAATGAGACTGGTCAGGCCTTCTTGAAGATATGCATTCAAAGCGGATCGGAGCTTTTACAAGTTATCCACAAAGTTGATTCGACGTTTTAGGAGTCTTGTAATTTATACACCAAGGTCGGATTTTAAGAAGATTTTGCAATTGTGCAGTATCATGTTGGACCTAGGATGAACTTTGCAATATGCCAAGTCGGAATTCAATCATGTTTTGCAATTCTTATCCCACCTAGGTCGAAGTTTGGATGAGTTTAGTATTCATCCAAGTCGAACTCTTGAGTGATTTGTATTGATTTAAGTCGAACAGTATGAAGGTCGGACTTTTAAGATGTTGTGCATTCTCCCAAGGCAAATCGGAGTTTCAAAATGTTTTGCATTCTTAACACATTTGATAGAAGATGCCCTTAAGAACATTGTCTTGAACCTTGTTAAAATCTTGCACTTGATTAACATTTACCTTAGTACAAAAAATCTTAATGCTCAATCACACAGACAAATGCAAAATTGAAAAGCTCCTTGACAACTTCGACACCACACCGACATATAGCATCTTGACCATTTCACTTGTTATTTCTTGACACTTCTAATGATTGTGCCAACATTGTAGAGAAAGACCAACATGAAAGACTTGCAATTCCTAACGGAATCGCAAGAAAATTTCCACTCCAACATTTGAGATTGTACTTCAACAATTCGTCATTACAGCATTTTTACAACTTTTCTTGAATTTTTGACAATTTTGACAACCTTGACAACTTTGCAATATTGAGCAACTTAGCATCATCGACAACACTTGTATGATTGACATCACACTCCCCCTCAACCCTATCCTGACAAAACTCATCTCTTCTCACAAGCAAAGGCCAAGGACGCTAAAGAAACTACTATCAAGCTAACAAAACACCTAAGCTAAGCAAAAAGTGGGGGTCCCCATTTGCAGTTCGGCGATGTGTGAAAACGTCACAAAATCTAGCATCACCTCGAATAAGCATTCCTGAACATTTCAAAGATAAAGACCCAATCTACACCTAGAACCTCCGGAAAATTCAACCCAACCTATCAAGTAACTAGGAAACATACTCAAAAGGGAAGAAGAATCCCAAATTGGATCAAGGCCCTTCGGCTTTGATTACCCAAGTGTGTGCAAATGTATTCATTCCAACTCACAAGACCACCATGGCCATTAGAATCCACCGTGACAAGCTACGTGAGTAATCCTAACTTCAAAAGCATCCTAGATAGAGCCTCGATGTTAGCGAGTGTCCATAGCCCTAACAAGGTTATCATTGTAATCTCACGAAAATTGCTCCATTGTTAGTCGGGTGTCCATAGCCCCGATGGAGTTATTCACATGTCCCCAAAGCCAAAACTTTGATATTTCATTCTATTCATTTTTTCTTTTCTTGATTTTTTCTCTTTTTGCTTTCTCATTTTTTCTTTCTTTTTTGATATTGATTTCTTTTTCACACATCTTCCACACTTTTGACTCGTAAGCAATAAAGCTTACATGGGTTTGAGGATTACAATGGTGCTGAAGCAGGATTTCAGATTTTTCACTAGCCACAACGTCTCCTAAATAAACCACAATGACTTAGAGCAATTGATTAAGTGTGTAAAAATATAGTAATCGAAAGATATTATCAAAACAAAATAAGTGATTCCCTTTCGAATCAGGTACAAATCCTAAACAAATGATAAAATTGAGAGGAATAACCTCGGATTCTAAAGAGCTTCATGAATAGATATCAAGGAAATGGACCGAACATAAGATAAGAATTATGCCATCACATGAGAAAACAACACAAACACCCTTTCTCACAAATGAAGGCTCCGCATGAGAAAACAACACAAACACCCTTTCTCACAAATGAAGGCTCCCACTCAAGGCACCTAAACGAAGAAAACCGACACTAATGCAAACAAAACTAAAGAAGCTAGACGACTGAAAACCAAACTAAACTACTTGAGCCACCTAAATATCTCGAGCCAAATGACTCAAGGCAAATTGACAACCAGGATCAACCAAAACAACTAAACTAAACACACGAAAGGAAACCTACTCTAAACTAAACTAAACTGTATACAAGACTCCTAGATTGGACACAACTCAAAAGACTAACATATGTACATACTTGACATGATTCCTCAAATTGTACAACAACAGCATTTAAGTCGCATAGTTCGCATTGTAAACCTTGGAGTCATCTCACTTGATCATATTATTTAGCATGTGAGGTTTCTCTGTTCAAGAGAGGATAGAATACCTTGGTATTTTATTCTGTGTTCGAGGTGCATAAAAACACAACAACAACAACTATGAAAGGTAAGTTAAGTTGGCGTGGCCATATCATTGATGCCATAGCATACTAATATCTGAAGCACTCTTGGCTACTACTACACGCTCTTGAACCTGTCCAATATCAACAAGCCAATATGAACCATGATCTTCAATACCAATAGCGATAGTTTTCTTAGATTCCTTTTCAACTATTTAGCATTCATGTTTGCGAAATATGAAATCCAAATTGGGACAATGGCACATAATCTAACTCATTGAGAGCAAAACGAGCTCCATTCTCAACACATAGCAGACATTAAGAAAATAAGATTTGTGCAACAAAAAAATATTTGCACATTTCCTCTGCCAACAACTATGTAGTCCTCACCACCACTAAAGATCATTGAATCTAAACAATTTGTATACTTCATGAACCAATCTTTCCAATGGGTAAAAAGTTGAGATGCTCCGAATTCAATATACCATGCAATAGAATTTTACTGAATTGCTGGTCGTTTGGCAATGAAAGCATAAAAGGTTGACTCCTGCTCAAAATGCTTTGTGACATAAGCATTTTGTGGAGGCCCTTCCTAGTTGGATTATGATCAGCCAACCTCTTTCTGCAATACTTCTTCATTAGAACAAGTTTACCACGATAGTGACATGATACTTTCAGATTCTTTTAAGTATCTCCATTATTCCCTTGACCTTTTTTTTTAGGCCAATGCCTTTGCCCTTGTCCTTGGATGTAAAGGCATGTTCTTCACTGTGTTTCACTACTGCTACCAAACTACTACTTCCATCTGTCTTGCTACAAGAGCTTGTTGCACAAATCTTCAAACTTTAGGTCAACACTAGTAGATGTAATGTTGACTGGCTCAATGAAATGTACAAATTCCCGTGGTAAGTTTTTCAATGTTATGACCACTATATCTATTTCTTCCATCTTCCAACCAATGGTTTGCAGTTGATCGTGAATGTCTTTGATCTTCATCAAATGTTCCTGCAAACACATCTTCTCATCCATCATTATTGAAAGAAAGCATATATTTGAGTAAGGCACTGCCTTTATCTTATGCGGATCTTGCAGGTGCTTCCAAATCTCCGTAAAGGTGATGCCTCTTCAAACCTCCAGAAGCACTCATCTATCACTGATAACTTAATCAACATGACGGCTTCTTGATCACACTCATTAAACTTCTCCTAGCCTTTACTAGCAACGGTTGGACGAGTGTCGTTACCCGAGAGTGATCTTGTTGAGGCAACTATCTCAAAGATCATGAGCATGTGGTGTTTCCAAGTGTCATATTTTTTTGCGAGTGAAGTGTTGGCTGCCTTCCAACATGATGCTGGGTGAAGCCACCCTCCGGCAATTTGTAATTACGGAAAATACAAAAACTCTCTACCATTATAAAAAAAGACCAAACAAAATTTTCAGGAAAAATTTGAAACCCTAGCTACCAAACCTGCTCAAAGTTTCATCTGCAAAAATCAAATCTCGTGTCCTTGCCGTAGTTCTCAAACTGCTCAAAAAAAATTGATGATTTTAGTAAACCTCGATGATGCCAAAGACCCACAATTTTTTTTTTGAATCAATAAAAAAATACTTCTAAAATCATGTTGACTAGTTCAAGAAACAACAAAAATCCCATGATTTTAATGAAAAATATCAAAAAACTGATTAAAAAAAAAACCCATCAGCTATGCCATAAAACCTGCAACAATTATTTTTGTAAGAAATTTGTTGCATTTTTGCAGAGAACAAAGGCGCACAACTTCTACTGGCAAAACAACATGAATTTTACCAAAATAATGCCACAGTTTCTTCAAAAAAATAGCACAATTTTTCAGACCAAAAAATCACGAAATTTCAAAAAAAAATGGCACAATATTGTAGAGAGAAAAGGTGTATTTTTGCAAGAAAATAAAAAATGTGATTTTCCACAAAATGACCCACAATTTTTACAGCAAAAAAAACATACAATTTTTGCTTAGAAAAACACCTGATTTCTACCCTAAATGACAATCTGTATAGTTTCATACAATGTCGTATAAGCAGCCCTTTGGTCTTTCTACATTACGTGTGTGCAAGTAATCACTACCGACAACAATCCCTACAACTCCACACATTCTCAGGATCCCTAAGCTTGACTTGGGCTCTAATACCATATTACAAAAAATGCAAGACACAAAATGATTACCACGATATACGATAATTAACAAAGGAACCAAAGTCTCCTTAAAAAAAGATACAAATAATTTATTCGTAAAGGATAAGATCAGCAACTAGTAAAGCAAAGGATACAGCCTGAGTTGGCCTAGTGGTATAGAATTTGTGCTCTTGAAAGAGAGGTCACGAGTTCAAATCCCACAGGGGGGTGGGGTTTGTACGTCTCATTTGTAGCATAGTTAGGTGCCTCCCACAAGGAGTACGGGGTAGACCCATATTGTTGTAAACCATGTGTAGACCCATATATAAATTGCTGGCATCGTGGACTATAAAAGATCCTTTCCTTTCCTAAAAGAATAAAGAATATTCCTAAAGTCTTTCCTAACAACTTAATTGACCATTATAAACTAAATATTACAATATTACTTCAATAATGACTATTCATGCTTGGTTAGAGTCCTACATGTGCTAGGTTGATACATCTTGGACCTTGCAACTCTCATGGATGGCCTGATTATAGACATTTGTACTTTATGGGGATCAATCCATACATTGTGTTATATGTACCACATTGAGTCTTTGTCGACCCCTTCTCACATTCAAATGACTAAGATGTGTATATTTACACTAGCAAAGATCACTATAGAACTATGTTACGCTGAGTCTTCGGGACGAGGGGACGGGAAAACGGGTTTTTGGGACCGTTTTTTTTTTTCTTTTTTGCTATTTTAGGAGACAGAGGGGATGACAAAGGGGATGATGTCACGATTATATAAAAAAATAGAGAAAATTTCAAATATATAGAGAAATTTCAAATTTCAAATATATTCATATGATAACATTGATAAATGAGTTCAAATTTCTAATATATTCTTGGCAGTATAGGAAAGCATGCAAACAATGGCCATATCTACCTAACATATAATATGGTTGACAGTAGAATGCAACTATTAGTGGAATGTACTTGAGAGTATAAATAATTGTTTGTTTTCCTTGAATGTACTTGAGGGTAAAAATAATTGTTTATTTCCTTGTGGAATGTAATTGACAATATAAATAGTTTATTTTTCTTGTAAAAACCATGGAAAAAATTTAATGAGGACTGTGCAAGAGGTTAGAATGTGCATGAGCTAGATTCTTTGCAAAAGTATTAAAAAAAATATAAACAGTTAGTGCTTAATACAAATAGCTGTGTTTTGAAAATGGGATGCATGCCTTTCCCATTAATTTAGAAATTATTTTGAATTCTCCCAGCCACATAGTGCAATTACTGTTATATTCTCAATATGAAAAAAATTTAAATTCAAATGCTACTATATGCCTGGATATTTGCCCTAAATCTTATTATGAACGTTGTTGCAAAAGAATCCAATTCCACCACTATGTATCTCTAGTGGCATCACTTGCTTTTTCTTGCTTCCTCTCTATCAAATACCCTGCCAACTATTGAATGTAAAATTTTTGAACAATGTCATGCAATCCTCTTAACACTGCCAAATGCCAAAAACTACAAATGAATGAAGATCAAGATATCACAGTTCCAAGGTTTGATTTTTCAATTTGCATGGAGAATAGTCCTTTTTTCTTAGCTGGGCGAGTTTTTTTTTGTTTTAAAATTGAATGAGAACTGGGAAACAGCCACTTGTCCCTAGACGGTCAAGGGATATCTGACATGTCGCCAGCCGTCCTTGGGACGGAGGGCATACCCCCAGGTTTCCTATGCCGTCCCCGCGCTCAGGAAACATTTCGGCATTTTCCTACAAACTGGAAACAGGAAAGAAACGTTACACGCTGTCCCCGGACATGTACCGTCCCCGAAATAGCTCTATTTCACCCAGAAACGCATCCTCAGGTTATATTGCTATAGAATCAATGATGAAGATGCACGTTGTATGGTGATCTCTCAATAAATACCGTAAAGGCATCTTCATTACAGCCTACATGAACATACACAGCCTTCTTTTGTTCCAGATCTCTTTGTTGCTTGGTGTGTTGATGTAAAACTTAATACCTTCATTTCTTCTTTCATATTCAGCAAACTCTACAGAATTTTGCCATTTATTTCTCAATGTTTCCTAAGCATCTAAGGAACACTCATTTTAGTAAATCATTGACTCTATTAGTTTTAATTTTAAACTGTTCCAAACTTCCATCTAAAAAAGGCAATGAAGAAAACTTTCAAAAAGATTTTGCATCCCGTAAGCAAATTTGCACGTTTATCTTCTTGGATTAAAAACAGGCACTCAATAAGTTCCTATCCAATTGTTCCCTCTAATCGACAAGGAATCAGCGGTCAGCTGCATTTATTGTACCAAGCCTTAACAATGCTTGACATTTTTTTTTTTCACCGCCTAAGGAAAACCATCAAATTATTCAAGATGATGCCCAATCTTGTGGCAAACTTCCTAGATCCCTTTCCTTGAAAGGCTGTTATTCAAAAACTGATCTTCCATGCACGGATTAAAATTTCAAATTTCTTGCAGAATCATTACATCTGGCATCTAAGAAATGAGTCTTCCATCTCGGTTTAACATATCGTTTAAAAATGACCACAAGGGTCCTTGACATCTGATGGAAGTAACAATCAAACAGCCTTAATTGCAGACAAATAATTGATGCCTCCATGATCATCTTAGGGAACCTTTCCATTTGTAAGATTTCCAAGTTAAGAATATTAACTACCTCTTTAATCCATCCCCAGGCTTACAATTTTCAAGTTGCTGACAAAGTTTCTGTGTGAGGAAATCGCAACTGTTGGGAGTGTTGGTGTTGGAAATAAGCCACACCCGGACCGACGATGGACTGGTCCAAGAGGGGCCAGTAGCTCAGTGGTAGAGCACTCCAGCAGCGTATGGAAGGTCCTAGGTTCGAGTCCTAGCTGATCCATGTCTCAACATGGTATCAGAGTCAGGTCCAGGCTAGGAGCCCCAAGCACATGAGAGGTGTGGCTTAAGGGGGGTGTTGGTGTTGGAAATAAGCCACACCCGGACCGACGATGAACTGGTTCAAGAGGGGCCAGTAGCTCAGTGGTAGAGCACTCCAGCAGCGTATGGAAGGTCCTAGGTTCAAGTCCTAGCTGGTCCATGTCTCAACAGGGAGAGTTTACAATAGTTGGCAATAAAAAGTTTGGATTCGTGAATAATTTATTTAAGTAATAAACTCAATCAAAATATATGCAGACAAGTTTGTACAGACCTGCATACTGGGATTATGTCCTCCTCAGTGTCACGAGTCCAAAGGGACCATTCAAGCTGAACGGCAGTAATAGGATGCACTGCATGAGCTCTTCTAATGGTGTCAACACTGGCTTCTGACAGTCCAATAAATTTTACTTTTCCCTCTTCCACAAGTTTTTTGAGCTCCCCTATCTAAAATCATCGGCAAGAAAAAGATTGCATTGATTATAAACCAGACAAAACTCACTAATGAATCTGCATATGACAGATGAAGTCTTATTAAGTTAGCACATGCGCACTTGAAACCTTCCCAAAACCTCCAAGGGAAAATAAAAAATATGCTCCAAATTTCAGAATAGATGGAAATTTCAGAAACAAACCTAGCCTTAGACTTAACATTCGTTGCATTTTAGAAAGAACCAATACAAATAGGAACACACTATGCTTACTGTTTCTTCAATAGGAATTGACGTATCTATCTTAGACGGATAATATAGATCTATGTACTCCACATCAAGACGTTTAAGGCTTTCTTCACAACATTTCCCGACATACTCTGGGGAACCCTTGACATCTATCTTACCATCAGCACTAAACACAATACCAAACTTTGTTGCAAGTTGAATTTTGTCACGAGGAAGCTGCTTTAAGGCCTGTGTATCATTTCCTGTGTTAGCTACATTTACTACTGTAGGCCACTAAACCATTTTTGTTCACAGTTAATAAACTGAAAGAAAAAAGCTTGGGAGATATAATCAAAACCAACTACGTTAACTATGAAATAAAACTAGATGTAGTCACCTAAAGACTTTATGAGAACAAAGAATTCAAATGAAAAAGAGTTAAACATATTTTCTATTATTTTATGTGCTTTACAACAATGACAACAAATAATTTGTCGAACATGCAATATAAACGAAGTAGAAGTGAACAAATTTGAATTAACTTGTATAATTTACAGAAAATAAAGCTCAACTACACACATTTGCAATGTAATGTTAAATCTCAACACATGCTACATATTCAGTTTCACTCTTCATCCTTCAAAGACAAAAAAGTCAAAAAAGTATCTGCCCATCATCCGACAGAAAGTCTACCATAAATTAAGTGCCTCATGGCTATTGGGAATGAATCAAATCAGGTGCTTGAAGTTTAAAAGATTTAATACAGAAAAATCAGAGACTTGAGATAAATTAAAAACAAGGAAATAAAGTTTGGAGAATTATTATAAAGACTTAATAATACTCCATCTAGATAGATGCATCCTGATATGTTCTACACACAACAAGAGATTAGGCTGTCGGACTCAACCAAGGCTGCAGATTCTCGTACTCAGATGAGTCCTTGCCTCAATAGTCAATACTATGATCCAACAAATGATTTGGGCTAAGTCTGACAACTGAGACTTGTGAGTCTGACAGCAGGAGTCTGGGCTGTTGGACTCAGCCAAGGCTACAGACTCTGGCACTCAGATCAACGAGTCCTGGCCTAGAGACCCTTGCGAGTTGTAATCATCAATAGTACAGTATATTTGATCGCTTGTAAGGCTGGGGTCTTATGGAAGGTTTAAGCTTCTACTTTTCAGGAATGGGGTCTCATTTTAATCTTCTATTTTCCAGCAATAGGTCGTCTTATGAAGAAAAAAAAATTGCTAAGGGATTATTTGGAATCAATTCCTAGAAAAAAGGAGCTCTTACTTTTTGGAAACGACTAACCCCTAGAATGCACCAGAGTATCATTATCTTTTGTATATTGTAAATTTCAGTCCCTAAAATGCACCAAAGCATCATTATCTTTTGTACATTATAAATACATTATAATAGATGTTTGATGCATTTGAGTGGCTAGATAGTCATTCCCCTACATTTTAGGCTTGCATATTTAAGCTGGTGAAATGGTGAAAATGGTGTAGGGCTAGAAATTGATCTACCAGCTTAAAAATGTTATCTAGCATGTGTCAATCATCTAAGTTTAGATTTCCCTTGAATAAAATTTGAAAGAAAAATATTCTTTTTACTTGATTTTATTCTATATACACTGCAGAGTATAGAAGACTAGCAACTGACAAAGATACTGTGTTCATGAGACTACCAGCTTCCTTAAATCAGAGCTTAGACTTTTAAGTTAAATTGCACTACAAAATCTATAAGATTAACAGCTTTTTCATGAAACCTGAAGACACCTTTAATCACAAATCAGATTAGGGATGGAGAAAATTTCCTTTTAAGGGTGTCTATAAATAATTAACAAATTAGCATTGTTCCTGGAGGACCAGGAGTCAAAACCGGTGGGCTGTTCTTGAATGTGTGTGCAACCAGATTTAGCCCCCACTAATAAGGGCCATGATGACCATAAAGGACACTGATAGCGGCATCGAACACGCCCGTTCTTACAATGTCTTAAATTTAAAGGATACTCCAAAGAAAAAATCAGGAAAGTGTGTATAGCAAACCATTTTAAAACTGAAGCTCACCTTCCCAACAATGATTTCATTGGTAGTGGCGCCATATACATCTGATGTGTCAAAGAAGGTAATGCCTTTCTCGAAAGCATACTTAATCATAAAAATCCCATCTTCTTCGGAGAGAGGTTTATTATATACTCCAGTAAGCCCCATGCATCCATATCCCAACTTAGAAACCTTAACCAAATCCACATTCCAATTTCAATGTTTATCGAAATCTTTCAACCCGAAATTCCACAAGGGTTATACATGGAACAGATAAAATGAAAAAGAAAATGCACACCTGCAAACCTTGGCTGCCCAAATTGGTTCGTGGAATTACTGTTGTTGCCATTGTAGATAAACGGAGATGACTTCGGCAGCTCAATATACAGAAGCCGTGGTTTTTAACAGCCTACTATGTTAGAAACAAGTTGTTGATTGGGTTTAGCGTCTGTCCGTAGTTACGCTCATTCTTCTTATATTGTTTTGACCGGTCGGTAAAAAGCATTAGGAAGCAGCAACCATCATCGTTGCACATAGGTAACTTATGGAGGGTGCTTTTAAAATCATTTTAGCGGTACTTTTTATATAATTTTAGTGGCGCTTTTAAATCATTCTTGGTTCATAGAAGGAATGAATGAATGTTCTTAATCATATCCATGGGGTCAAGTACTCTATGGGATTCACGGTACTCAACAAAGAAAAGTATGCATAGTCCAAAACATCACACCTAATTTTTTTTTTGTTTCTACATTTTGGATCTTTTATTGTGTATCTTGACCAAAAAATCTTTAACTCTTATTATCTTCTCTTTTTCTAAAAGATTATTCAAGTTATTCACGTTTAGTGTCTCAATTTAATTAAACTAGATGTCCTTATACGTTGAACACTTCATGGGGTCAAGCACTCTATGGGATCCAGTGTACCCAACAAAGAAAAGCATGCATAGTCCAAAACATCACACCTAAATCTCTTTTTCTTTCTACATTTTGGATCTTCTATTGTGTATCTTGACCAAAAAATCTTTAACTCTTATTGTCTTCTCTTTTTCTAAAAGATTATTCAAGTTATTCACGTTTAGTGTCTCAATTTAATTAAACTAGATATCCTTATACGTTGAACACTCCATGATGTAATCTCATTCTGTCTCCACCACTTCTTGAATGCAATAACTACACCTTTTGTCTGCCCACTCCTCTTGTAATGCCCCTTGGTGATTCATCCTTTATGAGAGGATGTGATAAATATTTTTGGACTTGTTCATGCTCTTGATGCCTCTTGTTTCATTCTTTATACAAATATTCTCTTTGACATTAGTGGGTTTATTAGGATTAATGCGGATAATGTTATATCTTGGACTATTATGATAATTGAACTTGCATTTGGTGATCCATATACACTTGTTATTCATATATGGATTATATTGCTCATGACGATATGATAGCTTCTTACTAGTGCTAACCCCACTTCATGATTATATTGGATGAGTAGATGATATGGTTGTCCTGATTGTTTGCTATTGTATTTGTGATAGAGACGATGTCATATCACTCATTACGAGCATGATATGATGTTGTGATTATCTTCACTTGCCTGGTTATTTATGATATATGCAATTGTACATATTGTCTTGTGGTTATTGGTGGTTGCATAGTTGTAGGTACTAGACATCGACTCCACCTAGTCTCACAAGTCTAAGCATGTCTTAATCCCAATGGCAAGTTGATCGGAGATGACATGAGTTCCTACTACACACTCTAGGCTTAAGTTGATACCCATGTAAGTTAATATCTTGGCTTGAGTTGATGGTCAACGTCATGTGGTATGTTGTTCAACCCTACGTTGAGTTGAGTTTGTGATTATTTATTAAATTAATAATTAATTGATTCGTATAGTTTATTAAGTATTAAAATAAATTAATGGATGACATTAATATTTAATATTAATGTGTGGTTATTATTATTGAAGAATTATTATTCATTAATGTTTATTTAATGGATTAATATTTTATTGTTGCTTTTATATTATTATTATTATTATATGGTTTAATATTTATTTGAGTATTTATTTGAGCCTTTGATTTATTGGATTTAGTATTTATTTATTTATTTATTGTTGGGTTATTTATTGTTTATTTATTTATTTATTGGTTATTTATTTATTGATTGATGGCTTATTTATTTGTTAATATTTATTTACTCATCCCTTGTTATGATTGGCCATTTTGGGAGTTGTGATTGTGAAGATATTATTATTTAATTGTTTGTTTATTTATTTATGTTATTTTGTGGTTTAACATTTATTGGGCATTTGATTTATTGATTTTGTTTATTAGCCCTTTCTATTTTATTTATCGATTAATGGATTTATTTATTATTTATTACTATTTGTTCTTTTACCCATTTGTTTAATTATTATTTACTCCACCTACCCTATTTTATGATTGGTTGTGAGGTTTGGGTAATTTAAATAATATTATTTTATAATGTTCTACCTCGAATTTGGTATGGTTGGTAGGAAATATTATATTTCCGATTTTTTTGATTGGTTGGAATTTCGCATAGTTTTTTGAATGATTTTTTATAAATTTGGTTTTCTGAGCGTATTCGGGTGTTGGTTGGCTTGCTAGAAAAATTTTGCATTTGTTTGAGGATTTGGATTTTGAGAGCTTGGCTTTGGATTTGGTTGGATTGTGGATTGGATTGGGCTTCTCCAGATTCATTTTCCATAGCTTCAATTTTACCAGGTCGGAGAATTATTTCCTTCAATTGTTTTTAATTTGAAAAGATTGTTTTCATCGCGCCTGTGAAAAGATTGTCTACGAGGAGATATTTGGGAGATTTACCAAATAGTTTGATAAATATAAAATGTGCATATGAAACCTTGGGATAAATATATTTTATATAGTTTTGATTTTTTATGGAAAGCAAGGTTTGATTTTTGTGTTTGTCGTGAATGGCTTGTCTATGTGTTGTCGAGAAGTAATTTTGTGTTGTATTATGTCCATTTGGACATTTCAATGTTGTGTAATTCTTGGAAATTAATTTTTATACTTTGTCATGAATTTTACTTTTGTTTCTGATACTTTCTAGGCATATGCGATAAACAAACAAATGTGGAATAAAATTTAACAAATATGCAACAGAATTTAACAAATGTGCGACAAAATTTATCATATGTGTTATTTCGTGTAAGCGCTAGTCTGGACTATACAAGACTTTATGTATGTGTTATTTTCATGTGTATATGTGCAACAAAATTTGTCATATGTGGGACAGGATTTGTCATATGTGCAACAGAATTTTTCATATGTGCAACAGGATTTGGCATATGTGTTGTTTAAGCCTGTGTATGCACTAGTCTGTTGTCTTTTCATTTTCTTGGTATTTTTTAGCTTTTTGTGTCAATTTTCTAAATTTGTGTTTTACTAAAGAGGATATTTTCGGGATTCTTTGTTATTCCAGAATTGTATTTATGATCAAATGTTGTTTATCGATATGTTGTGATTGAGCAAGATGTATTTGCCTTGCATTGAGTATTTGTGCATTTAAATGGTTCCAACAAGAAGATGTTGTCTTGCTGAGGATGTTTGAATTATTTGTTGGCTAAGCAAGAGGGATCATGCCTTGCTCATGTTTATAGATTTTCTATGAGGCTCTTGGTTATTATATGATTTGTCTTTATGACATATTGGCTATTGTTTCATATTTGTATATGTATATGTGGATGTTATTGTTATGTGGCCTTGATTGAGCCTCCATGTTGTTGTTATTGTATTATTGTTACCCTAAGGTCTTGGAACATGGTTAGGGGGAGTGGCTTTCATGAGTTGGTCAGGGTCACATGAGAGTAGGCCACCAAGAGGTTCCTTGTAAGGATGCTTCTGGGTCTAGACTTCCAGGATCTCATTGAAAGTTTTCTTGTTTAATCAAATGATAACTTTAATAATTAATTAGATGGGTTAGGTATTTAGGATTCATCTAAATAAGATAATAATTTGGTTTTTTGGTGCCCCATCTCATAGCCCTTAAGGAGAGACTTGGGATGAGCTTGCGGAAGTCATAGAGATGGCAAACCAAACTCCCTTGATTCTCACATAGGTGGAGACGGTTTTGCATGTCTATCAAGGGTGTGGATCTACCTTCTTTGTGAGGGTAACATGCGATGACACTCTTCCCTACATGTGTCCTTGTTCCTTATGTCATGATCGTTGATCGGCCTCTAGGATCTTTATGCTTCCGATTTAGCCTTGTGATGTGAATTGGTTTATTGTATAAGTGGTTGCTTGCAGTTATAGTTATTGTTGTGTCTATATCCTTTGGTTGTTAGGTGCCAGCCTAGGTCTAGAGTGTGTGTGTGACCTTGTGTCATCTCCCAGCATGGGAGGTGGTTCCTAATTGGTTCCACATGGTCAGGTGGTTTAATGTCTTCTTCCATTGGGATGTTCTTCGTTGGATGCTCTTGTGCGTAATTGTGGATTCTTTCTCTTCAGTTTATGGATGGATTCATGAAGTAGATTGTTGTATACCTTAAAGAATGTAATTTGATGGTGTATTATGATTCATGTGACATTTATAATAGTAGGATAGGAAATTATGTATCATGAGATAAATGCATTTGTAGATTGGAAAACTGTGTATCTTGATGTAAGAAAATCTTGTACTCATATGTAATGGGGAAATGATGTAGTAGGTTGTGATCATGATTCTTGTGACAGAGTATATATAGTGTTGTAATCCTTGTTGACCCTCTGTTGTATGTTGTTTATTCAATATCTATGCATTTAGCGATTAAGGTTCATGGATGAATAATGATGCTATTTGGATTAGGGATATGTGTACCTTATGTGTTAAATTGGAAATTATGCTTTAGAATTGTGTGGAATCTTCTATTAGAAAATGAGAAACATTTATACTTTAGATTCGATTTTTGGATGTGTATGGATAATTGTTGGTTAGGTGATCATGTAATAGATGAAAGATGATATTGTAATATTGTAAGACTTGATGAATAAATTAGAAAGGTTATTTCTATGATTAATGGTTATAGATCTTGATGGTAAACGAAGCTACTCCCTTAATGCTCTTTTTTTAACGGATGTAATCATGTAAGCGTTTGTGTGGAATTGTAAGGTTAATTCTATTGGAAATGGTATAGATATGTCGTAAGTGAAGTTAGTAATGGATTAATAATGGGATGATAATGTAGTAGTAAATGATATAAATAAGGGGAAAAGAAATATTGAGAATTGGTGCTTTTAAAATGAATCTAAGGGGGAATAAATGGTAATTGGACTATAATGAAATGTATTCATGATATCTTAATTAAATAAACAATTCCGTATGCTTAGGAATGAATGTCAGAGTTAATGAAGTTAATTGGATGTGGTGGTTTTCTATGAAGTTAGTTGCGTTCATATGGTTAGAGTTATGTTAAGTAGTGGCATTGAGATACCCTAGGGAGTGTTAGACAATGAGATGCTATTTATTTCCACTTGCATATTATATTCTTATGATCATGTTTAAGTAGATTGTGTATGGTTAGTGGATGTTTAAATAGATGTAAATTATTATTGAGTTGTAAGTGTTACATTGGTTTAATTTTATTTTATTTTAAATTATCTCTATTTGCGTGTTAGATGATTGTATTTCTTTAGGGTAATTTGGTGAGCATTACACCTCTTTGGGTATCATCCATCTTCTAGTTTCACACCTAAGTTGGCATGAATTAGTTCTTATATGAGTGGTTAACATTTTTGCTTTCCATTTCATTTTCATTCTTATGTAGGTCTTTTATGTATGGTCATATTTAAGATTGAAATGTTTGATATAGTATTCATTTTTCCTCCCAAGCATCCATTTCCATGTGCTTTCTTTGAATTTTCCTTGCACATACTTTTTTATATCCTCATTGTTATTTGGACATTCACTTATGCTAATACTCTACTTATTCTTCCATTTGATGTTTTGTTTCATCCACGTGATCTTCCTCCTATCTAATTTCTTTCTAGTTGTCATTTTTAACAGCGATGAGGTTCCATGTTATCTAATCTTCTTAAATAACTTAATAACCAAAACATAGTTGATGCTTCAACGAGGAAAGCCACAACTTTAACCAAGACAATCTCATATAGAATAGTTGATTTAACTGTGAGGCAATGTGTGGTTTAATGTTTGTATAAGTTCTCTATCTATCTCCACTTTCTTGCTGACGTGTTGCTACCCCATACTTCACATCTATATAGTACCACTAGAACCACTAGAAGCCCAAAACGAGTTTTCTTTGTCTTTCAGTCCCATAGCTCATCTCTTCTACATCTATTTTGCAATCAGTATAAATCTTTCCACCCCCATTGTATTCTTTTTGCTAGATACATGTTTCCCAACTGAATTTGTTGTGGAAATCAAGGCCAAGGTACTTATATTCATTGACCACCTATAAGGGCCTACCTTCAAAAACAAATTCCATATGAACCTTCTTTCTCTTCAAAGTAAAAATGATGACTCTAGTTTTGCTAATGTTCACCTACATCCCTACCTCATGATAAAAAAGCTCTAGAGCTTTTAAGTCTTCCTACAAATTTTGTGAAATAAGATCACCAGCATAAAGAAGCAACTTTATAACATAATTGGTCAAGTAAACCCCCCGACCACCAAACTTGTCTATCCACTCCTCTAATTTGTTAATGTATATCCCAAATAATGTAGGGGATAATGGGCATCCCTGCTTGACACCAATGTCACTTCCAGAACATTTTAAAGATCCTTGTTTGGCTCAAATTTTGGCCTAGACTTGGTCAAATAGTCGATGCACAACAACCCTATATTGTTTTGGAATTTCTAATTCTTTCATTCTACTCTAGGATTTTCTTATAGGTAACGTATCAAAATCTTTCTTGAAGTCAACAAAGTAGCAAAAGATCTCCCCTCCTATTTATCCCAAACCTTCTCAATTAAGTGTCTAAGTGTAATCCAATGGTCGATGGTAGAATGCTTTGGCCTAAAGCTCGCTTGCCCTTTCTCCCTCTTTCTCTCCTTTTCAGCCCAAGCACTAATATGTTTTCTATCATGCTCCCAAAAATTTTACCAAAAAGAGGATTGATCATTATAGTGTGGTAATTTGAAGGGTTGTTCATGTCATCACTTTTGAACAATGGGATGACAATGCTAGTTGTCCAATTTGTCGAAAACCCATTTTGAATGACCCTATTGAATATTCTTTTAATCAGAGACATGAGGGCCTTTAAGCCCGATTTTAAATATTCTACCTGTAGACCATCTATGTCTCGAGCTTTACCCATTGCAAGCTTCTTTATTACATCTTTAATGTTTTTCAAAGAGAAGAGTTTAGTTGTTGAATTGATTATCGAAGGGATGTCTTTATCTTGCACTCTCTCATATACTTGCTTTGCATACTCTAAGCATTCAAGATTTGTGATATTGTTCTCTTTATTCATGTCTTTTGGTTGCAATTCTTTCCAAAAGCCTCTTGGATTGTACCTCCCAAGAGAAATCAACTCCTTTATTGTTTGCAAATAGGCTTCTTTTCTCAGTCTAATCGGCTTTGCATATTTCCTGTTATTACCCAATATTTTGATCGTGCCTTACAATCCTCATCGTATCATGGGTTTGTCGGAAAGATATTTGTGTTGCTTCTAGACCTTTTGCAAGATTTCAGAGCCTTGAGGATAATAGAGGTCAACATGATGTTGCCTATTCTTTTCTCATTTGAATTGGCCATCCCATCGGTTCCCACTTCGTGCAACTATTTTTCGAGTGTTGTTTGAAAGGTTTATTGGTTTTCATGTGTCAAAAGGATTGTACCTTAAGTAGCCTTTTTCTTTTCATTGTGTTGCATCTCATCTTTGTACTAATTATCTTTTTGTATGTTGATCTTTACATGTATTGGATTGTAATCTAATTTCATTTCTATGGGACAATCCTTCACCTCTATCTCTATTAAATTTGTTATGAGTTTCTTTCAGCTTATAACATAGTCAACCATGCATTGACTATTGTAGGTGTGACACGTAATGTTCCCCAAACTTGGCCAGGCTTTTAAACCA
The DNA here is from genome assembly GCF_030272615.1 of Cryptomeria japonica. NCBI lineage: Eukaryota > Viridiplantae > Streptophyta > Pinopsida > Cupressales > Cupressaceae > Cryptomeria > Cryptomeria japonica. The sequence continues at coordinate 205,611,347 of NC_081414.1, forward strand.
TTGCATATAATTAGATTGTACAAGCTGCAAACTCCCAACAATCCTGCCCCATATTCTATGGTAGCTCATTTTCCAACTTGTGATACTCTTTCCCACTTTTCGCTCTCTTCCCCTTCCAACCATAAAGAGTTGTCTCATATTCCCTCTTCATTATTGAGGCAAAGAGACCGGTTATTTGCAATTCTAATATTACAGTATCCAATTAAGATGATTTCCCCTTTGTGGTTGTATGTTGATATATCCTTTTTCAAGGTTGCATGGGTCTTCTTTGTCTAATTTCTTATTCTTATAGAATTTTGAAACATTGGGAGCAAAGTAACATGTTGCAAGATATTTTATGAGCTCCTTAACCTCTATTTTTATCCATATGTACTGCTTATTTGGGTCTTCCTTTTCCACTTGTGTGATTTTTTTCCTAAGATTCTCTTACTAAAATTGTTACCCCTCCATAGCCCTTTCCACTTTCGGTTAGCTCATTCCATACTGACATGTTCATGTAACCCTTAGAATTTGAAACCTTGTAGCCCTCATGCTTGTGTGTTTCAAGGAGGACAATTATGTCCATCCCCTCAGTTGTGGGCCCTAACCAACCCGTCTCCTCCAAGGATAACCCCTGCAATTTCAACTTACCATTGAGAAGCATGCTTGAGGGGCTCTGCCTTCCTATTTACTATGTTTTCTTTTGTTGTTGAACTCATCTTTCCCTCTATAGATCTATGCCTCATTACTTGCATTTCTTGCCACCACCACTTTTTCCCATTCCTTTCTTATCTCTTCTAATTATAATGGGGTTAAATCTTCATCTATGTAGAATCGTGTTCCCTTGAGAGACCTTTTGTTCATCATAATTTTGTTCTTGTCCTCTATGTTTTTCAATGTTACCCCTACATTTATATTCCTGTCATCTTGTAACATTACCGATTTTGCTTGATGAATATGCCCTACCAACATCAACGTGTCTGCTAAAAAGTCTTTAATTAACTTATCGGTGTGCTCACCTTCTCCATGTTCTTTCAATCTTAAATATTATTATTTTTGTTGCTCTATCATTTTGATGCTTTTATTCCCCTAATTGCATCTTACTTTGCTTCTTTATGAGTTCTCTTTAACTCTTTGTTGACCCTTTCATTACTTTTGCCCATGATTTTGCCTCTTTCACTTGTTCCTTTAGCTTCACTTCCCTAATATATGTTTGCTATTGTTGATTGAAACTCCTATAGAGGTGAAGTGCCTCTTTCCTCCAAATCTCTGAGAGAGTTTTCATCTTTAACCTACTTTAGTTCCCACTTCATGATCAATATTTCTTGCTCACTTGTTTTCAGATTAGCTTATAGTTTGACTATTTTCACTTTAAATAACCTATTTTCTTGACTGAGTTTATGATTGGTATCCACGATCTCTTGTCATTTGCTATACCTTCAAGTCTCCTCTTTAGCCCCACTAGTTCATCAACATATAGGTATGAAGACCAAGTTGACTTAGGGTTGTATTGGTCCAGCTTGCCTTCACCTTTCACCTTCCCTCTTGCTACTTCATTTCCTCGGTACAATTAAGTTGGTGATTATACAGACATATCCTTTCAACTTGATTTTCAAGATTTTCACGATTTTCTTGTAAATATGTCATTGTTTTTACTTGCTTTTGTTGTGTTTCATGAATGACCGTTATTTGGTTGAAGCTTATTTCCTTTAGAAGGATTGTGATAAATTTATTATGCCTTAGCCATCTTAATCTTCTTGTTATTTTGGTGTGCCTTCGTTGTAGGATCCCATAGTGAAGTAAGTTTGAGGGACCACATGCAGTTGTTGGCAATTGACACTCATCTGGTGGCTTCTAGTGGTTGATTATTGGTTTAGGGTTGTCATTGATGACAACTCTTCATGAGGTTCCCATCCATTAATCACGGATCTTGATTTCTGGAAGAGGATGTTAATCAGTAGCCAGTTAACCGATATTTCAAGTTGAACAAAGCAATTTTGGTTCGGAAGTTTTCCAGTGATTGCAGAGCTATGAATCATGTATGGGATGATTGGGTTGACGTAGAGACATCATTTTATTTTTGTTTTGGTGATCCACATTTATATTTGGCGACCCAATCAAGCCGACATGTGACTACATGTTACATTTGCAGGCCGACTTGATAAATGATCTATTTTGTGATTGCAGATATATAAGACTGGTGTAGATGATCTTTTTGGTGTATGGTATGATTGTATACGAGTGAGTGGTGATCGAGAATCCGTTTTGGTGCAATTTCACGTTCGCATTCTTGATCTGGTAACTGACTAGGACAGTGAACAAGGCAAAGCAGAACAATAGAGGTGATTTAGATAGTGTATTTGGCACTTAAACGGAACTCATCCAAGCATTGTAGATGCTATTTTGGAGTTCATTTGTTGTAATTCATCTTTGTAATTAATCAATAAGGCAATAAGCCTTCTGGGGTTGTAGCCCTCATTGTATTTGAGTAGTGAGCTCTGGGCAGTGTGCCTAATGCCTGTGCATTCCCCATATTGCAATATTGTTTGCTACTGGCCATAGTGGAATAATATTGTGGGTTCAAATCCCACTGTGGTTTTTCCCATTTGGGTTTCCACGTAAAAATCCGATGATATGATTTTGTGGTTGATTTTTTTATGTTCCTGCATTTCAATTTCATGTGTATGCTTCTAGTGGTTTAAAGTTAAGTCTGAAAATTTACTAACCGGTAGATCACTGATTCACCACCCCCCCCCCCTCAGTGATCCCTGATTCCAACAGGAGTATCTTATGAATCAAAATAATAATAAAAAATGTAGTTCAGATTAAAAAATTCATTTTGTTTATGTGGATGCAATCTATTATGTGCATATTGATGATAGGTGGAATGATCAAATTAGTTGTTTGTTTAGATAGGTGATTGATTTGAAGTCAAAACCACCTTCGACGACTCTATGGAAAAAGTGGTACATATTCGTCAAGCTATATAACAAGCAAGAAAAGTGCCACCATAAACATCCACTTCCTCACATTTAACATGTCAACTCTACATCCCTTTCCATTTACTTGTTTCAAATGGTGTCAACTTTTGATGCATTTGACATTGAATGCTACAAAACATCATTTATCTCACTCATTGCAATTTCATAAATGAGATGTTTCTTCTCGATTGTTTATTTCAATAGGGACCAAAACATTTTAATTGGCTCTACTCTATATTCTATAAGATTTTTGTGAAAGAAATGTTCAACAATGGTGGGTTTGTGCTCATTACTTCTCTTCACAATGATGGCGTCTACAAAGATAACTTCATTTAGCTTCAACATTTGCTTCCTTATTTATCATTTGGCTACAACATTTGCTTCCTCATTTATCATTTTTTGTTGTTCCTCTTCATAGTAATGTTTCTACTAAGGTGGGTTTCCCTTTTGCCTACAACATTTGCTTCCTCATTTACCATTTTTTGCAAGTTTCACATAATGGAGTGGTCGTCAATGCTGTGTTGATCAACATTGTTCTTCTAGGTTGTCATGGAGCAATTTTTAACCTAGGTGAGATTTTTCTTTCCTCACTAAGGCAATTAACCATAAGTTTTTTGTTGTGGGTGTTTCTTTCATTTATGGATTTTTAGGTTTTTGTTCATCCCTTCTCTATATTCGTTAATTTTATGGTTATGTTGTTTTGTGGGTTCTTCTTATAATAATTGTTGTTTTATTTTTATATTTTCTTTCGCATTCTATGGTTTGAAGTTGAATGTGTGAAGATTTTTGTTTCTTTAACTATGTATAGAAAAGACTCAAAGGTGTTTTTTGAAGGTGTTTATAAACACAAACATATGTAATATTTATGGAATTCTAGTCTTCTATTAAAGTATCATTGTGACATATCAGTTAAGTTATAAATATGTTTATGGTTATATGAATTCATTATACAAAGGGGTTTTCAATAGAATCAAAAGTACCTTGTAAATATGTAAACATCTGAATTCTAATGTTCTTTAACAGGATTAGACATAAACCTACTCAAAATTCCCACTACTTGGGCTATATCTTCTCTAGTGTCAAACCATTGCATACATCAAACTCCCAATGACACTAGCATAAGGAACCTTAGACATATCCTCATAATCATCATCAAAACTCAAACAAATATCTAAACTCAACTTAGTACCAACTGGAAAAGGAATACTTGTTGGCTTACAACCATGCATATTAAACCTCTGTAAAATAGTATCAACATAACTACTCTAGCTTAACCAAAGCTATATGTGAGCTTGATCTTTGCGAATCTCCATCCCAAGAATATATTTTGCACCCCCCAAGCCTTTCATATCAAATGTGCCAGAAAGTTGAGTCTTGATTTCTCTAATCATCACCTTGTTGTTACCCATAAACAACATGTTGTCAACATACAAGACAATGATTAGTATTTGATCATCAATAACTTTCATATAAACACAATGATCTTCTTCACTCCTCTTATAACCCAACTTTAATTCAAATGTATCAAACTTTTGGTACCACATCCTCGGTGACTGTTTCAAACCATACAAATTTCTCTGTAACCTGCAAATCAATTCTCCTTTCCCTTTCACATATAAATCTCCTCCTAAAGATCTCCATGCAAGAAAGCAATTTTAATATCCATTTGCTCTATGCAAAATCACAAGCAATAGAAATAGACAATAGGAATCTAATAGAAGTCAATTTTGCAACAAGAGAGAAAATTTCACCAAATTAACCATCTCTCTAGGAGTATCCCTTGGCTACCAATCTGGCCTTGTACCGCTCTAACAGTTTGTCTTCTCTAAACTTCTTTTTAAATACCCACTTGCATCCAATGGGCTTCCTTTGGGCAAACTTACAAGATCCCAGGTGTCACAAGTATCTAAGGTCATCATCTCCTCCTTCATGAGATGCATCCAAGAATCACTTTCCTCTGAAGAGAGAGCCTCCCTAAAGGATCTAGGTTCATTGTCGGTAATTAACAAAGCAAATATACAATGGAAATCTAGTCGGCTATACATGTCAACTAGGTTGCGTTGCCTTGTGGACCTCCTCAAGGTAGGAGCAATGAGCTCAACATATTCATCTTCATATGTATGTTCATCCTACATATCATCAGAACTCTTTGAACCCTCTTCTTCGCCATCCTCAAATCCATCTATCGACTCTTCCACATGTGCGTCTTCATGCTTCTCAATTTTTGTTCAAAGTGCACTATCTTTGTCTTCTCCTTTGGTTGTTCTTCACTTGAATAAGCTCTAAATTCCTTGAAAATAACATCTCCAGAAAGAATAATTTTTCAGGTTAGCGGATTCCAAATCTTATAACCTTTTACATTCTCACCATAACCAATGAAGATGCATTTATGAGCTTTTGGATCTAGTTTAGATTGCTTCTCTTGAGGCACATAAACAATAGCCTCACAACCAAAGACCCTTAAGTGTGCAACCAATAGCTTTTACATGTCCACACTTCATAAGAAGTTTTGTCAGTAAGAGCTAAACAAGGATATCTATTAACCAAACAACAAGCAATACTAACAACTTCTACCCAAAAGCATCTATCAACATGATCCTAGCTCTTTCCATTATGGTTTGGTTCATTCTTTCTTTTACCCCATCTTGTTGGGGAGTGTAAGAAGTCATCTTTTGTCAAACAATACTTGCATGCTTACAAAACTCTTCAAATTCCCTTGAACAATATCCATCCTCATTGTCAATCCTCAACACTTTTATCTTATTATCTGATTGTTTTTCCACTAACGCCTTAAATTCCTTAAACTTAGTGACAAAATTCATATTCGGAATGCATAAAATAAATCTAAGTGTATCTCAATAAATCGTCAATGAAGGAAACATAATACCAAGATTTACCCAAAGAAACAACATCCACTAGACCACACATCCGAATGAATAATCTCTAATGATCTCTTTGCCTTATAGATTCCTTTAGGAAATGATGATCTATTTTGTTTACCAAATACACAATGCTCACAGAAATCATTTTTGCCAACAGAATAATCAAAAAGACTATCAACCAACTTTTTTTTTAGAATGGTCCTAAGACGTTTTTCACCAATGTGATCCAATGTCTAGTGCCACATCATACATGTATTTTCATTGCCAGTTACATTGATAGAGTTACAAAAAGTAGAGGCATTAAGCCTAAATAAAGTCCATATTCGCGATCCTTTAGCTATCATCAAACTCCCTCTTACCAACCTACAACCAGACTTGCCAAATGTCCAATACACTCCAGAATCATTCAACTTGGATACAAAAAGAAGATTTCTCACAAGTCCTGAAATATGCAAAAAAACATTATCAATGGTTTCTACTCTTCCATCATATTCTTTGTAAGAGGAAAACCACTCCGTGTGAGGAGTCATGTGGTAGGAGACACCTAAATCAATAAGCCAAACATCATCACTAATAGTGTTTGCAAAAATAAACAAAGCATTAGAATCATCATCGAATGACTTTTCCATAAAGGAGTAAACATTATTTTTCTTAACTCTACATTATTTCTTCACTTGCCCCTCTTTTCCCACAATTCCAACACTTTGCTCTCTCTGCAAGTCTTAAATCATCCTTTAGACTTCTCCCTCTTTTTATCTCGTTATGGTTTGTTTTCTTTGGACCTTCCTTGCACATGCAAGGCATCTTTGGAGACAACGTTCATACAGTTTCTTCTCACCTCTTCTTAAAGAAGTATGATAATCAAGTTGTTCATCTTTAGCTCTATATTACCATTGCTAATAGCAACAATTAGATTTTCCCAAGATTCAAGCAAAGAGCAAAGAAATTAGATACATTTATCTTCATCTTCTAATTTAATATCTATCAATGCAAGATGATTTATAGTAAGATTAAAAGAACTCAAATGATCTGTAATAGATTCACCCTCTTTCATTTTCAAAGAATATAACCTTCTTTTGAGATATAACTTATTGGACAAACATTTAGATTGATAAATGTCACTAATCCATTTTCACAACTTGTGTGCGGTATCTTCTACAGAGACATTCAAGATGACGGAATCAATATGACAAAACTGAATGGTTCCTCGTACCTTCTTGTCCAATTTCTTCCAAGCATCATCATCCAAAGTAGAGTCATATGGTTTCTTTTCATGTGAAACTGGCAACCACTAATCTATTTCTTCCAAAAGATCTTTAGTTTTCACATCTCATAACCAGTGCCATTGAATTTCTTAATATGTATGTGAGACGTAGAAGCCATGGCTTTCGATCCTCTTCTCAAATTTGCAAAACCACACAAAAAAAGCTCCCACTGCAACAACAAACCTTGAACATTTAAAGAGAAAGGCGTCCCCCTCTCAATAGAACCATTAGATCTAATACCAAATGTTGAGAAACAAAGTAAAGAAAGCTTGCAATATTAAATTTTTTATGTGATTAGAAATTTAAAAAAGACTTATCAAATCTAAAATGAACATGTGATTGCACTATTCAACATAAATATAAAAACCATACCAAAAGAGACACCAAATTTATGTGGAGAAACCCTTTTGGGAAAAAAACTCCACCAGAGAACGAGAGCAAGAACATTATTATTCTTCAAAAGAGAGAACACCACAATAATACACTTCAGTACACACCTCCAAATGATCTTGCAACTATTTATAAATAATGACCAACTGATGAATCAACAATTATGCTTTGGCTCCAATTTATAGCCAAATGAGAAAGGAAAAACTAGTGTTGTTTTCCCAAACCAAGGGGCCAAAACTACTTACAAAAAACCATGCCTGGGAGAATGAATAGCCAATAGACATAATAAGATAATAAATAACTCTTCAAGTGACTCCTCAAGGATGCCAACCCAAGGCTGCTTAGTCTTTACACATTCCAAGTGCTCTAAAGCTTTCGGTGACTATTCAAAACTCCAAATGGACACCTTTTCTCCTCCCAAACTTGATCTCCTTATGCATGACCCTTCATGTCTCATTATGGACGTGGGATGGAGTGTATTTTATCCATTTTGATTTATATTTATTACATCTTCATGTTCACCTTTTCAAAATGCAATTACCAATAGCCATAAGGTAAAAATATTTAATATTTTCCTCACATGTCCTAGGGAACACTTTCCAAAGAATATGGAGACATATGAATGGATTAGGATTGCAAGGTTAACATCACCTTATCCTAAAAAGAAAGTTTAGGAATCAATAATTAAATGAGCCTTCACATAGGACATAGGGTTACCGCATTGAAAATTTCAACCGTGTTGTGTGCATGACATACTACGCCAACTTAATGGATATAGTGGAGACTAATCATTTGTTTAGGGTGAACAATCAGTGGAATGTGGAGCAAATCTTTGATGTTCAAGGCTTTACCAATAATTTTGTAAGAAACATTATGCAATGTGATAGGCCTCAACTTGTCAATTTCTTTAGCACCCTTGAATTTAGTTATGAATTTGATATTGTCTTTATTAATTATGTTTCACAATGAGCGAGTTCACGTGGCCTCAATATACACATGATGCAGATCATCATACATTGTACGCCAAAAAGTATTATAAAATTCAAAAGCAAAGTCATTCTAATCAGGAGCTTTCTCATTGGCCATATAAAAACAACCTCTTTGAAATCATCTTAAGAGAGAAGTTAATCACATAAGGTGCATTGAGCATTGTATCTCATGAAGGGATGACAACAAGAATGTTTACAAAGAAAAACCCTAATTGAAGATAACTCATGCATTGAGAAGGCCCGTCAACAAATAAAGGCTTACAAAGTGTTAGTAACTCATGCAAGAGATGTTGTAGCTCTCAAACCTATTGGATGGAAAGGGAAGTGTGGTAGGCTTGCAAGGTAAAAAAAAACTCTTTTTATCACTTTGTCTCTTATCTTGAGCCAATGTAGTTGAGATTTAATTTGAGATCCTTAAGTTGTATGAGTATAGCCAATCTACTTATGTCGTTAGAGTTAAGCCACCTAGATTTGGAAATATAGATGAAATGGTTTAGCTTCCAAAGTGATGATGGCCAGGTGGAGCCACTCATACAAGAAATTATGGAAATGGGCAAGTTTGTCACCCATATATGTAGAGGAACCACGACATGTGAATGATGGTGTTGTTCCACCATGTTATCCAATTATCCCTATGCATTGGGTGAGGATCTAAATTCTAGACATGTTGGTGTATTTTGATCTAGCCTCATGGTGGAGAAGTGCATTTTTAAAATAACTAAATCCTTATAGCTTTGAGATTCGAAATAGTCAAATCGATGTGAAAACATATTGGGAAGTGATTTAAAAAGATAAGATCAACCAAAAGTTCCAAAGGAAAAGAATAAAATCTAGCAAGTGAGAAGAAATATTGGGATAAAATCATGGCACGATCAAGTCTTTTGAAAACTATCAAGGATTGCTCTTAAATTGTTCCAAGTGTACCACAATGAATGATCTTGGTGACAACCAAATTGGGGTTAAAAACACCCAATTAATTACACTTAATAAACCAAGCCTCTCTTTCACTAGGTATCAATTGCATAGGAGATGCACCACATTTATTATATGCATTCTTGACCATATTAAAATACTTGCACAAAACCCAAGTGGTGGCTAATAGTGAATGAACAATCCATCTCTAAAGGTATCTTAAGGAATGATTATTGGAATTGAAAAGACCCATAAAACATGGTTAGTTGGGTCACAACCATGATCAACCAATAACCGATTCATATGGGAGAGAGAAAGGTGACAACTCCTCCCCGACTAGATTCATGGCTACTGTAAAAAAATGGTTTGAAGGCTAGATGACACATGCCACTGAGAGAAAAAACCAAACACTTTGAAATATTGAAGGTAGAAAATGTTTAAATTTGAATATAAGAAGATGAGCAAAGGAAGCATTGTACTTTTGGGAGAGGTTTTTAAACCTTGAATGTTCCATAAAAACATAATTCATTGATGAGTTTCGAGGTTCATCTCTTCATTATCCAGCTTGCCTAGAGCCAAATAACTATTCGGGAACAATGCATCACTTATATAAATTTTAATTTGTAAATCACCTTGACTAGAAATCCATTTTTGTGGCATGAACTTTTGATGCGGAGAGTCTTGGAGCTTTGTTTGTTACACCTTCTTGACTGACTTGACCTACTCAACCCTTCAACTACTCAAGTCCTTCCTATGGCACTTGGCAGGGGTTACGCTAATGGGACCTCCCCGGTCTTAACCTTCTTGACTAGCCTCCTAGGCATAGCCAATGGTTTTTGGTCAATCAACTCCACCACTTTAGGTTGCCACTTCAGTTACTCACACACTCCTCTCTTGGGCTCCAACCAATCCTGCAAGGATCTTAACACACAATCTCTTCCTATGGTTTCCCAATGCATCAACAAGGTGTCTTCAATATGTTTTGAGGTTTAAGACTCACCAAATCCATCGGCTTGGCTTCTTAACCCTTCTAGGTCTCTACCGGCACCTAAATAGGCCTAATTGCATTAGCTCTCCCTAGGCAGTTTTAGGGGTTTAATTTGCGAAAATCCCAAACAAGCCTAGAAATAAATCATGGATTTGAGTACCCTTTTGGAAGTTACAGACAATACTGGAAAAGTGCATCTGGTTTATCCGTACATGTGGGGTTTCCAATGTTGCACTATTTTGAAGGGTTTTAGGCCTCGTTGGTGACTTGGCAAGATGGGTCTAAACTCTTCACCAATCAAATCTCCTGCTCCAAACAAATTGGGAACCTTCAAGGGAACTCAGAGGGCTTTCCATTCATGTGCCACTTGGACCTGCACCAATCCCCATGTGCTCACAAATCACACTTTCTTGTTGTCCTAACTCACCTACTCCCAGCGGTGAGCCTAGGGCTTCATTGTTTCTCCTCCTCCTAAACCTACAACACCACACACCCTATTCCTAAGCTATGTATAGACCCTAACCTAGCATTCTTAGTGATTTCAATAGGTGTCATCAAATAATGCCTAGGTTAGAGCCATTTCTTGCTCTTAAACCCTACTTGCAAGTGTTTTGTTCCTAGTTGCAAAGAATGGAAGAAATCTCTACAACCTGAAACAATCAAACCTGCAAATCAACCTTAATGAAAGCAAATACAATGGACCTTCAAAGATGGCAATGAGTTTACACCATCTAGTCCATATTGGACTATACAAACAAGGAAAACAAGACAAAAACTGTCAACAACCGGTGGAAACAAGGTTGCTTCACAAACCAAAAACTTGCTCTTGCATTTCCAATCCTCAGCTCGTACAATGAAGTGAAATTTTGCTTATATCCACTTGTTTCAGTCGGTTCAACCAACTTCCTAACACCTATAACCAAAAATGCAACTTTTGACAACTTTTTGCTTCAAGATGCAATTTTTGCATTCTAAGACTCTTGAAGGTCCTCAAACACCCTAGAAGACCTAAACACAACTCAATTGACTCCTAATACATGAATACATTCATCTGGAGTATTTTTCCTGTGAACTACCTAAGCATCTCACTTCTCAGACTGACAACATCCTGAGCACAAATGACTCAAACCAAAATTTGGACAACTCAACCATGGCTCTACTGAGTCCTCAATGGTTGGTCCATTATTACATCACAAATTAACACACAAACTTAAAAGAAAACAAAGCTTTCATTCTTGGAGTGCTAGGTGCCTTGCAAACAAGACCACCTTTCTGTTGCAAGAGGAGAAGAGAAATGGGCCTTAACTATCTAAGTAGCAACTATGTTATTCATCACTTCACTAGATGGATTCTCATGAGGGTAAATATGAGATGATGGTCTTTGAAGTCACCTATGATGCCAAAGATCCCATGCCAAAAAATTTGGGAGCCAAATTCTAGGCATTTGTGCTCGTCTCCCTTGTTAACCATGGTGGACAAAACTTCTTTTGTAGGAGGTGTTGGTCTTGGCAAGGGTTATGTTAAAGGCTTTGAGTGTGGAGATGCCAATAAGAAATCTTGAATCTTGTGCTTTAAGGATTGGTATCAATATCACATATTCAGTAGATTGATATATCACACCCGCTAAGAATAGCATGCATGCCCAACTTGTATATCTACATCATATTTGAGGTCCTTGGAGAGGTCTATCTCCACATAAAAATGTCAGTGTGGATGAACCAAGAAAAACATTTTAGGTTTGATGAAAACCATTGTGCCTAGTGAAGACACTACTCGAGGTAGAAAGTTCTAGCAAGGTAGTGGAAAACATGAAACTCAACCCAAATAGGGATTCAAAGAGACTTCTCATTTGAGATGAAAATGGCACGACTCTAGGGTTTAACTCTAAGAGGAAAGAATAGAAAAGCTACAGGCCTCAGTTGATGATAGACTCAACATGATTGGCCTCCATGGATCAAAAGAGAAAAACCTTTTGGTGAGGTTTTACACAGTAGTAAAACAAATCTTATGTGGGGTCAAAGTTTTGTTGACCCAATTTTTAAGCATGATTTTAGAGGGGGCCCTACCCATAAAATGGCCAACTAAAGTGAATTCTCCAGCCATTTGCAAGTATTATCAAAATCAGGAATGGAAAGAATCACATTTATAGTGTTTCAAGGGACATACCTCATGGAACACCTGGGGTACAAACTTTTGAAGGTGTTTGGGCAAGGGAGCCACTAGATGTCATCATCAAGCCTTCAACTCTAGAAATAGTTGTTATGGAGGAAAGAAAGGTCAAGGCCATATAAAGAGGGGAAAAATGTCTAGTGGTGTCACTCACATTGCAATAAATAAAAACAAGTGAAAAATCTTGTAGAAGTGTAGTGTGACGTGCAAACATGTAGTAGATGTCTACCCTCCAATAATTTAAATATGTATCCTTGTAATAATACATATAAATCATTTTTTCCTAACTAACAAGATATTTACTAAATGAACTCAAATATCAAATGTGTAAGGTGTAGATTTGTTCTAGGGAGCTTGAAGTGCATGAACACCATATTGTGCAAAAAAATGTGATAGGAAATTTGAGCTTGAAAAATAACAACTCCAAATGAATTTTTAATAGAATATAATAAAAATATGACAAGATATGAATAAATAATCCTCATTTAAATACAACGGAAATATATTTTAAAAATTTAAATATTAAAAAAAAAGTACAAATATTTAGTTTGCTATCCACTTGTCATGCTCTTGATTGTCAATGCAATTTTTAAAGATGGTAATTATTTTGCCAAGAAAGTCAATCAAAAGAGTGATATCTAATACAAATTATTCAATAAGGTAATCGAAAGAGCAACTCAAATTTTCAAGAGTAAAAAGTTAATAAATATATTATATTACACAAATTACATTGTCAATAAATCATTTTTTTAGAGAAATTGTAAAAATTTAACATGTTGATTTTTGAAAAGATAATGTTTATTTTAGTTTGAAAAATTCTAATATTTAATTGGTTACAAGGACAAAAAATACTCTACTAGGTAATAAATTTTCATTACAATAGGATTTTTAAATGCAAGGACAAATAATCTATCTTCCTAGATTTAGAGAATAAAGCAAAAGGTTTCCATTCTAAAATAATTAATTTCTCAAAGAATGATTGGAGGGTATTAATTATAAAATAATCAATTTTCTTAAGCTTACATGATTAAGGGTTATCTATTCTTGAATAATTGATTTTCTTAGGTTTAAAGAAGGTTTGAGGTGCATATAGCTTCTATTCTAGAATAAGCAATCTTCTTTTGTTTAGATCAAGGATGGACATGGTCTTATCTCATATCATCTAAATCCATCGCATTCAACAAGATTCAATTTTTTGTAGGCTCTTTATAAACCAAGCATCCTCCCAACAACCTTTTGACCATTTTAACGATTTCCACTCTAAAAAAAATCCTATTAGATAATGTGTGCACAAACAAAATTAAGAATTTTCTACATATAATTCTCCATATTTTCATCTCCTTGGATCAATCTTTGTCTTGAAGTTCTAATACACTATATAATTTTTTACTATAATATCATACTATTCAATCAAAGAGTATAGGAGATGCTTCAACAAAGGAAACATGACATGTATGTTCAATTTGAATATTGTTCATAAATTAGTCTTTATACGAATCAATAATTAATATAATTACATATCTACATAGATTATGTTTATTAAATAATCCACCAAGGTAAAATTTTCTAATTACATGCATATAAAGTTAAATTTAAGCATCTATTTTGTAATGGTAAAAATTTGCATGCCTTCTAGTTTTATCGTTTATTTTAGACTTACTTTAGCTTGGTTATATCTTATACAATGAAAAAAGAACAAATAGCATATTTTTCATTTAGTGTGTGAACATAACCCAAAACTTATTTGTTTTCATATGTACACTCCCCCAAAAAGGAATTTTGATCCTCATATTCTTCGATCTCCCAACTTGGGCTAGATCCATGATTACATAAATGATCTAGGTTAGATGTGCAAATTTACAAAAATGATTCTTAATTGATTAGTTTTCAAGTTCAAATTTAGTGCCAAATTATCATTTCAGCTAGTTGTTATGTATCAAATCAAAGTTGAGATATTCATTTTAGACCCTTGGTATTTTAACTAAAGGATAACCCTAATTCATTTTAGTTATTGATCATCCAAGATCTAGAATGTATACCATATTCTTGCTTGCATAGTTATTAAAGGGCATTTATTAAAACACTTATAATACATCATCATCTAGGCATCTAATGCATGTTGTCTTTGTTCATTTACAATATCATTGACTCAAATAATTTCACAAGGTTTGGCATAAGAAAGGAACCATTGCTATCACTTGTAAACTTTTGAGCACACCAAATGAGTTTTTATGCTGGAACATTAAATTTATAATTCCAACATAAAAACTCATTTGGAGTATTATTAATTTCTTAAAATATTAATACTTTATTTAATAAAGTGACTTTACCTCGCATTAAAATAAAATAAAATATTATAAATCACTTTATGAACTAAAAGAAATTAATATTTAAAAAGCGAATTTATATTCGAGAAAGTTCCATTGGATTATAAAGGTGGTTGAGGAAAGAAAGAAAATTCATTCTGAATTTGTTAATTTTCTCTTTTCAGATTTGTGCCTATGGCCAGATTTCTACCAACATGATGAACACTCTAACGGGGTTTTTTATTTTTATGAACAAAAACTCGATAAGCAATGGGGTTTCAATAGGGATTGACGATGTGCTAATGATTTAAATTTGGGGATGAAAACTCTTGATTTCACCCATAAGTAGTCATTTTACTAAAAGTTGGAAAGTTGGAGAATGGGCTAAATGAGAATACTTTCCAAATTTGTTGTTTTATAAATTATTCAATGTTTTACAAGCAAAGAATTAATTTGCAAGTGGTTATTTATTTAATTTCTGCTATCTGGGACATCTTTTCAAGAGAAACATTTGCCACAAATGGAGGTCGTCTCTGGGTTATTTTAGCCGCTCCTTGTGGAAGGTCGCTGCAATTGGTGTGAAAGAGGCATTTGAATAATGTTCATATCATCAAATATTAAAGGGGACGAAATATTATTTAGGATGAGTTTGAAATACCACCACCTGTGTTAAGAAGAGAATGAGGGTCGTGACCTTTCTATATGCTAACATTGTTGAGTAAGGAATTAAAAAAGGATCAAATGATATTAGATATTGGATATTGCACCATAGCTATATTCGAATGATGAAAGAGTCTTGCAGCTAGTTTGATTCTAAGAAGGGAAGCGATGCAAGTGAAAGGCTTTAAAAGCCTTGTCTTATCCTAACGCAACCTCAAAATGCTTGGATAATTGTTAGAGAATATCTTAAAACTAAATTATAATAGTTTTGTGTATGTTTCAATGAAGAGTTGTAGAGGGGTCGGTTAAATCTGTTGATGTCATTAATCTTCTCTAGTTGTCAATAGTCTCAGTTCGGTGTCAATAGTTTTAGTTTGCTATCAATGTAATTTGCAGGTTTGTAAGAAAGTTGCTGATTCTTTTATAAGTATAAATATCTACTTCTGTTAATGAATAAAGCATGGAATGAGTATTTCAGTTATTCCCTTCTTTGTTGTTTTGTTTCTCAGTTCATGTTCTTTAATCTTAATTTGGTATCAAAGCTATTGAACTGTTACTCTGTTTGGTGTTTGTTTGGGAAGACTTTCCATGCTGCAGAAATGAGTCTTTTCTGTTGATATGTTCTTTATCTCTTTTTTTCTATGAGAAAAATTTTCCGATGCTACTCCATAGCTATTAGCAATAAATATTGATAGAAGGGATTGCGAGGAAACTAATAAAGAAAGTTGCTGCCAAGAAATAGATCCCAGGTTAAAAAAGGATCCGCCACCAAAAGAAGTTGTTCACAAATAAAGGAGCCGTTAAGAAAGAAGCTGCTGTAGATCTCAAATTTGAAACTGATTAGACCTGGGAGCAGGAAAAGCGCTTGCAAAGAAAGCTGTAAATCAAAGAGGAGAGTTGTGACTATTAAAATGTTCTGAATCTGTGAAGTTGCTGTGTTTGGGCTATTTGCTGAGGAATCGCAATCTCTTTAAGTCTTGTGCGACCAATATATTGATTTGGTTGAGGCTTATTACATCAAGTGTATGCATAAAACACCGAGGGACTGTTAAAAATTTTTATTTTATTTTCTAATATTTTAAAGAAAAATTTAAAGAATAAATCAATATAGTTGTTGTTGAGGGAACCACCAGATGTTGATAGTGATGATGACATCAGTGAAGATGAATTTGTTCTATTTTGAAAAGGTCAATATTTTGAACACAAAGGGAATGTAATAGAAAATAGATAAATGTTCAATAGTCTATAGTACTTGTGGATCGAAGAAATTATATCTCATTGAGGCTATGAGACATACATGTGAGGATTGATGTCCAATAGTTCAAGGGAGATTTGAAATTTGGAACCTCAACGTTACTCCTTTACAAGAGTGATGAGACACTTCAAGTGCAAATGGTGTCTGATGGTGTTGAGAACTTGGATGATAGCAAAGTTACTATACCTGTAATTGGGAAGCAGCTTGAAGATGTCATACTTGTCCAAGAACTATTTTCAAATAACAACTTCTATATAACACATTTCCTATTGTTTTGGTTTATGTTGCTATTAAAATTATTTCCCAGTTTATACTATATAGAGATATGTTAGAAGTCCATCAAAATACAATTTTTACTTAAAGAGCAGTGTTACAGAATATCTCAAAATTGAATTATAATAGTATTGTGTACATCTCAATAAGAAGTTGTAGAAGTGTCAGTTAAGTCTACTGCTGTCACTAGTCTTCTCCAATTATTGTCAATGCTCGCAATGCAACGTCAACAGTTTTAGTTTGCTTATTGAATCTTGTCTAAATATAAATACGTACTTCTATTAATGAATAAAACATGGAATGAGTCTTTCAGCTATTCCCTTATTTACTATTCTGTTTTGTTTCTCTGTTCATGTTCTTTATTCTTAATTATAATACCTATCGCTGCACATAAAATATTTTTTCTGTGGGGAAAAAGAACAAATCGTGGATCTAGCTGCCACCACAAAACTTTAAGGATGGTCTCCAAGCCAAACGTAGGAAGAGGAAAGAAACTTTGGGTTTGATATATAAACTTTCTGGATTATGTTTTTTTGGTCCACCATACCTTGGAATAAGGTGCTGCAGTTTAAAGTTTATTCCTCATTGCTGGCTAGCGGATAGTTGCCATATTTCCAATTCAAAGGGGAGTCAAACTTCAAGGGAGCTGAAGAAAAATAAATAAAAAGAAGAAAACAAATGATAAATATGGTGCTGACTTGGCAGATCATAAAGAAAGATTTTTGTTTGTGTTTTTTTGCACATCCTCTAGTACCATCTCCAATCACCACGTAACAAGAAAAAAAGGGAAGGCAGGTCCTGAAAAGTTCAAGAATTTTATTTGTAAATTGTGACAGCAGCACTACCACAACTTGGCTGCCACTCGAAAGGGTGTTTGGTTTTATGAAATCCTCTTCTTCGGTCAATGCTGGTCAAGAGGGAACATACAGAAAAGTTTCATTGTCTTTTGCTAATCCTCCACTACACCAGCCAGCTGTCAGCAAATAATAGGTTTTTATTATTTATTCATTACTATTTAATATTATTCAAAATCAGAATGAATTTTATTTAAATTATGAAATATATTTTGACAACTTCGTCCTATGAAAGTAAATCCTCGTCGATATTTATCCATTTGAGAATTGCATTGGAAAACAAAACAAAGAAATCAGATTATTTGGGAAACTAAAATATTGGCAATTGAAGAAAATTTGAGAATATTTCATAGCATCATGAAATGGATCACTATATTGCTTAGAAAGTATATTATACTACGGTAATGCAGCTAAACAGAATGGGAGAAGGATGGACATGGAAACGCAATTGACAATTTGAACAACTTGGCATTTGACCACATTGTTCTTTCAAGACCATTTGTTCTAATAATTATATGAAAGTGCAACCTAACATGCTAAACTAATTTAAAATCAATGTCATAAATAACTCAAACGGCAGATCAAAATATCAACTTAGGGATAATAAACATTTTATTGATAAGGTATAGAATGACAAGCAACAAGCAATAAAGTTTGTCAACCCATTCTAAGCCTAGCATAACTCTTAACTACTTATAAATTTAGCTACAGAAAATTTAACCAACTATAAGCAGTGAGATCATTCTACCACAGCAATTATCTATTCTAAGATTTCTGTGGGGTATCTGCAAATCTCCATATCGTATGACTGAAGGAATCATAAGCTCGGATACCAACAACTTCATCAGCTGGTACTGAATCCGCAATTTCTTGCAAGTCCCTTTGCGAGAGTTTTATGTTCAAGGAGCCAATATTCTCATCCAGGTTCTTGGTTTTAGTAGTTCCTACCAAAAGTCAATAGAAGAACATCACTGCATATGCTAGCAACTATAATTTTTCAGGTCAACATTCCCATTGATTCCATAGGGCGAGCCGGCAAATTACTAAGTGAACAGAGATATAAAAATGAGACTCACCAGGAATGGGAACAACATCATCACCTTGATGCAGGACCCATGCAAGAGCAAGCTGACCAGTTGTACACCCATACTTTTTTGCTAAATCTGCAACCCGGGTGTAGAAAATTTTGTTCTTCTCCAGATTTTCCCTTCTAAACCGCGGATGATTAATCTGACCCATAGGCATGATATTAATTGAAATTTCAAGTTGAGTGGAAAGAATATACGTATAAAGGAATTTGATTCTCAGGCTTCAAGAATCTTGTACAAGCACAATCAGGACAAAGAACATATTTAGGGCCAGTTCCTAAATATAATTTGAAACATACCAATGTACTATTTTCTGGTAAGCTCTCCACAACTGCCTTTCCAGAGAAGAATCCACGACCAAGAGGACTGTATGGTACCATGCCAATACCTAACTCCCTGATGACAAACAAGCACAGTTTATATTCTATCAGTTATGGGAACAAAAGATAAAAAAACGTCATAACATTTCCTTCCAAAAATTGAACTCTTTTTTCCAAACTTCATACTAGCAATCTGTAGAACTAAATCCAACATGTGTAACAACCATATGAGAAAGGCAAACAGTCTTCTTAAAGAGTTTTCACCGTGAACAGTTTTGTATCATCTCACTGGTTGACATGACTAAGAAAGTTTTTATATTAGGTTTCTAGATGCTTTTGATCTTACATAATCATTTCTATTATTATGACTATTTTCAACATTTTATATTTCACACTTTTTAACAATAGTCTTGTAAAACATGCCTAAAGGGCAACCAGGAGACAGGGGTACTTGGAGACTTAGTAGACGGGTATTGGTACGGGTACGGCAAATTTTCAAAAATTGAGATGGGGTACTTGGAGACAGCAATTTTTTTTTTCAATATAATTTTATAATTTTCAGAAAATATCATAATATAGAACTTTGAAAACAAGAACAGTAAATTAAAATGGATTCCAGAGGATACCAGCATTCAGGGTGCTGGAGGCAAGACAGTAG
Organism: Cryptomeria japonica; assembly: GCF_030272615.1. NCBI lineage: Eukaryota > Viridiplantae > Streptophyta > Pinopsida > Cupressales > Cupressaceae > Cryptomeria > Cryptomeria japonica. Next base: position 205,631,316 of record NC_081414.1, read on the forward strand.
CTTCTTGAATCATGGGCGGACGGGCAAGAGTTCTTATAACAGGAATCGTTTGAGTAATGTTGGTCGGCCTCCTAGAGTAAATCTCCCCGGTTCCAACGGTCCGCGCATTGCAGTCTATCAGAAGAGCTTCAACGATTCCGGGTGGCAACCGGTCCAAACAGAATCCCTCTTCTGGTTAAAGGGCACACATGGCCATCCAAAAGGCTTAATAGAAACATTGGGGTCTTTCCTTCTTCAGTGCAAAACCATTTAAAGGATAATCGATTCATAAACATCACTCATCAGGGTTTCCCGCGCCCACCCCCTCTTAAGGATTTTGCTAGACCCCTGCTGAACTCTTTCAATGCCAAACAAGGTTCGGTAGGATCCAGAAAGAATGGGTGGAAGGTAGGTTGGCAAAGCCTTCCTCCGTTGAAATCTACTCCTATAAGTTCAACTCCTCCTTACTCTGACTGGAAGAGGAAAGGCCTAGGAAGTAAACTCTTTGTCATGTCATCATCTGAATTGAATCCCAAGATTGGGCGCTACAAAGAGAATGCCCTTTTCGCCAAGTGGTGTGGTATTGGAGGTAGTTGTCAAGATATCATGGAATGGTGGTCTTCTTCCTTTTCTAGTATGGTTTCTATTCGTCCCACGCAAAATGACTTCTTCTTTATTGAATGCATTGATTCTAGTCTAAAGGATACCATTATCAATGGAAGCCCCATCTTCTATCTTGGCTCAACCTTCCACTTTGTTGACTGGAAGTCGGGATTTGATCCATCTTCTCATAAGTTTGAAAAATCCCCAGTCTGGCTCTCCTTAGAGGGTCTGCCCTCAGAGTTCTAGTATCCGGAAGCACTCTTGAAAATAGGTGATGCTTTAGGCTTTCTAGTGGGTATTGAGGAGGATTTTTTGAATGGTCTAAAAGGGGATGTTGCCAACATCTATGTGGAAATAAAATTGGATCGAGGCTTCTATAGAGAATTGGAAATAGTCTCGGAGGTCGGAAGATGAAAACAGAGAATCAAGAGATTGGTCGCATCATCTAACTAACAGAAAGCAAATTGAGCTCCATGCTCAAAACATGGTATACATGAGAATTATGAAATTTCTCCCACCAGATGTAATCTGAACATTGCCCTTGCCGACAACTGTATACCTCCTCCAAAGATCACTGAATCAGAGCAAGCTGTTCATTTCGTGAACCAATCTCTTTTGTGCATGAAATGTCGAGAAGCTCTAGAATCAATGTTCCAAGCAGATATTTGACATGGTCTGCTAGACTTTTGGCCATAAATGTGTAAAAGGCAAACTCCTTCTACTCAGTGTGCTCTACAACATGGGCCTTCTACTAAGATCCTCCCTAGTTGGAGTTCTCATCAGCCAACCGTTGCTGCACTATTTTTTCATGTGACCAAGCTTACAACAATAAAAACATGTGATAACTTTCTTGGAGCTTTCCATAGGTTTGCTTAGTCCTATTGGCTAAAAGGACTTGCTTTTGCCTTTGCCTTTGCCTTTATCCTTGGCTTTGGCAATAAACACTTGTTCTACATTGGATGATTCCCTGCAACTCCTAAACTGTTGTTTCCATCTATCTTGCTATAGAAGCTTTTTGCATAGCTGAGGAAACTTCAGGTCAACATTCATGGATGTAATTGTAATGTCCCCATCCTTATGATGATGCATTCAGTGGTCCATTGGCCTATTCCGAAGACCCGTAGGCTGTATGGAAAGGTGGATTAGGGTTTCCATGTTCTTTGGAGTTTCGACCAAGCTTGTCAGGGATGGATTGTGAACTTACTATTTTTCGTAAGTTAGGGTTTGGCCGTCGGGATGGTGCAGAGTTGCTAAGCTCGCCAAACTCTTTCTCTGGTTGCGAAGATCACGATTTTCGGAGCATTATTTTATGACTTGCTATTTTTAGTAAGTGGCAGTTTGGGCATTCTATTTTTGGCAGTCCTGGATTTGGTCCTGATCCAGCACAGTTTAGTGATCCTCATTGCTTAGCCTCATCCGGATTTTGTTGATAATCAGTACTGGAGTTATAAGCAATTTAATTAAATATTATTCCTTATCCTAAGGCTATTATTTAATTATTTTATTACTGATTGATGTTATGGGGAATTGTGCAGAAATTGATATTTTTCCTAAGTCTTGCCTAGGCGAATTATTTGATGGTTATAAGGAGACTTTATTTTCAATATACTTCAAAGTTATATCATGCCAAAATCGTGGTCTTCTTCCTAGGCGCGCTTTTCGGACTTGGGAAGTGGGCACCATTCTTGGGTCCACCACATGAAATGAACTGTAGTTTGAATGAGGAGAATTTGGAGGCAATTTCATTTGAATTCCAAACTTGAAAAGCTATATAAACAGGTGATTGGCTCCTAATTTGGTATCCAGAGAAAATATATCGTTATGCTGTCGGAATGACTCCAGACTTCTTCGAGGGTGAATACCTCCTAGATCCTTCCTTCTGGTTTCGAGAGTGAGACATCACTCCTAGCTGTGGTTCGAAGTTGTGAGCTGTTTGGTAATTTTTGGGTGTGTTGGTGAAGAGTTGTGTGCTGCTACGTTTTTTTGGCGTTGCTGGTGTGTGTTGGCTGGAAGTGTATTTTGCTCGTAGCTATCTCTATGTTGGGTGCATCGTTCTGGGTGAGGGCTCAATGAACGCGTATCGGAGAGACAATAATTCTCCTACATTGGTGTGGCATTTGGAGAACTCTTCAATTTACAGTTGCAAATCGAAATATTCAGCCAAAACGCCATTTCCAGATTTGCCTTGGGTTGCGTGCATCATAGTTGATGCTCTCCAGTCGCAGTTTCAAGGTATTGATCTGATTGTTTATGTTACACGTTTCATTTGCATTTGGTTTGGCATGATTCCATTCACTTTTGAGAGAGTTACGTGCATTTTAGTGGTTTTGGGGATGGTTGGTTCTGCATTTTCATTGTCTCTGATTTCAAAACAGCAAGTAGTGTTTGTGGTGAGAATGTGTTATTGAATTCTTGAGATATGTACTTAATTCTATCTTCTCTCACATCTCTATCTTTGTAAGAATTGCTTCAGTAGTACTGACCAATTCATTCTATGTTGCATTTCCCGCTCAACAAGTGGAAGAGGATGACTTAGCCGCCTATATGTCTTGTAATTCAGCTTTGTCCTGCCACTGAGCAAGTGGTTGAGTGATATTGTCCTCCCGCTGAAATATGCGGTTGAGTGATAGTTTTATGTAAAAGTCCTCCCGCTGCATAACCAGTAGAGTGATTTGGTTTTGTTATGCTCTCGTTACCTTGGATGGGATACCGCCAAGTTCTTGTTCTTCATCCCGCTGAAGAGTGGAAGGGGCTGGCTTGCTGCCCAGTATTGTACTTGCATTGTAATTTCCAGCGGATAAGTGAGCTAACGAACCCCTTATCACCGTATGCTCTCACCTTCCCACATTGGGCTCTTGGTGATTAAAAAGTGGAAGGGTTACTTTCAATAGTATTGGGATTATATTTCCTAACTTTAACGGGTGCATTGCAAAATTTGTTGTGCTCAAAAACCGAAAAAATTAGTGGGAATATTACAATAATGTTGAGCATTTCAATTAAGTGCTCATAGGATTGTGGTAAGCCTTTTAGCATTATAACCACCATATCCTCTTCTTCCATTTTGTAACCAATAGCTTCCAGTTGATCACAAATATCCTTGATCTTCACAAGATGCTCTTGCAAAGACATCTTATGGTCCATCATGATTGAAAACAACATATTCTTCAAAAAGAATGCTCTGCTCTTGTCAAACATTTCATGAAGATCCTTCAAATGCATCCAAATCTCCGAAGTTGTCTTGCCACACGACACTTGTGGAAGCATATCATCGGTGACTAACAACTTAATGAGCATCACTACTTCTCGATTGCGCTCATGGAACTTGTCCTAATCTTTTCCTGCTACCGAGGGACGTGCAATCTTACCCAAAACAATCTAGTCTAGACACTAGTATTCAAAGATTGTGAGAATGCATTATTTCCACATGTTGAATTCTTGTCGTTGAAGCACTGATTATTTTACAACATAATGTTGGTCAACAACATCATCCCTCCCATTTTTCAATGCACGAAAAACGAGGTAAAACAAACTACAGCAGCATACTTTTGAAATTAAAGCAATTTTTCTAATTAAAAATCAATCAAAAAATCTAGCAAAAATTCAAGGCACAAATCCCAAGGCGATAAAAAACCCTTAATTTTATTAAAAATCTATCAAAAAACAACCTAGAGTGCAAAAAATAAGTAGAGCCTGCGATTTACAAAAAATCAAAACCAAAGCGCAAAAAACAACCCAAGTCTGCAACAAACCAAAATCTTCACACTACCTTTGTTTCCTACCAATCGTGCTCAAATGAGCCCTCAAACCCGCACATTGCAGAAAGAAACTGCATCACAGGAAAAAGGAAACTTTTGTCGTGCAAACTTGCAAAGCCATCGCAGGAAGATACAGGGTCGACACAGAAATACATCGTGGTTGCAGAAACTCACAAGGATTTTCACGAACCCAGCGTGATTTTTTGTTTGCTCAGACACAACACGCAAAAAAAAGGTAGCCAAAAACCTTCCCGTCGCAGCAACCAAACATAGGTGAGTAGACACGAGTTATGGAAGAAAACAAGAACACATGATTTGCTTCAAAAAACAGACGAACCCTTGAATCTTTGATTTTTCCCTTGTGAACTCCCATGTTTTCATTGTTTCTACAAACAGAGAAAACCCTTCACTCAATAAACCATTTCGATTTCCAGCCCACAATTTCCCTCAAAAATCCATAGCAAATCCACAAACATTTCAACAAACTAGATCGCTTTTGTTAGATCCACAATTTCTAGGTGAAGAAAACCTTGATTTTCCACCTTCAAACAAGCACAAGAAAAAACCTTCGATTTTTTTTTTAAATGAAACAAAAAACTTCTATAAAAAATCTTTTTAGGATAACCACAAAAATTTTTATTTAAAAAATTCCGCCAAAAAAATTACCTGGCTCTAATACCATGAAATGATAATTGCATGATTAACAATGGAGACAAAAGGCTCCATGAATAATAAATTACATGACGATTTTCTAAAAGAAACAATTGTGAACAAGAAGCAGAAATAGAAACTACCTAAATAACTAAAACTAACTAAATGACCATTAATAAACATTAATTGCTCCCCCTTCTTCTTTCTCTCCAAGGGCATTCAAGTTGTTTGAAACTGTTGCCGGGAATAATCATTATGTTATGTTGTCATATTATGTTTATGTTGTCGTCGGTAATAATGAGTTACGGCAGTCAGTTAGTTAGTCGTCCCGAAGGCCAGTTGGACGCGACGGTTGGTCGCACCCCTTCGGGTATTATATATTGCATATTGTTCCTTCGTAGTGGCAGCATGATAGTCGTATCTGGGTTTAATGTTATAAGCACTTGATGTACATGGACTGTTGAATTAATACAGAGACTGGTTATTTAATATATTTCCATTATGTTCTGTGCATTTAATCGTTTACCCGTATGTGGCAAACATTTGGCGTCGTTGCCTGGACATACTTGGGAATGGAAGGAGCGGATGGCGCACGGACACGATGGGCCTACCCGTTGGTGAGATAAACCAAGAGGCCGACGACGCCCAAACAGAGCTCTACAACGGAGAAGACACCGCCACGAGGGAATTTTCAATCCTGCTCCAGGTAGCCATCGAGACCTACGTCCGAAGAGAGGCCACAGAGGCTGAAATCCCAACAAGTGCCGTGTGGACAGCACTGGAAGTCAGCTCGGCAGTAAATCGGTTGATGAACCACTTCCCCCAGTTGCTTGCACAGGCATCACTGGCACAACATACTCCCCTAGAGGAGATTGCTCAGGAAGAGCGACGCCAGCAAATCCTCCAACAGTACGAAGAAAGCAGCCGTCGGGAAGCGGAGCGGGATGGCACGAGGCCAAGAAGGAATTGAACCCTGAATCCCATAGGCATAAAAGAACATTCTATATTCAAATAAAGGTGTCATAATATTGACACAAGTTGTATCTGATGAAATGAATTAATAAAGGAGTGTTCTGGTTTTATGTGTTGTTATTTATGGAAATGTACGGGAATTAATGCCCAACCTATTAAACAAAGATAGAAATAAGAAAGCAGAAACGGAGGAGTGGGAGGCCGCACAAAGGGCCTTGATTCTGGAACAACAAATAGAACGAAGGCGTAGGCTAAGGCAGCTTGCTGAGGGACGACTGGCCGAGGGGTTGCTCGAAGGGAACCCGGGAGGTGTCACGGAGGTTGCGGAGGCAGAGATAGACGGAGAGAATTACACTCTCTACACTATCGTAGGGTTCCCCGAAGGGAACCTAGGAGTCACGAAGGGTGCCGAAGGAGAACTCTACAGTTCGCCAGAATACCACCGTAGGGTAAGGAGTCGCAAAGAGTTGGTGGAACAAACAAGGCGAAGTCTAAACCTGATCGACGCTACCAGAGACCTACTAAAGAACTTGTCCATTTTGGAGGAAACTAGAGGGAGACGACCGAAGGTGACGGTACGGCCGACAATGCCGAGGGAGCACAAGGGTACCGTATAGGAGGTAATTTGTTCGGTTCGAGGTCAACAACCTTCTCCGAAGGACCCACTAGTGGAGGGTCAAGTGCAGGAGGCGGAGGCGGAGGATCACCAGGTACAAGCACACAAGGCACCAGAGGAGGGAGACCCAGCGGTGGGATGGCAAGTAAGCAAAAGCTGGCGAAGTTCAATGGCGACGGGAAGGAAGATCCCGTTCGCCATTGCCGCATTTGCGAAACCATATGGTCAGCGAACGGTGTTACCGACCAGGACGAATGGGTTAACACAATTTCCAGCAACCTTAAGGGGAGTGGCCATCGACCGGTACTCAGATATGGATAAGGCCAAAGTCGGCACATGGCCCGACCTGAAGGAGGAGTTCGGGATGGAGTTCCGCCTCCTCAGAGACGACAATGAAATAGTAGCCGAAATCTATGGCACAAAGCAAAACAAGAACGAGACTGTCCGAGCCTATAGTCAGCGACTCAAGGAACTATTGGGGAAAATGGAGAGTCAACCAGCAGATGGGTTGAAAAAGAGATGGTTCGTGGAGGGACTGAAACACTCCATCCGGAAGAAGATAAAAATTGTTCCACCAACCTCGTACGAAGATGCATATAATAGAGCAATGGATCTCGAGAGTGAGACCAAGACATCCAAGAAGAAAAAGAAGGATAGCTCGTCCGAGGATGATGACTCTTCTGATGGAAGTAGCAGCGATGGCGAGTCCAGCAAAAAGGTGCAAGCCCTGCAGAAGGACATGCTGAGGATGATGAAAGAGCTGAAGGTTATGAAGGGAGGTCCGAGCAAGACCGACGAAGGGGAGCTTTGGTGCATGGAATGTAAGACGGACGGCCACACGAAAGGCTCCTGCCAAAAGAAGGCCTATTGTGATATATGCCAGTTGATGGGGCATCCCACCAGGGAATGCCCGTACAACATGAAAACACGAAACCAACAAGTATTGCTTACGCAGGAACAACCAACTACATCGGGCGGTACCGGCAGCTCCTAGGCAAACAACAATGCAACATTGGGAGGCTACCGAGATAACCGGTGGGGAGGACGAAACAACAAGAACAATACAAGGAACCGGATCCAATACGACTCCAAAGGCCGACCGATGGTACAGTGCAGAGCGTGCAGCCAGTGGGGGCACTTCGCCCGAGACTGCTCGAGGGGAGAGGCCACACAATATTTGTGCAAATGGTGCGGACTGGGAGATCACAAAGACACCACCTGCCCGAAGTCCGGTGTCAACTTGCTCAATATCGAGGAAACCAAAGAAGAGGAAGTGCTAGCCGTAACCCGCGCCCAAGCCAGACAAGCAATGTGCCCAGACCCGGAGACGAAGAAGCGAAGGGTATGGGAAGCATGGGAAGAAATTGAGAAAGAGATACGAGAGGGGGCGAAGGCGAAGGGTACGACGGGTACTTCCGGCCGACTGGAGGCGAAGGAGGCTATATTGCATCAAATTTCAAAACTGGAGGTGCCTGTGAAGGTACACGACCTCCTCCAGACGATGCCTCAGTTACGAACGACATTGCTGAATAATCTCTCCCAACCACGCACCAATACCAACCACCGCACAAATGTTCTTGGGGGGTCTACAATAGACCCGAGGCTGTTGGTAGTTAACACTAGAAGGAACCCGGCCATTGTGGAGATGGGTATCCTTGGCACCATTCTAACCGATACCATCATCGATGGTGGATCAGGAGTGAATATTCTTCCAGAAGAAACCTGGCGGAAGCTAGGGAAGCCGACGCTATGGCCATCTACATTCAATCTGTTGGGAGCAGATCAGCTTGGAATCAAACCCATCAGGACACTGATGGGCCAACAAGTTACCATCGGGGCGCAACCCTTCATACTGGACTTCATGGTAATCCCACTAAAGAAAAAAGGGTATGATGCGATCTTAGGGAGAGGGTGGCTGGTGGCAACCAAGGCCACCCACAACTGGAAGAAGAACACTCTGTCTATGGAGAATGGAGGAAGGAAGTTTATCATAGACCTTGGGACGCAGTTGGTTAGAGAGGAAATGGCATCATCTTCGGAATCGGAGGGTGATGGAGAAGGCGACCTGAGGGACGAAGGACAGGGCTGCAAGGAGCCGAACGACGAAGGGATTCTCAAACTAGGAGAGTGCTCCGAGGATGAGACAAGGTCATTGAACGGGCTCTTCCACTGGCAGATGGAGGATTACGAAATGTTCCAGAGCTACAGGCTCGAAGTAGAGGAACCAGAGCAAGCAACAGAGGAGGTGTACCTGCCGGAATACAGAGAATATTGGAAGGGAGACGCCCCAAACCTCGGTGACGTAGATAATCCCAAGATCGTTCGTGTCAGCAACGATTGGAACCCTGTGTGGAAGGTCGCAGCCTTCAAAATCTTTATTCTTCTTCTTCTTATGTACGGGAAGGAGACCGTGGTTCCTGTAGAATTTATGGTTCCAGGTCTTTGGATGGCCATTGAAAATAGACTTGCCATCAACGGGTCCAAATTGAAACCCTACCACGAGAAGCGTGCAGGGGATCCGAGAGGCCGGAAGGACACCCGAGAGTCCGGAGGGGGACCTGAGAGGATGGAAGGGGACTCGAGAGGCCGAGCAGGCGATTCGAGAGGCAGGGGACCAAAGCGGGAGACTCTCGGGTGAGGCAAACCGAGAAGGATGAAGGGTGATCCCAAAGGCATGGGACCCGAGCCGAAGACTCTCAACAATTAGATTAGGAAAAAAAAAATTGAAAAAAAATTGAAAAAAAAAAAATTGAGAAAAAAAGTGGTGGTGGAACCACCGTGCGGTGGGGCACCGAGCGGTGGAACCACTGTGCGGTCGGACACCATACAGCGGAACACTGTGCGGTGGGGCACCGTACGGCAAACCACCGTGCGATGGGACACCGTACGGAGCACCATCGTGCGGTGGGACACCGTACGGTGGATCACCGTCGATAGAGGTCACCGGGCTTGGAGGGTGTTCACTTACCATACAGCCACTACCATACACCCGCACAGACAAACAGTATCCCCCGCATGACCTTCCCAGACATCGTACGACACCAAGCTTCGATATCCCTCGTACGACCTTCCCAGACACCATACGACACCAAGCTTCAGGTGACCCCAGTCGCGGTACGGCTCAGCCACCGTACAACAGACCACTCCATCAGACGACAGATAACCTCTGTACGGGCTCGGGACATTACAGTCCGTAGGCCTGAAGGAGCACGGCGACAGTAGCGGCGGTTTAAAAGAGGGTGAAAGGAAAAATACCACAACACGACAGGGAGTGCACTTGGGGCGCTGCCCTAGGACCCACCCCGATTGGACACTGCCCCCAGACCCCCAGTTTATTTTTGAGCGTCAAAACACTTTTTGGAGTTGGGCGAAGGGCATCCGAGAATTCACGGTAAGTGTTGGGGTTGTTTCGTACTGTGACGAAGAAGCCTGAAGCTAAGCATTGGCGGGGAAGCCATAAGCTGTAGAGAGAGACGGATTATCAGCCTTTGGGGAGTGTGATGGAGGCTTTGAGGTGTCTCTAACCTTTGTGCCAGAGGAATGTGGCCACTTCCCGGCATGAATGGTACGCTTTGAGGAACTCGGAGTATGTCTCAGCTGGACGTGAGGTTGCCAAGAGGGCTCGGGAGGAGCTGACCACCAGGTTGGAGGCAGGAGTAGCGTAAGACTTAGCTCAGCGTACCCAGGAGTTGGATGCCGAGAGGACAGCGCGGGTGGCTATCGAGGACAAATTGGCTAGGGAGACAGTATCATTTGAGTAGCAGTTGGTGGAGGCTGAAACTGAAAAGCGTGTTTTGCAGAAAAGTTTGGTTTAGGCACAGGAGGACTGTGATGTCAAAGGAAGCACTAATGGTGAAATCCGCACTTGAGCACTGGATGGTAGCAGAAAAGGGTTTTCAGGCGAGGACACAGTAGGTGTATGAGTTCCACGCTCGACTAGCGTTCGCAGTTCCTGCAGTTCTCTACCTTGGTTTTGTTTAATGTATTTCCATTATGTTCTGTGCATTTACTTTCTAAATTTAATCGTTTACCCGTATGTGGCAAACAGAAACCACCCTTCAGGTTTGAGTACATGTGGATGAAGGAACCTAACTTTTTATCCATGATTGAAAAATGGTGGAAAGAGATCAGCTTTGAGGGATTGAGGCTTTTTTGTTTCGTGTCCAAGGTTAAATACGTGAAAAAGAAGCTTCTACAGTGGAACAGATCACATTTTAAAAACATGTTCTCTGCGAAAAAGAACATTGAATCTCAACTTGAAGCTTTGAATGACAGGATCATTAAGAAAGGTATGTCGCATGCTACCTTCTTAGAAGAAAAGCAGTTGCTGGCAGAGTATGAGGAGATTAAATCCAAAGAAGAAATTTTCTGGACGCAAAAATCTAGAGAGAACTGGTTGCAAGTTGGGGATAAGAATACTAAGTACTTCCATAATATAACAAAAGTCCGGAGAAGCATCAATAAGATCACTAGGTTGGAACTCCAAGGCAACAGCTTTATTGAAGATCCTAAGGCTAGCAGGAAAGAAATTGCCAGCTTCTTTTCAAAGCTCCTCAATAATGAGGAAGGCTCAGACCTAATGGAGCAAAGGAAGCTCCTATCTTGCATCCCAAAAATTATTACGGAAGAGCAAAATAGGAAGTTGAATGAAAGTTTTTCACTAGAGGAGATCACAACTGCTCTCAATCAACTCCCTTCTGATAAAGCACCAGGCCCAAATGGTTTTCCAACTAGCTTCTTCAAGAAATGCTGGCAAATTTTTGGGCTAGAATTGGTGGAGGCGTTGAAGTATGCTAGAAGGTCTGGCAATCTTCTCAAGGAAATTAATAACACCTTTATTGCGCTAACCCAAAAAAGGAGAAAGCTATCCGTCTAAGAGACTTTAGACCAATCTCCCTCTGCAATACTGTCTTCAAAATCCTCTCCAAAGCGATGACAAATAGATTGAAACCTCTGCTAGACAATATTATCTCATAAGAGAAGACAGGTTTTGTTCTGGGGCGTTAGATTCTAGACGGAGTAATAGTGGCTCAAGAAGCAATTCACACTCTTCAAAACACGAAAAGGCCAGGTATGATAGTTAAGCTGGACATATCCAAAGCATATGACAATGTGGATTGGCGCTTCTTATGCAAAGTTCTGCAGGCTTTTGGTTTCAATAATCAAAGGAATAATCGGGTCTTTGAGTGCATCTCTACACCTAGATTCTCAATTCTTATTAACGGAACACCAGAAGGTTTCTTTTCATCCTCAAAACATATCCGACAAAGAGATCCAATCTCTCCTTACCTTTTCATAATTATGGCTGAAGCCCTGGGAAGAGCCATTAAAGCAAAGCACCTTAAAAGAGAGCTGGGAGCAATCAAGATTACTTCCAACTTTATAGCTACGCATCAGCAATTTGCTGACCATAACCTTCTGTTGGGAACAGCTAAAGCCAAAGAAGCACGCCAATTCCACACACTCTTGGACTCCTATGGCAAAGCGTCAGGCTAGTTAGTAAACAAAGATAAGTCAAAGATTTTCTTCTTCTCCTCGCCACTGCCTTTGGAGCACAAGATCTTAAGAATTCTCAATTCCAAAAAGGGTACTATACCTTGCATCTACTTGGGCATCCTCATAGACAGGGGCCTAAGGAACTCAAACTTGTGGGATCCTCTAAAGATAGAGCTAGACCAAAATGTTAACTCATGGAAAGGGAAGTGGTTATCTTGGGCGGGTAGGCTGGTTATGCTTCAAGCGGTCATCTCAACTCTTCCAATTTATTTAATGTCTTATTTAGCTCGAACTGCAGGAATGAATAATTATGTCATTCAAAAGATGAGGAATTTTTTTTGGCAAAAAACTGAAGAGAAGCACAAAATTGCATTAATAGCTTGGGAAAAAAATTGCAAACCGAAATCTTCAGGAGGATTGGGAGTCCACAACCTTTGGATTCAAAAAATGGCATTGGGGACCAAACTAGTTTGGAAGATGCTTAAAGAACCCAAACCAAGATGGGTAAGAATGATGAATTCCAAATATGTAGAAGCAGGGGAATCCCTTAATCTTTTAAGGTATACTAATCACCCCAAAGGTTCTCGGATATGGAACTTCATTAACAAATGCAGAAATCTGATAACTAACTATGTCTCCTGGGGTGTCCATGATGGTTCTTCTAGCCTTTTTTGGGAAGACTCTTGGGGGGTTATCTGAGTTTAGACAGTTTATTATCCATTCCAACTACTAGACAGTGGTTACAATAGCATTGGGGGAAAAATGTCAAGGACTATGTCAATCTTGAGAAGGGGAACCCTATCCCAAGCTAGAGCTAGAAGAATTTGGAGGGGCTACCTCTTCCCCCTGCTGAGTTAAGCCAATTAATTGAGTCAATCAAAGAGAGACAATTGTTCTTTAGAGAAGGAGCAGATGACTTCATATGGATCCCATCTAAATCAGGGAACTATAGTGCCAAGGATGGTTACAAAACTCTAGCAAGTCAAAGGGTTTCGGGGGATCAAGGAATCCCTCAAAAATTATTTTGGAACAATAGAATTATCCATAAGGCAGGCATCTTTGCGTGGCTAGCAACAAAAAGGAAAATTGTTACAACAGATAGGTTCACAAAGATGGGTTTTGAGGGTCCATCTAGATGCTAGATGCATTCTTTGCAAGGCTCAAGAAGAAACAGTTGACCACCTTCTCCTCAACTGTCCCTTTTCGGCAAAGTGTTGGAGATGGCTATGTGCCAAATTAGGCTGGATAACAGCTCTTTCAAATGACATAGTCTCACTTTTTCAAAGTTGGCCAATAAGACCAAAGGATGGTTCTCTCAGCTCTCTGGGAAATCTCTCCTTCCTGCCTTGTCTGGGAGATCTGGAAAGAACGTAATAGAAGGCTTTTTGACGGCAAAGCAAGAAGTTTAGAGTCAGTTCTCTCTTCCTTGGAAGCTTCAATTGTGGAGAATACCAACAGCAGTCTAGCCCTATCTACAAGCTTAAACAATAATTTTACGGCTTGGGATGACAGAACTAGATTAAAGTGGAATGGCTTAAAAATTCCCCCTAATATTGGGAAAAAACGTAATGACAGAGAGTGTAGCTTGGACCCCTCCCAAACCTGGATGGTTAAAGTTGAACTTTGATGGGGCTTCAAAAGGAAACCCAGGTGCATCTTGTATAGGATGTGTAGTGAGGGACCATAATGGACTCTTCAAAGGAAAGATGGCTCTGTCAATACCCCCCGATACGAACAATATAGCAAAATTCAAGGCCTTATTGCTAGGACTCTCAGAGTGCTCAAGTCGAGGGATTAAACATCTAGTTGTGGAGGGGGACTCAACTATAGCAATTAATGCAATTAAAACCATGAGATTACAAAATTGGAGACTACAAGCTCTGTTGGAAAGGATTTTGAAGGAATTGTCCAGATTTGATGATTTCTCCTGCAAGCATGTCTATAGAGAACCAAATTCAGAGGCAGATGCCCTCTCTAAGATTGCAGCAGATGGAACTAATTTGTCCTGGTGCGCGGATGAATTTAAAGTAACCTATCCTGGTGATTGATGCTCGACCTGGTTCGATTAAGCGACCTGGATTCAAATTGAGGAGAATTACTAGACTTTAAGGATAAGTTTGCATGCCAACAATAGCAAACAAACCTATGGTAGTAATCTCAAAAGTAGCTTCCATATAATAGTCTGCAGCTCTCAGTCTCATTTCGCTTCGGTGGGTGTTTGAGGTAAAAAATTAGCTCAATGATTGACACTTTGACTGGACCATTTCTCTCTTCGTTGGTATGCAAAGTTTGAAACATGGTGCTTTTAATCAGAAACAAAGGACTCGCTCCTTCTTTCAACGGCTATCTTTTTTAATCAAATGTTCCCGCCGGAAATTTAAGTGCCTTGTCAAAGGCTAAGCTGGCACTCAGCACCTCCTCTACCATGTCACGTCCAACTTGGACAAAGCTTTTGGTGGAAGTATATTTTTATTCTTTTTCAGAAAGACATTCTAAATTCTTTCGCCTGCTGTCAAAAATCATTTAATGAGAAGTTTTTTGGCATACCTCTCGGGAGATTCATGACGTTATCAAATCTACCACATCCCCCGCAAAACTGAAAGGACGCCGCCTAAAAAACCCGGACAGGATGAGTTGTTTTGGTGGCATGACATCAAAGGTTGAGCCTTTAATTTCTCTCGCTTGGAAATTCGTATCTCGCCACCTTCCTCCTAGGGTTATCCTACTCGAGTTATCTTGCATTAAAGGCTACAGGTAGTGGCGTGTTTGAAGGGCAGTTATTAATGTTTTTCTGGCGATTCATTCTCGCCTTTTTGTCCGCTCTTCTAGCTCTTTCGACAACTGGTTCCGATTCTTCCCCTTCCTCCTCATTCTATCTCCTTCGATGGCTTCAGAAGTACCCTTTGGCTTCATCATTAGAGCCTTTCCTTGCCCTATTTCCTGCTTTGGAGTTGACACTCCTATTTCCCTTTCCTTAGAGAGCCGACAAGTCTCTTTCAGAGAGATTTCAGATCTTAGGCTCAAAAGATTACTGCACATGCCAAAACCTTAGTTATTTTAGCAGTCAAATTAATCCTAGGGAGCAGGCATATTAGCAGGAACGAATACCTGAGGGATAATACCTTCATCTCCTCCAGGTTTGTGGCATCTCTCCTGGATAATCAAGTCGCCAAAGAGGAGGTCTTTTCATTGACGAATGCATTATTTAGTCAAGATGTCTTGGGAGGTCTCGAAGGTGTCAATTGCACACTCTTTGACTCTGGAATGCCACGTCCAGGAGATTTCATTCTCTTTTTTGTTCCTGGGGAAGTCATTAATTATTATCCATTCCTGTTGGACCTCAAAGGTCCTGCTTTAAAGCAGCACAGGGCTCTTGCGGCAATGGCAATCAAGTTTCTAAATTGGAGGATATTGTCAAACGATTTGGACAACAAAGACAGGGAGAGGAATTTGTGGATTTTTTAAGGTTAAATGGTTTTCTCCCTCCTAAAATTGAGCAGGAGTTGCGGAGGCATACAACGATTGGTTTTGTTGGTCGTAGAAGGGCACATGATCGTGGAAGGTAGGCAACTCCAGGCAGAGGGAGGGGTCATCCACGTGGCAGTGGTCACTCTCAAGCAGCAGCCTCATCACAAGGCCGGCTACCTTCAAATCACCGATAGAATATTATGGTTGATTTTCAAAATGCTTTGCTCTTTTGGATATTATAGGCATTGTTTTTGTAAACATATAATCTCGAGGGGATAGATGGTAATGGCCATCAACAGTAGACTGCAGAGACTTATAGAAGTCTCTTTTTTATACATTTTCATGAACTCTCGTCCGTCTGTTTAGCACTACGATTGATAGAATTCAATCTCTTTAGGAGACTCTGTTTGGTTTTTTCAGTTTGGAAGAAAATTGAACTCTATTTATGTTTATGTATATGGACTTAATTAATATAATGATCTAGCTTAGCCGTTTATCGACCAAAAAAAAAAAAGAACAGTGGCAAAGTTTAACAAATTAATATTAACTTTCGAGTTTAAATACACATATGTCAAATGTCATTGTGTCAAAGAGTTCAAGACTCACACTACATATTTAATATTTCATATTAGATTATCATTACATATTCCCAAAATATTGATAGTTTGATGCTGATACACAAACGAAAAATAAAAATAAAAAATTTATCTATCATCTACTCTACTATGTTTGGATCATCCATATCAAGGTCCTCAACTAGGATGGTCTCCAGATACTCATCACTCTCTAACTCAAGTTCCTTTGATGGTAGTAGAACTGGGGGCAATTCATTAAGGCCATTTGGTTCAACCACTTCATCCCTCATGGCTGCAACTTCTCCATTAGGTGCAATTTGGTCCCATTTTGCTAAAAGACCCTCCATGTACCCAGGATCAACACGAGAGAAAAAACGAAGTGAGCTATGTATGTATACCAAGTTCTCTACTTTCTTTTACCCTAATCGATTTCTCTATGTTAAGAAATCTGGACCAAAGATAGAGAAGATAACAGTCTGATAATATTTAGGAAGGATGGACTTTAATGAGATCATTGCAATGAATATGTTTTCCTCCACTGCATATCTATATAACTATGTTATATTAATCTTCTACAATAATGTCGACGGCTTGCTGGGTCATGAGATTGCCACAGTTATTGATTTCAATTACCAACAAGTTGTCAACGCCTTTGCATATATAAGGATGGAGAGTCATGTCCACATAGGGGCATGACTTCTACGTGGCTTATGTCACGTAGAGTCATGACCCTACGGGGACATGACCCTCCATCTCTTGTTCACCGCTGATGTTCATTAGTTAACAATGATAGTGCTCAGGCTCACTAACTAATTCGACCCCGATAGTTATCGGAATTATTCTGAACCATATTGATTATTATATAAAGTAATAAATATGTATATATATATATGTGTGTGTGTGTGTGTGTGTGTGTGTGTGTGTGTGTGTGTGTGTACGTATATACAGATTGCTTCAATCCGAATGAAGCTATATCCTTAACACTCCCTCTTAGCAAAAGAGGATTGAATTTCATAATTGAGTTTTTAGGAACAACCTTCTAGATATACATATTCATTTGACATGATCATTCACTCAGTAACACTTACTAGTGAAATACTTCATATCTCAGGGAGATATGGATTATCTGATATCCAGCACTCTGGGATAACAACTACTTGAAGTCTTATCAGATTACAACCTTGATTCTAGTGACAATTGTAACATTGTCATTATCATAGGTGAAATAATTTTAGTATCATGATATCCGGCACATTCCGGGACAGCAAATTAATGTAGTCAATTATGATATGATTGTTATCATAATTTCCGACATATTTCGGAACAACCATTTAATGATAACAATTCAATAACTCATCATAGAAAAATTTAGTATCAAGATTTCCGGCACATTCCGGGACAGCAACTTAATGTAGTCAATCTTGACAACAAATCAGGCTATTGTGAAAGCCGTCACCTTACAATAGCGATCTTACACTTACATCACATGAAAGATCGTCACCTTTCATGACATAGCACATACATGCAATATTGCATCCAAGATATTCATGAATATATCAAATTACATATGAATCATATTAATATCAGAAATTTCCATTATAATTTAGTCATACCAAGTTTACCTCTAAAGTATTCCACTTTCAATTTTGCAAGAGGTTCGGTGAATATGTCGGCACTTTTCTCTTCAATGTTGATGTAGGTCAATTTGATAACATCTCTGTCTACCATATCTCTTATGTAATGGTATGGGATTTCTATATGCTTGGATCGATTATGAAAGACTGGATTTACAGAAAGTTTGATGCAGCTTTGATTATCACAGTGAATCACAATGGGGTCTAGGGGTTTCCCAAATAGCCCAACTAGCAATTTCCTTAACCATACTGCCTCACGTGCTCCCATGGAGGCAGCCATATATTCGGCTTCAGTGGAACTCTGAGCAACTGCTAACTGTTTTCTGCTAAACCAGGATATCATAGCTGATCCAAGACTAAAACATGTAATGTCCCCTAAATAAATGATTGTCAAATGTTAAACAATATTAATTATTTTATATTAACCTTCCATTCATTAATATAAATAATTAATATTACATGTTTTATTGTTAAAAGGTATTCTGATAAAGTATCTTCTTTAACACCGTAAATAGTTCTTAACTATTACGAGAATTATAACCAACTTTGTGTGAATTAAAAAATGGGCGTCAGAGATGGAAGGTATGCTTGGAAGAGAAGATTGACTATCCGCGTGATATCAAAACCAGTTGAATAATTCCTTTCGCCAGCCATTAACTAGCCTATCGGAACTGTGAAGTGACGAAGCCCTGAAGAGTGAACTATTGGCGTGAGTACTATTCGTAATACAAGTCAAGAGAAGCCTATTGGAAGCTTGGCGGGGAGGCACTCAAACTTCATTCATTTCCTTGTGTTCAGAAACCCGATATCGGGTGTAGCTTTTGACATGCCAATCCCTTTCCGCTTCGCGTGAACCAGAAAACCCAATATCGGGTGTAGCTTTTGACATGCCAATCCCTTTCCGCTTCGCGTGAACCAGAAAACCCGATATCGGGTGTAGCTTTTGACATGCCAATCCCTTTCCGCTTCGCGTGAACCAGAAAACCCGATAACGGGTGTGTCCATGATTTGTTCCTGCAATTACAAAAACCACAGCTTCGCGTAGCGGATGCCGTGAGGGAAACGTGACCAGACTCAACATGTAAAACATATTCCGTGGAACTGAGTTCATAATGCATTCGTTTAAGGAGGGCCACCTGCTATTACATTTCACGGTGAATACATGAAGACTTCCAGATAGCTGACAGTCACGGGAATGGGCACAAACAGCCTCTGCAAATTAACAGGTGCATTGTGAAATACTTTATTGAATGTTGTATAATGACTGTCAATAAATGCTATGTTTATCAATAAACTTGAAAGATGATTTGGGATTGCACAAGTTATATTATTAAATGAAATTCATAGACATTTCAATAATCAACCGGCTAAGTTAAATACTACATCTCTGTATAATCTGGACATACACATTTATTTGCAGCCAGTCCTAGTAAGGAATTTTACAAAACAACACCCCGTTGTACTTTTATGATCAATGGAACTGCCTGCCCAGTCGGAATCAGAATACCCTTGGAGTTGTATCTCAACATTTTTATATTTCAGGCCAAGTCCAATAGTACCATGCAAGTATCTCAGATTATGCTTAGCCGCCATTAGGTGAATCTTCTTAGGTTTGCACATGAAGTGACTTAACACATTGGTAGCGTAACAAATATCAAGGCGAGTGTTTACCAGGCACATGAGAGATCCAATAATTTGTCTATAGTATGTAGGATCTGTAGGTTCTGAATCTACTGCTTCACTTTTGAGCTTATGAAGATTTGTTTCCATTGGAATGGAGAGAGGTTTACAATCCATCATACCAAATCTGGTCAGGATATCAATGGTGTATTTTCCTTGATTTAGGAAAATATAATTCTCCTTTTGCCATACTTCTAGGCCCAGAAAATAGTGCAGTAGACCTAGATCTTTCATATCGAACTCAGCCACAAGATCTTGTTTGCATTTTGCAATGAGGTGATCTTCTCCATGCCCTGGAAGCTTGCTTAAGGCCATAGAGAGCTTTTTTTTAGTCTACACACATAGATGTTTCTATCATGTGTAGCAAAGCCTTCAGGGTGTTCTATATATACTTCTTCCTCAGTAATACCATTCAAAAATGCGGTCTTTACGCTCATTTGGTGTATCTTCCACCCTTTGGAAGCTGCAATGGCAATGATGGT
The DNA here is from genome assembly GCF_030272615.1 of Cryptomeria japonica. NCBI lineage: Eukaryota > Viridiplantae > Streptophyta > Pinopsida > Cupressales > Cupressaceae > Cryptomeria > Cryptomeria japonica. Next base: position 205,651,227 of record NC_081414.1, read on the forward strand.
TCTCACAGAAGTATATCGAGCAACTGGAGCAAATGTCTCTTCGTAATCAATGCCAGCCTTTTGAGAGAACCCCTTGGCAATGAATCTGGCTTTGTGTTTTTCAATACTACCATCTAGTGCATATTTGATTTTGAATAACCACTTTGATGAGACAACTGATTTGTCTTTTGGTATAGGTACAATGTCCTAGACATCATTCTTTAAGATAGATTGGTATTCCTCAATCATTGGATCTTTCCAAGCTTGACATGTTAAGGCTTCTTCAACATTTGATGGTTCAGGTTTTATAAGTTCGATCATGACTGCAACATAGCATGATTGACTTCTTGTTTTCTTATTCTTTTTGAAGATTTCATCGGTTTCCACATTATTTTCTTCAATCATCTTTCTTGCCCATAGTGGTCTTTTCTTGTTGTTAGGATTTTCAGCATTCTCAAAATTAGGTGATTGAAGTTCATGACTTTCTATGCTATTCTCCCTTTGATTCTCAATTGTAAGATTTTCATCTGATTCTGTGGTTAGATCATCTTCTGCACTTAGAGAGAGTTTATAAGCAGCATCTTCTTCAAATTTGACATCTTTACTGATTTCAATAGATCTTCGTCCTGGAATATAGACTCTGTATCCTCTGTAGCCAACAAATATGCCTTTCTTCTCGGAGGGTTCTAATTTGGTTCTCTTTTCTTTAGGAACGTGAATATACACGTGGCAATCAAAGATTCTTAGATGGCTTAAATCTGGTTTATTTCCTGTAAAGGCTTCTTCAGGTGTTATATTCTCTAGGATTGAATGAGGGCATCTGTTTTGAATATACACAGCTGCATTTGAGGCTTCAGCCCAAAATGAGATATGTAGATTTTGATCATGCATCATGGCTTTGGCGGCTTCGATGATGGTTCTGTTTTTTCTTTCTGCGACTCCATTCTGTTGAGGATTATAAGGTACAATACACTCCCTCTTAATCCCAACAGAAATGCAGAATTCTTTAAATTTTCAGAGATGTATTCACCCCCATTATCTGATCTTAGAGTCTTTATTTTCTTCCCAGTTTGATTTTCCACTAAGGCTTTAAATTCTTTGAATTTTAATAACACTTCATTTGATTCCTTGAGTTTTATGAAATAGATCCATGTTTTCCTAGAGTAGTCATCAACAAATATCACGTAATACAAGAATCCCCCTAGTGATGGTAATGACATTGGACCACACAAATTAGTGTGGACAAGTTCTAGTACAACTTTTGATTTGTGTTCACTTGAGGGAAAGGACCCTTTTGAGTTTTTCCCTAGAGCACATCCTTTACAAGTTCCAACATGATCAGATTTTAGATTGGGTAATCTTGTGGTAATCTTTCCTATAGAAAGTAGGGCACTAAATCGAAGATGTCCTAATCTTCTATGCCAAATTTCATTAGAGTTTGATACTTCATGATTTAGTGCTTGTTTTTGAATATTACATAATTTGTATAAACTACCATCTCTAGATCCTATAGAAATAGCATTCTTTATGTTAGAATTTTTAGGCCAGAGTAGAACTTTATCTTCATGGAAGGTGACACGATATCCCTGATCAGCTAGTCCTGAAATAGAGACCAAATTCCTTTTGATACCTGGTACAAAAAGAACATCTTTCAATTGCAATGTAACTCGTGTTCTTAATTGAATTGAGCAGGTCCCAATTCCTTTCATTGGATAGGTAGAATTGTCTCCTATTGTAACTTCTTCAGTTGAGTGGCCTTCAAAGGTTTCAAATTGATCTCTAAATCAGGTTACGTGTTGTGATGCTCCACTGTCGATTATCCACATATGTTTGTTTGAGTTTAGTTCACTTGATAAGGCTAAGAAAAATAGAGGATTCTCTACTTCTTTGACTTCAGCTATGGTAGCTTGAGTTTTCTTTCTTTCTGGACAAAATTTGTGAGTGTGTCCAAATTTATCACACTTGTAGCATTGGATCTTGGAGAAGTCTCTACTTTTGTGGTTATTTCCTCTCTTCTGTTTGAACTTCTTTTTCTTCCCTTTGTTGCTTGTGTTAGCATGTAGTGCTTGAATTTCTCCCTCTTTGTTTGGACCCAATCCTCTTGTGATTAGTCGAGATTCTTCTTGAGTACAATCATTCTTGAGTTGATCGAATTTTGGTAGTGTCGGACGAGCACTAATGCCTTGAATAAAGGATTCCCAACTGGATGATAATCCCTTAAGTGCTATTAGAGATAGCTCCATATCATCTACATTATTTCCAGTAGTTGATAATTGGTCTTTCAACTCTAAAATCCTCATGAAATAGGATGTAATTGTTTCTCCTTTGTTCATGTAGATATGCATTAATTGCTGCTTTAAAGTGAGCAATTTGCTTGCATTATTTATTTCGTATGAGTTTTGAATGGTCTTGAACATATCATAAGCTGTAGTTAGTTTTGAGATGGTTGGGAGAATGTGATCTTTAACAGCATCAATTATGATTTTCTTAGCCTTGTTGTTGTGTCTTTTCCAGGTTGTTTTCTCTGGCTCGTCTTCGGGAATCTTAGTGTCTTCTTCTATGTATGCATCTAGTTCGAGTTCTTGAAGAATTGTTGTTATTCGAATTCTCCATGAGACAAAGTTGGATGCGCCTTCAAGTCTATCCTCCACTCTAACACTGTTCACCATAATTGTTCTGATGCAAGTCTGAATTTTTTAGAAATGAGGTGTTTCTATTTTTATTATTTCTCTACCAACTTGGCTCCGATACCATGTTAAGAAATCTGGACCAGAGATAGAGAAGATAACAGTCTGATAATATTTAGGAAGGATGGACTTTAATGAGATCACTGCAATGAATATGTTTTCCTCCACTACGTATCTATATAACTCTGTTATATTAATCTTCTACGATAATGTCGACAGTTTGTTGGGTCATGAGATTGCCACAGTTATTGATTTCAATAACCAACAAGTTGTCGACGCCTTTGCATATATAAGGATGGAGAGTCATGTCCACGTAGGGGAATGACTTCTATGTGGCTTATGTCACGTAGAGTCATGACCCTACGGGGACATGACCCTCCGTCCCTTGTTCACCGCTGATGTTCATTAGTTAACAATGATGGTGCTCAAGCTCACTAACTAATTCGACCCCGATAGTTATCGATAGTTATCAGGATTATTCTGAACCATGTCGATTATTATATAAAGTAATATATATATATATATATATATATATACAGATTGCTTCAATCCGAATGAAGCTATATCCTTAAAAGCTGATACACAAACGAAAAGCAAAAATAAAAAATCTATCATCTACTCTACTATGTTTGGATCATCCATATCAAGGTCCTCAACTAGGATGGTCTCCAAATACTCATCACTCGCTAACTCAAGTTCCTTTGATGGTAGTAGAACTAGGGGCAATTCATTAAGGCCATTTGGTTCAACCACTTTGCCCCTCATGGCTGCAACTTCTCCATTAGGTGCAATTTGGTCCCATTTTGCTGAAAGACCCTCCATGTACCCAGGACCAACACGAGAGAAAAAACTAAGTGAGCTATGTATGTATACCAAGTTCTCTACTTTCTTTTACCCTAATCAATTTCTCTTTTGTGAATGAATAATAAGTACTCCAATTCCTCTCACAAAATGAAGAGCTAGCTACTTGTGAGAGCAATCTGACTACAAATGATTGCAATTCATGGGCTTTACCTCCATGGTTCCCCACCAATTTAAAGGTTCTTTCTTTGCCTACATATCATATAAAACTTCCACTGAAGAAAAATCACCTTGCCTACATGAAAACTTATTCCATTGATTCCTTATAATTGAGGCATCCTCACCTTGACTCAAAATCCCTTCATTACCTTTCTATCCTCATGAGGAGTCCTCTTATTGGTCTCTTTTGTATTATGCCATTTAGGATTTAAGGCATGGGCAACACAATGAAGGGGTGTGTTAAGTTTGTTCCATCTTCCATGTAGCTTTTCTTCTATGAAAGGATATAAAGAAAGATCTTTTGCATCAGTTATTTTCTTGACTCTTTCACACATGGAATCTATTTCTTCATAAATTTCCCCTAAACATGGCTTTTCTAAGTCTATGAATTTAATCACCTCACATATTGACACAATAAAATCCACAACAAATCTCACATCAGCCCAAAAACAGTCATCAAGGACCAAACCTCTCACCTCAACTACAATATCTGCTGTAGATTGCCTCCAAGCTGCCCATGCATCACTAACAACCATGGAACACAAGGCTCCTTTGACTTCACAAAGGCAGTCAAGAAGTATAAAGTAGGAAGCAAATTGTGTATTAGCTGATTTGAGAAGCTCCACCTTGGCAAACATATGATAAATGGCTTGTGTGTGGTGATGGTTACATATAAACATCTATATTTTTCTGCCCTTTTCTGAGGTCCAAAACCTACTGGAACTTGTCAATATCTTTCAGTGCATCGTTCAACGAATGCACACAACATGGTGAACAAAATATATGCTTGTACTTTTTTTGCACCATCATACCTGTTGCTTGACAAACACAGGCAGCATCGGTAACAACTTGGACTACATGTAATGCCCGCACCTACTCATACTGTCACATAGCTGGTTATGAAGAAAAGCTGCATTCTTTTCTTGCCTTGAACAGTCTATTGCCTTCAAAAAAAATAAAGCCCTTTGCTGCATGTCACCATGACAGTAGTGGACGATTTCTAGCATCTCTCCACCCATCTATCACAATATTGCAGCCTTTTGTAGACCACACTCTTTTCATTGGTGTAGTTCATTGCTCTAATCGAAATTTTTCTTTGTCAATTAAAGTTGTGCCAAGCTTTTCAGACCCAGGTGATTTATACCCAGCTGGTCCATTATTTATAGCTTGGATCATCTCTCCATAGAAAGGTGAGCAAACAGCATTAAACAGTATTCCATTGCATAAAAGAAGCGTGCAATTGTTGCATCAACTGTTTCTCAATTGTGCACATCAAATAGCCTTCCGATGGGGTTTGAGCTGCTAGACTATTGTGCTGCTAAAACACTAGAAGACACATCTACCTCTAGCTCTCTAGTTGCCGTTATGGTTGAAGCATGAGAGGAGCTCATATTATAAAAATTCCTATCAGCCCTTTCTTAATCCATCATAGAATCATATTATCCTGACTCATTTATATAACCTTCAACACCGTTTCCTAGTAGGTGTAGGAAATGAGCCCTCACCCTCGTGTAGGTACCTTTCCATGCCAATGGACAAAGTTTACATTTAATACTGGCTGTCCCACCTAATCCTTTTGGCCCCGAGACACGGTCAACATAAATCAACAATGGGTACAAGCCTTGTTTTCCCCCACCTGACATTCTACATGAAGAAATAAAAAGTAATGCTGCAGCTCTGATAATTTTTGCTGCTTTGCACTAATTGTTTGCATATTAAAAAAATAGAACTTGAAGAGATGAATAAGAATGTTGAATACCCTGCTTCTTCATATTGTGTTAAACAACCCTACTATTTCATGATTCCTTCTTTTGTTTCGAGATTCAAATTTCTGATTTGTTTTTTAATTGCAAAACTAATATCAATTGAAATTGTAAATTTTAATTTCTGATGAATAAGTTAGAATAAGACTAGAATAACATAGTCACATAGTGTTAACTGTTAAGACTTCTTAGTTTTAGTAACAATGGATCTATCTTTGACAAATTAAATTGTATTAGGTTTCTTTATAAAAACAGTTGTTTCTTGTTATTTACATATTAGAGTTATTTTCTTATCTATTGAGGTTGTAATAATGATCATACAGCTATCAGTCAGAAATTATTTAAATTTAATTAATGTATTAATTTTAAATTTTAATGTTTTCGTAAACTATTTTCCTTTGTGTAGATTTGAATTGGAAAACAAACCAAAGAATTGCTAGAAATACTTGTAAAGGACATGAAATTTTGAGCTAGGTGTAACTGTAGACACTACAGCTACCTATATCAAAATATAATTTAGTTGATTTCTTATATTTAGTTTTGGAAGATCCACCTACAAACAAGCAGCTTTAGTTTTACGGGCTTACCTGAAATTATAATCGTGTTTGCAGCTAGTTGCCTGAAAGATTGAAATGGTTTGCACTTTCAGCAGCGTTACGTGAAATTGACTCTTTGCACTTGCAGTCATCACGCGAGAAGGGTTTTTTCGTTGTGTGAGAAAGATGTTTTCCTGTGCTGCATTTTTGGTGTTTTGGCATCGCATTTTTTATTTTGTGCCGCGATTAACCCTAACTTTTCATCGGAGACATCAGTTAAGTGCACAAGACATCAAAGACTCTAGGAGATAGTGTTGAAACACACGATGTGCCTCTGAACATCCCCGGAGACGTGCAGCTTACCGGAAACACATCCCAGTCTCGGGAATGCATCCGAGGGTTCCGGGTACATTTGGGCAAGAGTTAGAAATGACAAATTTCACACCACATGCCCATGTTCCATTCTCATTGGCTCTTGACAATGGGGACACCTAGGGGTAGAAGGGATCAAGAGTTGTCATGTTAAAGATTCAAGCCTACCCTCCTCTCTCTACAAGATCTGCCTCAATGTTTAATGGCCCTAAAAATTTTCAAGTGGAAGGCTAACAACTAACATGAACACACCACATTAGCTACATATGAGCCTTTTGTGGTGCTGGTGCGAACAGATTCAATGCTAACATCTTAGATTAAACAGCTTTTCTTAGTTTGTTAGTTACATGTTAGAATGGAAGGTTGCAATTAGAACAAAAACAAGAACAACTTTTCTTTTTTGGTAGTTGAAAAGAATGTGATGCAAAACAAAAAAGCAAGCTTCCATCAAATTCATCCATGTTATCATAAAATTTTCGTGGGGCATGCAACCGGAATCATAGTGACCCCAAGGCATTGCTCAAAAGCACGTGTTGTAGGGTGTATGCAGAAAACATAAACACTTGTTTCTTTGCCTTAGATGCTTTCACCTCCTTTATTTCTATCATCCAATTATTCATCTACACTTTGACTGCATTCATTCAGAATATCACTTACCTTATTCTTTAAACCTTCATTGATGAATTCTTAGCTAGCATCACTCAAAAGGGATTGGTGGCTCACATTAGGAACCTTGTGGTTATTGTTTCCATTTCATTAACAACCATGGAAAAGGAGAAAGAGCTCATTGCAATGGTCAAGGTGCAGACCGATGCCACTACAACCTAAACGAGTGCAGCAGCTACTAGGGTGGAAATGCCAAAGAAAAGATAAGCAGAGGCAAAGGGAGAAGCGCCTACCATAGACATATAACAAACCAACCTTGAAACTTTAAAAAGCTACCCGCTTTTCAAAAAGATATTCGACAAACTAAGAATCCTAACCATAATGTTCAGCATCAAAGCCAAAACTTCTCAAGGGAGCACTCTAATAAAGATTGCAAGCTTCATCAAACTTCTAGATGCTACAACATATGATCTCTAAGAAATGCAGCCAAAAGGGGCTTCATCTAGCAGAAATCTAATGTCTATGTATGATTGATTCATCCCTAATGGCTACATTTTTCTTATGACACTCGAGGAGGTGATCCCATAGGAAACTAGCCTATGAAGAAAGTCAAGCGAGGCCACTTCCATAGAAGGATCAAATCATGGATTCTAAATAGTACACTGCTTCATACCACAACATAAAATCAACATTAATAATTCAAATAATCAATGCTAGAAAACCAAAGGTTGAGACATTATTACTAATATTCTCCCACTTGTCGAACACCTTTGAAGAGCAAATTGAAAAAAAAAGATTTCAACTACTAGGGGTCATGAGGCCCATTGACTCTGAAAACCATCTAAAATTATTTGTGCTCACGAGCTTTGTCAATGCATCTGCAAAATTCATCAAAGTGTCAACCTTCTCCAATTTCAGCTTCTCGTATTCCACCATATCACGACCAAAATGAAACTGAACATCAATGTGCTTTGTTCTAGCATGGAAAGTAGGGTTCTTTGCTAAGCAAATGGCACTTTGACAGACAAGACAAATGGTAATCACCCTTGCATCAAACCCAATATCAAAATACAACTGTCTAAGCCAATTGGCTTCCTTACAAGCATGAGTAGCTGCCATTTACCTTGCTTTTGCCAAGTACAAAGTCACTACAACTTGTCACTTACTCATCCAATAGCTAGCACCACCAAACATCATGAGTACATACCCACTCATGGATCTTCTACTATCAATGTCACCTACCCAATCTAAATCCACAGATCTACGAATACAAACCGAATGTCGAGATCCAATAGGATAACCATGAAAACACACGGAATACTTGGATGTACTCCACAAATATCTTAACACTCTCTTAATTGCATCCCAATGTATCCGTCTAGGATTAGCCATAAATCAACTTAAACTCGCACAACTTGGGCAATGTTTGGCCTTGTATAGACCATGGCATACATCAAACTACCAACAACACTTACATATGGTACTTTGGTCATGTCCTCCATCTCAATAGGAGATTTTGGATAATCCTCTACAAATAATTTCATTCCTTACAAAGGAACTACCAAGGATCTGCAAGTTGTCATGGTAAATCTCTCCAAGACCGAGTTCACATACTTGCTATGAGTTAACCAAAGATATTTGCTAGCTCTATCTCTTTTGATTCCCATTCGTAGAATGTACTTAGTTGCACTTAGATCTTTCATCTCAAACTATTCTAACCACTGGGAATTCAAGTTAAAAATTGTAGAATTTTCATTCCCCAAAAAACAATATCCTACATATGCAATAGTGAGAATGGGACCATTATTAGTTTTGTAGTAAACACAGTGATCGAATTTAGACCTTTGAAATCCCAAGCTCAACACATAGGTATCAAACTTTTGGCACCACATTCTAGGATACTATTTCAGACCATACCAAGATTTCTTCACCTTACATACCAGATTTTTTTACATTTTACCATGAAATGCTTTGGGTGTGATATATAAATCTCTTCCTCCAAGTCACCATAAAGGAATGTTGTCTCCACATACATTTACTCAACTTCTAAATCGTAAGTTGTTGCAAGTGACAACAGGAATTGTATAGATGCCAACTTTTCTACAGGAGAGAATATTTCACCATAGTCAATTCCCTCCACCTAAGAATACCCCTTTGTGACCAACCATGCTTTATACTTATTAATATTGCCACCAAGACCAAACTTTTCTTGAACAAACATTTACAATCAACGGGTTTACATCCTTTAGGAAAAGGCACCAAATCCCATTTATTATTTATTTTTTCAATGCAGCCAAAGCTTCATCCAAGAATCTACAACATTCATACCCATAGCCTCTCTAATAGTCCTAGGCTCATTAGTGATAGTAATCAAAGCAAAAATACAACTAGAATCCAACAATGAATAACCAAACCTTTCTAGTTGCCACCTAAAAATCATAGACCTTAATGAATGAGGTTGAGGTTCCTCTTCAAAACTTTTAGAGCTGCTAGAACTCTCTTCATCATCAATTTCAACAAGAGTGCGAGTGGTAATTGAATTACCTCCTTATCTTTCTCTTCTTTCTCTAACTACAATTCAACAAAGGAAGGTTCCATCTCTTTGAAAATTGCACTTCTATTGTAGAGAATCTTCTCGGCCACTAGATCCCAAAGATTGTACCCCTTCACATTGATACTATAGCCAATAAACATAAATTTTAACCACCTTATTCTCCAACTTAAAACTTTTCTCATTTAACACTTGTGCATATGCCTCACAACCAAATACTCCAAAATTTCTCATCAAAAGCTTCTTTCCTAAGCACACCTTTGTGGTTGTCTTATCAACAAGTGTTGACATAAAAGATCTATTTACCAAATAGCAAGTAGTGACACAACTTCAACCTAGAACTTATGTTCAAGACCAACACCACTTGGCATATCCTAGCCTTCTCCATCAACGTCTTGTTCATCCTCTCAACAACTCCATTCTGTTGAGGGGTGTATGGAGTTGTCTTTGCCTCTCGATCTCGTGCTCTTTATAGAACTTGTCATATTTTGCCAAACAAAACTCACCGCCGTTGTCAATCCTCCATTTGATCTTTCTACTAGCCTGATTTTCAACCAAGGTCTTAAACTCCTTCAATTGACTACAGACTTTGAATTTACTCCTGAGGAAATATACATCTACTATAGTCATCAATAAATGAAACAAAGTATACAGATTTTGAAATCAAAGGAACATTAATAGGACCAAACACATCTAAATGAATATAGTCCAAAACCATAAAAGACTCATGAAAACTAGAATAAAACTGAACATGGTTTTGTTTTAGATAAATGGAATGTTCGCAAAAGTCAAACTTAAGATTACAATAATCAAGCCCCTCAATGAGGCCTTTATTATTCAAGGCTCTATGACCCTTCTCACTAATATAGCCGAGTCTATTGTACCATAGCATTGTTTCTCCATTGGAAGCTCGGTTTCCAAGGAATGAGCACCCTTAGGTACCCAAAATGCACGACCATTGGAAGTAGATGAAATAGATCTCTTTATCCAATGGCAAAGATGAATAATCTAAGACTCTTTTCTTCAGCTTGTCAAAAGAACTATTGCACTAAATAGTGAATGCATCCAGCTTGAACAAGTTGCAAATCCGAACACCCTTAGTCATCACCATAGCTCATCTTGTTATCTTGCATCCTTCACTTGAGAAAAAAACTTGCACACCCACAACATTCAACTTTCTCATCAAAAGTAGGTTTCATGCCAAACCAAGGCTATGTAGCACATCATTGATCCCCTTCACTCTATCATCAAGGAATCAGATTTTGACTCTTCCATAGCCAACAATCTCCAAATGAGAATCATCACCCAAATACACCTTCCCACCATCAAATTCTTCATAATTTGAAAACCAACCCCTATGTGAGGTCATGTGAAAAGATGCACTAAGTCTATCAACCACACATCTTCAGATGCATGCATTGCCAAGGCTGCAACAAATGCTTCATCATCATCCTAAGAGGACTTATCTGAACCAAAATCATTCTTTTTATTTTTCTTTTTTTTCTCCTCACATTCTTTGTGAAAATGACAAGTTTTTGCTGAAATTCCAACACTTTGCCTTCAACTTACTAGACTTGGATTTTGACCTCTTGTCCTTCTTCTTGCCTTTCTATTTTGATTTGCCACAAACATCAAGGGCCTCCTTAGCCGTCTCAAAAGATTTTCTTTGCATTTCTTCATAAAGTAATGTTGAAACCACTTCATCCATCTTGAAGGTGTTAGTGATACTCCCAATGGCCATCACAAGGTGATCCCTTTCACATATCTTAGTACACACTTCGCTACAACCCAGTGTTCTACTTTAGGGGATGTCATGAAATGAAATATGTATCTCACACCACAACTAAGACTGGATCTAGTGGTTGTAAGATAGATGAGACTGCAAACTAGTTGCTTGAATGCCAACTCATTCACCATAGGTGAATCTGATTTGGCTAATAGTTTCAGATCTTTCTCCATAGGTGTAGATGAAGGTTTCCAATCTTGCATCCTAAATTTATCCAACAAACTCCTGGCATACTTCGACTAAGAAATAAAAATGCTACCACATGTCTACCAAACCTCTACAAATACACCAAGACAATAATGCAAAAGTCCCAAATCTATCATATCAAATGCCTAACACAAGTTATGTTTGATGTGCTCAAGCAAGTGTTCTCCACTACCAGTAATGATGATATCATCCACATAGATGACAAGAAAAATGATGTCATTACCAGCACTCTTGACATACAAATTGGGATCCGAAGGACTTCTCTGAAAGCCTTGTTCAACCAAGTATTGATCAATCTTGATGTACCATGCCTCAAGGACTTGTTTTAGGCCATAAAGAGCCTTCACCAATCTACATACTTGGTGCTCTTTGCCTACAACCTTGAAACATTGAGGTTGCATCATGTAGACCTCTTCCTCCAAATCACCATTGAGATAGGCACTCTTCGCGTCCATTTGATAGACTTTCCAGCCAAACTATGCGACAATGACTAGAACTAGTCAGATGGTACTCATCTTTGCTATGGAGGCAAAGATTTCCTCGTAGCCAACACCACCTTTCTGTGAGAAGCCTTTAGCCACCAATCAAGCTTTGTATTTATCAAGTGTTCCATCAGCTTTGTACTTCACTTTATAGACCCATTTGCAACCAATGGGTTTCTTCACTGGTGGAAGATTTGACAGAACCCAAGTGTTATTCTTTAGAAGACTATGATGTTCATCTTCCATACCCTTTTCCCATTCAAGTATTCCTTTTGCCTCTAAATAAGTCTAGGCCTCATAAACACTTTGAATGTTAGCCATAAGAGCAAAATTGACTATTTTCTTCTTCTTCTTCTTGCCTCTAGAAGACCTACCCCAGCAAGCTCATCATCCTGAACATCACCGAGAAGCTTTTCCCACCACTTAGGCCGGAGAGTAGAATCATCTACTTCCAAATAAGGTGTATCAACATGACCCGGGCTGCCTAGAATAAAATCATCTGGATGTTAATCAAAGTTATCTTGAGGGAGCTCTGGTGGAACAATATCATGCCTAAGAGATTCCACGACTTCAAGTTCCAAATCATCTGAATCACTCCCTTCGGATGGAGCTAATGGAAGCCTAACACCTATATCTTTTGTTTGCAGAGGCTGATCTTTAGGGCGTTGGATGGGAGAAGAGAGTAGTAAGGGCCCACCTTCATCAAAAACCACATCTCTACTAAATGTGAGATGGTCAGTGTCCACGTCAATCAGTTGATAGGCTTTATGATTGTCACTATAGCCTATAAGCATCAACTTCTAACTTTTGAAATCCAGTTTTGTTCTCTTAGCATCTAGAATCCGAACATACATTGTTGAACCAAAAACCTTGAGGTGGTTGATTTTTGGTTTCCTCGCAAACCAAGCTTCCTTGAGAGTCTCTTCTTAACGACTTATGTGGGAGACCAATTCAAAAGGTATACTGCAATATACATTGCTTCAGCCCAAAACTTCTTAGGCACATTCTTGTTTTCTAGCATACACTAAGACATTCAATTATGGTTTGGTTCCTCCGCTCAACAACACCATTCTGTCGAGGGATGTAAGGTGTGGTAAGTTGACGCTTGATGTCGTGTTTACCACAGAAGTTTGTGAATTTAGTGGAACGGAATTCACCCCATTATCTGACCTATGAATTATGATTTGATGTCCTAACTCTTTTTCAACTAAAGCTTTAAACTTCTAAAATTCATTAAACACATCTGATTTTGCTTTGGAAAAAAACACCCACATTTTTCTACTAAAATTATCGACAAACAAAAAAAAATACCTAGCACCAGTGACCAATGTCATATTCATTGGTCCACAAACATCTGCATGAACCAACTGCAAGACCTTGGATGCTCTCCAAGCTTGTCCATCTAAGAATAGAGTTTGATGTTGCTTCCCTGCTTGGCAAGCTACGCACACACCATGTGTTTGCTGCTGAATCTCAGGTAAGTCATCTACTAGATTCTCCCAAGCCAATTGAGAGAGATGTGATAGGTTGAGATGCCCATATCGCTGATGCCAAAAAGTGCTAATGGAAGAGTGTTGATGGAAGAACTCTTCGCAGCCATTGCAATCCCCTAAGACTCTCCAATATCAATCAGTCTGTACAATCCATGATCTTGAGGCCAGCAACAATTATCTTCTTGGACTCATTATCAACAATGTGGCACTTGTGTGCACTGAAGATGAAATCCAACTTTGGATGGTGTCGCATCATCTAACTAACAGAAAGCAAAATTAAGCTCCATGCCAGAAACATGGTATACATTGAGAATTATGAAATTTCTTCCACCAAATGTAATCTGAACGTTGCCCTTGCCGACAACTGTATACTCTTCACCTCCTCCAAAGATCACTGAATCGGAGCAAGCCGTTCACTTTGTGAACCAATCTCTTTTGTGCATGAAATGTTGAGAAGCTCTAGAATCAATGTACCAAGCAGATGATTTCACATGGTCTGCTAGACTTTTGGCCATAAATGTGTAAAAGGCAAACTCCTACTCAGTGTTCTCTACAACATCGGCCTTCTACTAAGATCCTCCCTAGTTGGAGTTCTCATCAGCCAACCGTTTCTGCACTATTTTTTCATGTGACCAAGCTTACAACAATAAAAACATGTGATAACTTTCTTGGAGCTTTCCATAGGTTTGCTTTGTCCTTTTGGCTGAAAGGACTTGCTTTTGCCTCTGCCTTTGCCTTTATCCTTGGCTTTGGCAATAAACGCTTGTTCTACATTGGATGATTCCCTGCTACTCCCAAACTGTTGTTTCCATCTATCCTACTACAGAAGCTTTTTGCATAGGTGAGCAAACTTCAGGTCAACATTCGTGGATGTAATGTTGAGCATTTCAATTAAGTGTTCATAGGATTGTGGTAAGCTTTTTAGCATTATAACCACCATATCCTCTTCTTCCATTTTGCAACCAATAGCTTCCAGTTGATCTCAAATATCCTTGATCTTCACAAGATGCTCTTGCAAAGACATCTTATGGTCCATCATAATTGAAAACAACATATTCTTCAGAAAGAATGCTCTGCTCTTGTCTAACGTTTCATGAAGATCCTTCATATGCGTCCAAATCTCCGAAGCTATCTTGCCACACGACACTTGTGGAAGCATATCGTCGGTGACTAACAACTTAATGAGCATTACTGCTTCTCGTTTGCGCTCATGGAAGTTGTCCTAGTCTTTTCCTACTACCGAGGGACGTGCAGACTTACCCAAAACAATCTAGTCTAGACACCAGTATTCAAAGATTGTGAGAATGCATTATTTCCACATGTTGAATTCTTGTCGTTGAAGCACTGATTATTTTCCAACATAATGTTGGTCAACAACATTATCCCTCCCATTTTTCAATGCGCGAAAAACGAGGTAAAACAAACTACAGCAGCATAATTTTGAAATTAAAGCTGATTTTTTTAATTAGAAATCTAGCAAAAATTCCAGGCATAGATCCCAAGGCGATAAAAAAACCCTTGATTTTATTAAAAATCTATCAAAAAACAACCTAGAGTGCAAAAAATAAGTAGGGCCCACGATTCAAAAAAATCAAAACCAAAGCGCAAAAAACAACCAAGTCTTCAACAAACCAAAATCTTCACACTACCTTTGTTTTCTACCCGTCGTGCTCAAATGAGCCCTCAAACCCGCACATTGCAGAAACAAACTGCATCACAGGAAAAAGGAAAATTTTGTCGTGCAATCTTGCAAAGCCATCGCAGGAAGATACAGGGCCGACATGGAAATACATCACAGTTGCAGAAGCTCACAAGGATTTTCACGAACCCAATGTGATTTTTTGTTTGCTCAGACACAACATGCAAAAAAAAGGCAGCCAAAAACCTTCCCGTCACAGCAACCAAACATAGGTGAGTAGACACGAGTTGTGGAAGAAAACAAGAACCCACGATTGGCTTCAAAAAAAAGACGAACCCTTGAATCTTTGATTTTTCCCTTGTGAACTCCCATGTTTTCACTGTTTCTACAAACAGAGAAAACCCTTCACTCAATAAACCTTTTCGATTTCCAGCCCACAATTTCCCTCAAAAATCCATAGCAAATCCACGAACATTTTAACAAACCAGATCGCTTTTGTTAGATCCTCAATTTCCAGGTGAAGAAAACCTTGATTTTCCACCTTCAAACAAGCACGCGAAAAAACCTTCAATTTTTTTTTTTAAAATGAATCAAAAAACTTCTATAAAAAATCTTGTTAGGATAACCACGAAAGTTTTTATTTAAAAAATTCCCTGGCTCTAATACCATGAAATGATAATTGCATGATTAACAATGGAGACAAAAGGCTCCATGAATAATAAATTACATGACAATGTTTATAAAATCAACAATTGTGAACAAGAAGCAGAAATAGAAACTACCTAAATAACTAAAACTAACTAAATGGCCATTAATAAACATTAATTACTCTAATACTACTTTATACAAGTCAATACTTTGACTAAATTTGAAGGTTTGGTTTATCAACTTAGCTTTTGAATGTGACTTGGTTTGTATCTTGAAGGTTTGAAAATGCATAATTCATGCCCATTTGACTTTATCCGTTATGAGAAATGGTTTCTCAATTATAGATTGATTAGATTTTTGTTTGATATTCTTTTAAGTTTCCTTCTTGAAAAATTTTCAATGATAAAATGGTTCTCTTTTATCGTTTTGGGTTGCAAACATGTTTATCGTAGTTGTTTTGAGTTCTTACTATGTTTTTTAAGGTTTCATAGTTTGTTATGATGGTGCAGTATCTATGATTAAACATTCTTTTGATATTCCAAAATAATTTGGAGTGCAATGTTGTTAGTAGTATTTTACCATCCTCTCACATCATACAACAAGACAGGGAGGTTTACTCATATATCATTCAATGAAATGCTTTATTGTTAACTTAGCAATAACTTTATCAACTTCATATAGAACTTACCAAAGAATCATTTACTAGCAACACTAACATACTAAACTCCATTAAGCTATTTTAAACGAACTTATCATTTGGAAAATTCATGGGCTAAACTCTCTATTTTATTTGCTCTCGATATCTCTATGGTATGGAAATGCCTTTAAATTTCAAAAGCAATTAGTTTTTGTCTCTTTTTCAACATTTTTTTATGTTCTTTTTTAAATCCCTTTTTTCCCCTTTTTTCCCATTTAAATCCCAAATTTTTCAAAAAAATCTTATATTTTTAGTTTGCCGATTTTTTCCCCAAAAGATTTTTACTGCTATGGTTTAAAGTTAGGATCATCATATAAACACTTCACCAAGGCAACATATGTTCCAGACTGTAGGCATTAAGTAGGTTCAAGAATCACCAAGAGGCATGGAGGGTTTTTATCATCCTTCAAGGCCGAGTGAATCAACTTAGAGTCATTTTGAATGTAGCAGATGTAATATACCAGTATTGTAAATAGTGCAAACTTCACAATAATTTAATCTACAGCAGGTTCATAACCACTAATCCAATTTTCAAATCACTATATTGATTCAGCCACATAGTACTCAGAATATATATATATATATATAGGCCACAGAATACTAATCAACTTCTTTGATGCATGACATCAGTTTGGTGTACATACACAGACTTAAAGGGACAGACTTCATTGTTTACAAACAGCAGTTCCTGCAGAACCAGAATTCCTAAATTAATAATTGAGATTCACAGCATGAAATCTTACTACTGTGCATTCAACATGCACCACCCTTCTGATCTCAGTCAAGATAATTGATTGCAGATTGGGGCTTGCGTTTTAAGGCGCAAGCAATATCTACCACACCTCAAACAATCATACACCTCACTCCCATATGGTTCCTACACTGATGATATGCTCGATTTCATGAATCTTCTATGTGCATTCTCATCGCACCCTTCTTCTCTACTAATTGAAATGACAAAACTTAGTCTTTACAACTACTCCTTGCAATGAAGCATTCGGGAACATGCCATTGTAACAATTCAATTAACTTAGGCGCCTCCCTTGAATATACGCTGTGAGGATCTCATCTCTATGTCTGAATACCAATTGGCTCCTATACTCCTGCTGCCATTTAAGACGTGCAGCAGAGATGAATTCATTCCCAAAGTGCTAGAGATGTCACCCGTAATCAGATCAGAACTCCTAGGTTGGCATCCAAGAGAACTGCATTTGTTTAATGCAACTGAGTAGCAGGGTCTCTGCCCCACGACAATATGCTTCTCAGGTTTGTATTTGAGAGAACAAGGCATTCGTTTAATGCACAATGTAAATAGACTTCTTTGATACCTTTCTCTAGCCACATCAACCTATATAAATAAATATCCTATTTAACATGTCAGCCAAGCTCAATTAAACCACCTCAAACAAATCCCAGCCAGGTCAGACAAGGGCTGTTGGAAAATTATTTAATATTTTTTCATGCCTAGTCAGCCCAGATTCCCACACCATCAATGTGAGCCCTTGAAATGATTATTTAACAATTTCACTAACTTATTTATTTATTTCAAATATTGGTGCTGGTTGACCTAGCCACCAATTGGGGACATTACAATCCTTCCATCCCAAAGATTGCTTGTTCTCAAGCGATCCACACCTACATGTCAAAACCAGATGCCAGGATCCCATGTCAACCTCAGAATCTCTACTCTGCCACTCTACTGTGCTATTCTGATAGAAGCATCTCCCTTCCAAACTCCATCACTAATCTTATCAATCCTGGAACAAAGGGATGTGAATGATTCTTAGCCCACGTCCATAGAGTGCATAATCATGGGACTCTCTAGATAAACCTGTAGTTCTTCATGGCCCTCAATCTCAAACAAACCAATCATCACAACATCATTTTGCATTATATTGCATGGACGAATCATTCTCATATACTGTGAATCATCACTAATAAATGCAATTATATCCATACCTAAAGTTTGGGTTGATGTTGTCTAGACATTACTATCTTCTACCATCAAGGAGTCCTTTAATTTGACATTGTGAGATTCTGACCTTTCTTTCTACTCCACTATTATCACTTCTTTCTTGACCTCCTCTTGTACTTTTGCATTCTTCTCCATTTCAAGTTCTACCTCTCCTGCTCACTCTTCCTTTCTCATTTGTCTTATGTAGTCATAAAGTCTCCTTTCACTTGGATTTATCCAATCCAGATATCTCAAGTAATCATCAAAAGGAAATACAGATTTAATTTGATCAACAGCCCTAAATATTCTTCAAAGATTTTGATCGCTTCAAATGTGTACCTTTTCCGATCCCATCGCTCCAATCCAAAACTCTCCTTGCAGGGCTGCTCCCCATATCTTCTTCTTCGTCCATATGTTTGGAACTCAAAATATTCAGCAAAGGTTCTATATTGTCGAATAGTTGGGCCTAAGCTTATATATTTGGCATGACATTGAGCCACTTCTTTAATAGATTAATCTAGTTGACTTTCTAATGGCATTAGATCCATAGCTTCATATTTTCATGAAACTGCATAAACTCCTCACAGGCTGGTAGGAAGGTAGCTCTGATGCCACTGTAATATACCAGCACCGTAAAAAGTACAAACTTCACAATAATTTAATCTACAGCAGATTCATACAACCACTAATCCGGTTTTCAGATTACTATATTGACTCAGCCACATGGTACTCAGAATATATATATATATATATAGGCCACATAGCAATAATCAACTTCTTTGATTCATGACATCAGTTCGGTGTACATACAAAGACTTAAAGTGATCAGAATTTATTGTTTACAAACAACAGTTCCTACAGAACCAGAATTCCTAAATTAATGATTGCAACTCACGGCATGAATTCCTACTGCTGTCCATTCACCATCTGTCGCCCTTCTGATCTCAGTCAAGGTGATCGATTGTAGATTGGGGATTGCGTTTTAAGGTGCAAGCAATATCTGCCACACCTCAGACAGTCACACACCTCACCCTCTGTATGGTTCCTTTGCTGATGATATACTTGATTTCATGCAACTTCTGTATGCATTCCCATCACACCCTTCTCTTCTATTTGAAATGACAAAACTCAGTCTTTACAACTACTCCTTGCAATGAAGCACTCTACATGCCATTGTAACAATCAGATTAACTCAGCTGCCTCCCTTGAATTTATGTTCTGGGGATCTTATCTTCGTGTCTGAATATCAATCGGTTCCTATACTCCTGCCATTTTGGACACACAACAGAGATGAATTCATTCCCAAAGTGCCAAAGATGTCGCCTGTAATCGGATCAGAATTCGTAGGTTGGCATCCAAGAGATCACTGCATTCGTTTGATGTAGTTGAGTAGCAGGATCTACACCCCACTAAAATATGCTTCTCAGGTTTGCATCTCAGAAAGCAAAGCATTCGTTTAATGCACAATGTAAATAGACTTCTTCAATGCCTTTCTCTAGCCAGATAGACCTATATAAATACAAATCCTATTCAACATGCCAGCCAAGCTCAATTAAACCGTCTCAAACAAATCCCAGCCAGGTCGGCCCAGGGCTGTTGGAAAATTATTTAATATTTTCCATGCCTAGTCAGCCTAGATTCCCACCCATCAAGTTGGCCCTTGAAACAATTATTTAATAATTTCACTAATTCATTTATTATTTCAAATATTGGTGCTGGCTGACCCAACCACCAATCGAGGACATTACAGCAGATCCCAAACCAATAACAGATAATGACAACATTAAGTCAGCTCTCAAACAGCTGATCTGGGCAGGAGTTTATCAAACCCTGAGTGGCAATCATTCTGCTAGTCTTCAAATAGTATACCTAGGCGCAAGTCTACAGGTCTGTGCAGGAGCAGATGAGGCAAGAAATCAGCAAGTCAAGAGTGAAGCATTTTCAGGTCAACCCTAACTTCCATGCCAAACAAGCAAGGATCATCACCTGCAACCAGTTTGTCAAGTAATTGAGGGTTCCATTACATATCTACGATCAAAGTTTGATTCATACATATTATAACTTGGTTTTGCAAAGACTCAAGTTAATCCTTGTGTGCATCATAAGCAAATTGGTGATCAACTTTTTAATCATTGTTTTATATGTTGATTTATTTTAATCATTGGGACTAATAAAGCATTGAATTAGGAACTCAAGGCTAAATTGGGTGATAGATTTGAGATGAAAGATCTAGATCCTGCAAGCTACATACTTGGAATGGAGATGCATA
This sequence comes from Cryptomeria japonica, assembly GCF_030272615.1. Classification (NCBI taxonomy): domain Eukaryota; kingdom Viridiplantae; phylum Streptophyta; class Pinopsida; order Cupressales; family Cupressaceae; genus Cryptomeria; species Cryptomeria japonica. The sequence goes on from NC_081414.1 coordinate 205,671,916, forward strand.
GAAACAAGGCTAACAAAAAGTTGTGGTTAAACCAGAGAAAGTATCAGGAGACTGTTTTGCAGGTATTCGACATGGATGACAACAATCTTATAAGCATTCCTTTACTGAGATGCACTAAGTTGAATCTAGAATGGTGTCCTAAGTCTACAGAGACTTTGGAGAACATGAGTAATATTCCTTATGTAGTAGGCAGCTTTAAGTATGCAATGGTCTGTACAAGGCTAGACATTGCCCCAACAGTGGAAGTTCTAAGTAGTTTAATGTCAAATCCTAGCAAAGAACATCATACACAGGTGAAAAGAGTGTTTAGGTAATTGAAAGAATGTCATAGCACTAATGATATGGGCATGGTGTTGATCAGAAAGGGGTTTGTTGATTTTGATTGGGTCGGAGATCTCAATAACCAAAGATAAATGTGTGGTTATGTCTTTATTCTGTTTGGAGCAGCCAGCAGTTGGATCAGTAATAGACAACAAACAGTTGCATTGTCCACTATTGAAGCAAAATACATGGTAACAAGACATGCTTGCAAAGAAGCTATGTAATTCACAAAGACTAGGTAATAATATTTGTTTTAAGAGTCATATGGTACTGAATTGTGATTCTTAGAGTGTAATTCATCTTGCAAAGAATCCTATTTACCATGCTTGCACTAAAATGTGGATTTACATTGTACAGTATCATTTTGTTCAGAAGATGATTGAAACAAAAAAATCTAAATGGAGAAAATTGGCACTTGGGTAGATATTGTTGATTTTTTGACAAAACCTATGAATACTGCTAAGTTTTTTGGTCCAAGGATGAGATGGGTTAATCCTAGTCTCACACATGAGGTTCCGTTTTAGGATACTATAAGTTATTCTACAATGAATATCAAGAGGTAGAATGTTGGAACTTTGGTGTGCCATTCACCTGCAGAAAGTTTCTAATGTAGGTTTTGATGGTTGAAGTTGATGAACTTTGCTCCAGGTCCATTTTGACAGTTATCTAGTCATAGACCTACAAACAATTGTGGTAAGCTATAGAAAATTGCAGTGATTGTCAAGTGTTAAATATCTTAAACCAATGTTGCTATGTTCCCAACTACAAGTCTTTTAGAAGAGAACTCACAATCGCTTGATTATAGGTATATACTGGTAGCGTGTATGACATTGCAAAAGCATTTCTGACATTGTTGTACACGTGGTGATGCCTAGCCCATGGTGATGTTCTAGGAGATGCACAAAGGTACCACCTGGTATCAATCAGGTGTTTGTCTCTGCTACTGCAAGCCACGGATAGTGCTTGATTATAGTGCAGGAAGACATGTACACAGTTCAAGAGATGCAGATCAACACCTTTCACCAATAGTGAGCAGTAGTGATTTATTATGTGTGGTGGCCTTTCATATGGAAAGATTGTGTTACATATGATGTATGACATGATGCATCATGATACAATAATGAGATGGTTGTGTGACTATTGGTATTCTATTTAGCAGTTTGATAATTACATGACTTGTATTACATGAAGACAGCTATATTTATCTACTCGTACAAATGTGCCAAGGTTGGACAGATTGAGATTGGTATGATGTGTTGTATCCTGAAAATGTGCAGTCCTAGGTGGAGGTTGTAAATTGTCGGTCTATAGATTAAGACTGTGTGAAAGCACTCCATTGTATTGGATGTATCTTTCCTAAATAATACAATTGCTAATGTCCTTTGCTAGTGGATTTTTTCCAGATCTGTCTCATTTGTATTAGTGACTTGTAGATTATTCATGTACTTCCTTTAATGTTGCTTAATTTAATTGTGTACCAAACATAATTCAATTTGATCATATAATATTAAGTTGTTCTGATATCCCACCCTATTAATCAACTGAATCAAGGATTGAATTCCCAACATTCAGTAGGTACACAAAAATTTAATCATTTTTTACAGTGGCATTTGCATGGAGACATATATTATAACCCTGGAATTTCTTCATAAGATAAATAGAAGCAAATAAAATATGCATAGATACATTAAACTTAATTCAACACAACAGGTATTTTGTGTGAAAGTGGAGGGTGATGGGAAAACTCTGGTTAGTACAATCTGTGCACTTGCCTTTGTTCACTTCTTAATGTGCTCCCACAAGTAAAATTTCCAAGGGAAACATGATAGTTAAATCTAGATCAGAAAATACCGGAGTCCCTATCCTGTCTACTTCTTAGGGTGAAAAATCTACCTAATGTAAGGAGTATTATTTTATTCAAGTTTGTAATAGACATAAGTCTCTTTCCTTGGGTCCCATTGAGCCCCTAACATGAGGTACACCTTTGCACTACCCCTCCTTTATTTGGGTACCATGTTCATGTTATAGGCTTGCAAATGATTATAAATAAATCCACTATAGGTTAGAGGCCTACATGTGCTAGCTTAATACATCTTGGACCTTGTATCTCTCAAGGATGACCTAATCAGAGATGCCTGTACTTTGTGGGGAATCAATCCACATCTTGTGCATTGTGTATAATAGATGACTGTTCATCCTTGGTTAGTCGCCTGCATGTGCTAGGTTAATACATCTTGGACCTTGTGCCTCCCATGGATGGCCTAATTATAGATGTCTGTACTTTATGGGGATCGGTCCACACCTTGTGTATTGTGTACCACATTGGGTCTTTGTCGACCCCTTCTCATATTCATATGACTCAGCTGTGTATATTTACAATTGCAAAGATCGCTACAGAATCAATGTTGAAGATGTGTGGTGATTTATCAACATACCCCAAGGGCATCTTTATTATAGCCTATGGGCACATATGCAGCCTTCTTTTGTTCCAGATCTCTTTATTGCTTCGTGTGTTTGATGTAAAGCTTACTACTTTCTTTCCTTCTTTCATTTTCGGCAAACTTTATAGAATGTCATCATTTATTTCCACATGTTTCCTAAGCATCTAAGGAACACTCATTTCAGTAAAGCAAGAAAGCTTTCAAAAAGATTGTGGATCTGGTATAAAAATTTGCATGCTTACCTTCTTGGATTAAAAACAGGCACTCTTTAAGATTCTATCCAATTGTTCCTTCTAAAGACAAGGAACCACTGGTCAGCTGCATTTATTATTCTAAGCCTTAACAGTGCTTGACATTTTTTGTTCGGCTCCTTAGAAATATCCATCAAATCATTCAAGATGATGCCTAATCTTGTGGCAACTTTCCTAGATCCCGTTCCTTGAAAGAGTGCTATTCAAAACTTGACCTTCCATGCACGGATTAAAATTTCAAGTTTCTTGCAGAATCATTACTTCTGGCATCTAAGTAATTAGTCTTCCATTTCAGTTTATCATGTTGTTTAAAGATGACCACAAGGATCCTTAACATCTGATGGAAGTGACAATCAAACAGCCTTAATTGCAGACAAAGAATTGATACCCTCGTGATCATCTTAGGGAACCTTTTTTCAAGTTAAAAATATTAACTACCTCTTTGACCCATACCCAGGCTTACAGTTTTCAAGTTACTGACACAGTTTCTGTGTGAGGAAATCGCCACTATAGGGAGAATATACAATGGTCAGCAATAAAAAGTTTGGACTAATGAATGGCTTATTTAAATAATAAATTCAAACAAAATATACCGAGACAAGTTTGTAAGGACCTGCATACTGGGATTATGTCCTCTTCAATGTCACGAGTCCAAAGGGACCACTCAAGCTGAACAGCAGTAATAGGATGCACTGCATGGGCTCTTCTAATGGTGTCAACGCTGGCTTCTGACAGTCCAATATATTTTATTTTTCCCTCTTCCACAAGCTTTTTGAGCTCCCCGATCTAAAATCATTGGCAAGACAAAGATTGCATTGATTATGAACCAGACAAAAATCACTAATGAATCTGCATATGACAGATGAAGTCTTATAAAGTTTAACAAATGCACACTTAAAACCTCGCCCAGCATTTCAAAGGGGACAACATCAAAAAAAAATATGCTCCAAATTTCAAAATAGATGGAAATTTCAGAAGCAAACCTAGTCTAATACTTGGCATTCTTTGCATTTTAGAAAGAAACAATGCAAATAAGAACACAATGTGCTTACGGTTTCTTCAATAGGAATTGACGTATCTATCCTATGCTGATAATATAGATCTATGTACTCCACGTCAAGCCGCTTAAGGCTTTCTTCACAACATTTCCGGACATACTCTGGGGAACCCTTGGCATCTATCTTACCATCAGCAGTAGTTACAACACCAAACTTTGTTGCAAGTTGAATTTTGTCACGAGGAAGCTGCTTTAAGGCCTGTACAAAATCATTTCCAGTGTTAGCTACATGTACTACTTGTGTAAGCCACTGGACCATTTTTGTTCACAGTTAATGCCTTCGAAGAAAAAGGCTTGGGAGATATACACAAAACCAAATCACATTAACTATGAAATGAAACTAAATGGAGTCACCTAAAGACTCTGTGAGAACAAAGAATTTGTAGGACAAGCAATTCAAATCAAATAGAGGTGAACAACATTTTCTATTAGTTTACGTGATTCACGACAATGACAACAAATAATTTGTCGAACATGCAATATAAATGAAGTAGAGGTGAACACATTTTAATTAACTTGTATAGGTGAACCCTTCTTTACTTTACAAAAGAAATTAAGCTGAGTTACACACATTTGCAATCAATGGTTAAATCTCAACACATCTAATAGATAATTAGTTTTACTTTTCATCCTTCAAAGACAAAAATGTCAAAAAGTATACGCCCATCATCCGACAGAAAGTTTACCCTAAGATAAGTGTCTCATGGCTATTGGGAATGAATCAAATCAGGTGCTGCTATCTTCTTCCTTTTTAATATTTTATTCTTTCCGAACTGAACTGAAAAAGATTTAAATCCAAAAAACCAGAGACTTACAATAAATTGAAGACAAGGAAATAAAGTTTGGAGAATTATCATAAAGCTTAACAATACTCCATCTATATATACATCCTGATAGGTCCATGTCCAACACAGTGTTGAGTCACGGACTCTGTATACATGGCAAATTGTTTTGTGTCCTGGACTTGCATTTAGTGGGAAATTTCGGCTAAAACTTGACAAAACTCAACAATTAAAAATATATATAATATAAGAAAATTTGTTTCTATTGGTTTCTTCTGCAAATTTAAGTTGTTGTTTTTTTTCAGGCTCGGCTAAGTCTGACAACTGAGACTTGTATCTGACAGCAGGAGTCTCGGCTGTCGGACTCAACCAAAGCTGCAGACTCTCGTACTCACATCGGCGAGTCCTTGCCTCAATACCATGCTCCAACAAATGTATGGCCTAGAGAACCTTGCGAGTTGTAATCATTATCAACAGCATACTCTGATCACTTGTAAGCTAAAGCTAAACACCAAATAAAGACGCCTTTGATCACAAATCGGATTAGACATGGAGAAGATTTCCTTTTAAGGGTATACATAAATAGTTCACAATTTGGACCTCTGTTTGTGGAGAGACCAGGGATCAAAACCGGCGGGCTGCCCTTGAGTGTGTGTGCGGGAAGATTTAGCTCCAACTAGTAAGGGCCATGATGGCCATAATGGAAACTGGTGTCATCGAGGAAGCCCATTCTTATAATGTCCTAAATTCAAAGGATATTCTAAATTAAAAATCGGTAAGTATGTGTGTATAGCAAACAGTTTTAAAAGTGAAGCTCACCTTCCCAACAAGAACTTCATTGGTAGTGGCGCCATATACATCTGCTGTATCAAAGAAGGTAATGCCTTTCTCGAAAGCATACTTGATCATAGAAATTACATCTTCTTCGGAGAGAGGTTTATTATATGTTCCGGTGAGCCCCATGCATCCATATCCCAACTTAGAAACCTTTACCAAATCAACATTCCAATTTCAATGTTTATCGGAACCTTTCATACCCAAAATTCCATATGAGATATACATGAGACAAATGAAGAAATTGAAAAGAAAATACACACCTGCAAACCTTGACTGCCTAGAATGACTCGTGGAATAACTGTAGTTGCCATTGTAGATGTTCGTAGATAACTTAGGTAGCTCTAAAGAGAGAAGCTGTGGATTCTAACAGCCTGCTCTATTATAAACAAATTGTTGATTGGAATTCTCTGTTATTAGTTACTCTCTTTTTTCAATAGTACAGTCTGAGTTGGTTTAGTGGTGGAGAATTTGTGAACTTGACATCACAAGTTCAAATCTCCAGGGTGTAAGGTATGTACACATTGTCTTGTTGCAGTGCACTATCTCCCACAAGAAGTATGAGGTAGTGGCATGCTAGAGAATGACACAGTTTTGTTATTTACTTCAAATATGTAGGTTTGTTTATCTATTATATTCGGGAATGACACAATTTTGTTATTTACTTCAAGGGTATGTAGGTTTTTTTCATCTATTGATTTGCCTCTCAAAATTCTTTTTTCTTTTACAAAATAAAGTGTCGAACAAATGCTTGATTATAGTCAAAAATAAGTTTATTGTTGGGAAAAAATTGTGTCATACTCAAATTGTTGGGCAAACTTTTTGTGCTATATTCAAAAATATGATCATCAACAATGAGTACAATAAAAGATAGTATTTGTGAAATAGTGTGGCCAAAAAAATTAAGAGTGCTTGATTAATATCATTTTGTTTCTTCCGTACTCACACGTTACACCAATATGTCCATGCACTTTATGCAATTTTAAGTATGATGTCTTCAAGCTATGTTCGGATCTATGATTGTCCAACCATAATAATATGAGTCATTAGCCAAAGGCAAAAATATCATCTCAGATATAGATTTAATCAAAATAAGTTGGAGTTTAGTTTATTCCATAAAACTCAAACTCATGCACACTCCCTACAATATTATTTAGAGATAAATTTGTATAAATTTTAATATTCTTTATTTTTATAGCATATCTAAAATTTATTTCAACTATATCAAAAAGTATTAAAGTTATTAAAAAAAATGTTGATATCGAGATTTTAAAATTAAATTTATTTCATAATAAATTATTTAGATTGATAAATTATTTACTATATGAATTCTAATTGTTATGATGTTAATTTCAATGAATTCTATTAATTTTAAGATCTAGGTTAATTAATATTAATTAACATGAATTCTATTTCACTATTCAACTTTAATTTTTATGAAGAGTGAATTAACATTTTCTCTCAACATATTTTTGTACAAGCAAAAATTCAAATTTATTTTTAAACATATATTTGACAAAAAATATTTGTTATGTTAATTATTAATAATTCTACTTAACTATTTTAATTTAAAAATTAGATTAATTCTATTTACCTATTTAACTTTAAGATGGTTAATTCTATTTAATTGCTTTACTTAAACTTTAAAATTTAGGTTAATTAACTTTAATTGTTTTGAATTATAATTAACTATTTTATTTCAATCTTTCATCTTTTTTATTTAATTTGGATTTACATAGATTCAAAAAAATTATAGCAAATACATAGAAAACAACTTTAATTTTTTCTATTTTTTTTGAACATGTCTAATTATAATTTTTTTAAATACATATTTGATAGAATTCATTTATTATCACATTTTTTAGGTTTAATTATTATGAATTCTAATTAACTATTTAATTTCAATATTTAATCTTCTTTATTTAATTTGAATTTACATAGATATAAGTTACATTTTACCTCTTCTAACTAAAATTTATGGCAAATATATAGAAATTTGGGACCTCATAACGATCACTTAATTTAGGCGAAGACCTAGATCCCGTGTCGACTCAAGTAGAAAATTCAATGTGTTTTTCGACTAGCAAGTATAAAAGAAGGTCTACCCTCTCATTTGAAAGCTAATCAATCACCTAACGAATTCAAGATCTCAATTACCCTCTAGCAAATTCAAGTGAGCAAACAACCAGTCTTCTATCAAGCATTGGAGTAGAAGTGAAGTAAAGATTCAAGCATTGGAGATGGCATTCATGTTCTATGTTTTATGAAGACTATCTATATGAAACCCTAATTCTTGTGAAGACAAACAAAAAATCATTAAAGGTATATCATTAGGTTTCATTTATTCTTAGCCTTTCTCTCAAAACCAAAGTATTTTACTGTAGTACTTCATTTACATTTTCAATTCAATTACATGGTTAATTTCAAAACTTGGTTTTGACCTAAGGAAAACCCCCATTCCCAACAATTTCCCCCTTCTTTCTGTGTGCAGGAAATAGGTATAGAGTTGCGTTTGAGAGGATCGACAAGATTCGTAGAGATGAACAAGTTCACCTTTTCACAATGAGAAATTTGGAGGACCAAGCCAAATTGGACCAGCACGGTCCCAAAAAATGAGGTCGAACTTCTGAGAACATAAAAATCATCTTCATCTACTCAAAACTAGGTTGGTGGCTCTGTACAACATCTATAGGTCACATTTTCTATCAAATTGCTTTAATAATTCACTATCTTGCCCTAATCTTTAAAAATTTCAAAACACAATTCAATTTAGGGAAGAAAGAGACCCATTTAAGAGGCTTGGAATCTAATTAGAATCTTGACCTATCAAGGTTAGATCTATTAGATTCCATCTTCCCCTAATGTAATGGTGAATTAGATCTTTTAGTAGTTTTATTATCTTAATTTAACCCTAACCCTAATTTTACACCAAAATTGTATGATTCTTAATGCATTTATTTAATATCTTGTTTATAATGATTAGTATCCTAAGATCCTAATTTCTAACAATTTCTAACACAAGGGGTACAAAAAAATTACATACTAGATTTTAATTTTATTGTATTATTATTATTGAGAAATTTGTTCATGTCGTAATTCAAATGATTATTGATTTAATATTATAATCTTTCGAACAATTGACCTTTATAAAACTATTCAATAAAACTTATGTTATCTAGGTTGATGAGGTAGTAACTGGCATCGGGAGTATTCATGTTGAATTGAAAGAAGATGATGTTGTGCAAAAGGTACTTAGATCTCTTCCTAAAACTTATAGTCATAAGGTGTCTATTATTGAGGAAAGTAAGGACTTAGATAAATATCCAATGGATCGGCTATATGGTGCTCTAACTTCTTTTGAGATGAGAGAGTTTGGTAAAGATGCCTTTAAAATAGAAGTTGCATTCAAAGCTAGTAAAAAGGAAGAAGATGGAGATGTTGATCATCTTGATGGATTTGATGAAGTTGAAGCAAACTTTGTGAGAAGATTGAAGAAGGGCGTCAACAAATACAAAGGTAAGTTACTTTTCAAATATTTTAATTGTGGAATAATTCGTTACTTTGCTTCTCAATATTCTTTCAAATAAGAGTACAATAGGAGAGGAGAAGATATAAATAAAAGAGAAAAGTCCAAAAGAAGTATTTATTCCAAAGAGAGCAGCTATTCATCTGAAGATAAGGATTGTGATGATTCAAATGACAAAACACTATTTTTGGCTATGAAAGTTAATGACAAAGTGAGTAACGTTGAAAAATGTAAGGAGTCCAGTATCTGACAAATTGACAAAAACAATAAAAAATTAGTGATTTTATGGACTGCCTTCCATGCTAAAGAGGAACCAAATGCTTAGGTGATTGATAGTGGGTTTCAATCACATGACCAGTGATAGAAGAAAGTTCACTAGTCTTAACAAGTGGACAAGTTTGGAGATGTCTTTATGTTAAAGGATTGAAACATAATCTTGTTAGTGTTAGTCAGATGTACACAAAAGGATACAAACTCACATTTTATGACAAGGGTTGTGAAATTAGAAAAGAAAGCTCTAAAAGATTGGTAGCAAAAGTATCTAAGACTGGAAATAATGTTTATCACTTAAAGGAGGCCAATCCCTTTATAGCTCTGAATGCAACAATTGAGGAAGGTCCTGCACTTGAACACATGGAAACTAAAGCAGCAGTTAAAGATATAATTTATATTGAATCAAGTTTAGAGGCAATAGAACCAAAAGGTTGGGACTTAAATTCAAATGATTGTGAGGTAGGTCTTGAAGGAGAGCTTCAATCTTCTCTTAATGAACTAAAGGTTGTAAGGGCAGAGTGCAGAGAATACATGATTAAATTTAGTAAGACAAAGAAGACAATTGTCAAGATACAAACTCAAATTGAAGGAAGCAAAGAATGTGAAGACAAACTCAAAACATATGAAATTGTCAACTTGAAGATTCAAATTAAAGAAGGGAAGATGATCGTCGATTGTTTGGATTCTAAGCTTCATGACAAAATTGATGAATGCTCTAAGCTTGATGAAGAGGTTATTACTTTGAGAAAAGAATTGGGAAATGAAAAAGAACAGTTAGACAAAAGTTTAAAACTCAAAAATGTTAGTGACATCCTTGATGGGATATTCAGTGTTGAGAAAGGAGAAAGTTATAAAATAGATAAAGCCAAAGATAAGGCTGAGAAGAAGGAAGAAAAGGCTCATGATGATCCTAAAAAGACAATTGAAAAGAAGAAGAATTTCAACAAGTTCAAAATTGGAAGAAGAACTTTAGGAGACCTACTCCTAAACAAGCTCCTCTAACGAGGTGTTCTCAATCTTTCAATGGTAATTGTTATTCCATCAAAAAGTCTGGACATAAGGTTGTTGAATGTAGAGGCAAGATGAGCATGAATCCAATAAGGCCTCTGAGGTACAATTCTATGAATGCTCAAATCTTTCATGATCAATGCTATTATTGCAATAAGATTGGTCACAAGGCTAATGACTACAGAAGTAAGGTAGGGAATGATTATGCCATGTCCTCCCATTCTTTCTATGGTTACTGCTACACATGCAACATGTTTGGTCTTTGCAACATAGTATTACGTGCTATAGTTGCAATAATTTAAGACACATTGCAAAGTTTTGCAAAGGGAAGAATATGCGACCTTCTGAGAAGGTTGATTTGGTTCGAACAAAGAAGGAGATGGATAAGAAATGAAAAAATAAGGAAGAGAATGAAGTAAAGGATGGTTTTGTATCTCTGCCTAGCACAAAGGAATCCTCCAAAAATTAAAGAGAATCATAAATTTAGTGGGGTTATTCAATGCATATGTTTCTTGCCCCTAAAGTTTTGAGGCTTCTTCTTAGGAAGCTAACTGGTCTGGTTGTGTTTAAAGATATGCATATCTATATTGAGGAGATGATGAAGACAAGGATTTATTGAATGAAACGTAAAGAGAGGGTGATTCAAGTAATGTTGTAGATGTCAGTATATAATGTGCTAATAGTATGGTTGTCCTATTAGTTAGGAGAGAGTGCAAAAGAAAGACAAATTATTTTGATATTTTCCCCTCAAGGGGAACAAGCAATTTGCTGGTTCTTGCTAACAGGGGAATGGGTATGATGCTTTCTAAAGAAATGTGTAGATGGGAGAGAGTAATGATGAGTAAAGAGTGTTGAATAAAGAAAATACCTTTATCCTTTGTATCGAAATGAGAGAGATAGTAATGAAAGGGAGAAAGGAAAGTGTAGAGGAAAGTGCAAATGAGTTGATGTGAGTCCTATCGAAGACCTTTTATATTTGTCCTTGATGTCAAAGGGGGAGAGAAAGTAAAATAAAATAAAAAGTGCAGATGATCACTATTGTGTGAGAGTTTCCATCAATGGAAGAGGGGGAGATTGTTGGCAATTGTTGGCATTGATGACTAGGTGTTGTCATTAATGTCAACCCTCAATATGGTGTTGTCATTGATGTCACATAGTGCAGTTGTGAGAAAATCTATGATGGGGATTATTGAAATTATTATTATTGATGATGAGAGCTTTATTGTGTATGTTGTTGATGAGTCGTAATTGTTGGAAATTGTTGTTGATTTTGGAAGTATATGTTGATATGTTATGATTGTTGGATGGTGTAGTTTAATGTCTTAGGTGTTGATAAGATTTTATGGATTCAAGTGAATGTGTATATAGTTGATGGTTGAAGGTATTCCTTGTTGTGGATGTCCACCTTCTTGGTGTTGATGTCTACACTCAGTATGGTGTGACAGTGCTAGGTGTTGTCACTAATGCAAAGTGCAGATGAATACCAAGGAGATGACCAGATGGTTGTTGGCAGTTGTATCAAATGTGTGATGTCATTGATGTCCTTTATGCAACTATGCAGAGATGTTTGTGGCTAGATGTCCACCCTCGTGGTGTTAATGTCTATACCTAGTGTACTATGGTAACATGTATGGTATTGATGGTGTGGTATGTTGAAGAACAGTGATATCATATGTAGATGAGGATTAAAATCATTAAGTTGAGGATTAGAAGTATTAAGATGAGGATTACAATTGATGATAAAGTAAATATATTGTTGATGATGAGTTTTTGTGATGTCCTTCTTGTTACTCTTGAGTGAGAAAGTGATGCTACAAGATGTTCTAGTCTCCAAAGGTTGATGAAAAATGAAATTGCAAACTAGTGTGTTGAAGACAATCTAGAAGAATGTTTTGCATTCCTCCACATTTGGTGTTATGGTCTTGCAGTCTTGGGTATAATGTGTAAGCTCTATGGATATTGAACTCCCATCTATTCAAGTCCCTGGTGTTGCTATTGATGCCTTTGGTAATGGTAGTAGGTTGATAGTTTGTTGGCTAGTTAGGACTGGTTTGAAGAATGCTCTGCATTGCTTTGCATCGATATTTTTGTTGTTACACCTGCAAGAACATGCTCATAATATTTGTGTAGTGTCTTAGTTCAGGTTTTAGATGGCAAAGTGTTCCACAGGTGTGTTTGTAAATGTATTATCTCATAATTGTATTTCCTGGCACTCCAATAATGAATAAATTTGTATCAATTTGCTTTTCCCAACTTGGCTTGGCTCAAGAGTATGGAAAATGTATATGGAAGTGTTGATGGATGTTCTAGGAATGTCCCTATGTGGTCCACAAGATGTTGGTCGATCTATTTGGTGTCGCATTGTGTTTGGAGTTGGTTTCTCTAGATAATTTGTGGTTGTCTAGCTAAATGAGCTTATTCTCTTGTTTGTGTTATATAGATCTAGGAGTCTACAACAACTTTGTATATTGTGATGAGTTTTATTTAGGTCTCACTATGCCTTGTAGTGATCTGCATTGAGTAAATCTATTTGAACGATGTATTTTTGGGCTGACCGATTATGTGCTACACATTATCCTATACTTGACTTTGGATGATGTGTTCTGGTGTGTGTGATATTTGGGACTACATTGGAAGATGTCATAAGTTGTTTTTGGTCCTATTTATCTCCTAGATTGGACCACTTTTACAACAATTATGTTTTATGGCCAACCTAGTGGGATCACTCTTTGTCCCATGTTCTGGTTCACCTAATTGATGTTTTGAGATGATGTGGGTGAAATATATAGAAGATTATTATATTTGCAAAGTTATTGGATTGAGGAAGATAAGAATTTGAGGCAATGGAAGTGTGTGGTGAAAGTATTGGAGCTTAATTGCAAAATGGTTGCTTGAGGCAGTGTGTCAAGAGTATCTACATTTCAGGGGAAATGTTGGTTGCACTGATGTTGAAGGCTTGTTCATTGTATCTCTTTTTCATGTATCTTGCTCAAAGATAGTGTGTCTCTTGAGAAACTCCATTGCATCTTTCCCTAAGGTAGTGAACTCTAGCCCACAAGTCCTTCCAAGAGTGGTGAACTTTCTTGGGCAATGAGCCCTAAAAAATATTGTAATACTTTCTCATATAGTGTGAGTTAACTCTCACTAAGGTTTTTCGCTTCTTAGGTTTTCCACGCAAATATGGTGTTCTCCTATGCATGTTTCTTCATTGCTTTTATCTTTCCTTGTTGCTGAAAATATTAAGATTGTGGAATTTGAGTCGTGCTATAAAGTTTTAAGTTTTATTCAAGTTTGATTCACCCCCCCCCTAGTCTTGGGGTGTTTTCAATAGCAGCGTGTTAAGGGAAGATTCAACATGATGGTTGATGGTCTTTCCCTCCTCATGGAGTATTGATAATTAGCATTAATGGTTCCTCCAAGGGAAATCTCAGGCATGCGGGTTTTAGTGGTGATGGTAGGGATAACTCTGGGGTGGTTGTGTTCCTCTTCTCAATGTATAAAGGGAAAAAAACTAATAATCTCATGGAGGCTCTTATTGTTCTATATGCGCTTGAACGATGATGCACCCTTGGATGGTGTAGAATCATTTGTGAATCATCTTATGTGGTTATGGATTTTCTGAATAAGCAAAGGCATGATAATCTTAATTGGTAGTTGACGTTGGTGGTCAGACAAATTCTAAGTCTAAAGGATTCTCTAGATTCAGTCTCTTTCTATCACATTCCTCAGGAATGAAACAAAGTGGCTAACTATTTAGCTAAAAGGGCTTTAAAGCGACTCAATGGATGGAATATTGATGAAGGGGACCATTTGCACTTGGATTACTCTCTTCTATTAGATATGGTTGTTATGGAAGACATGCTTGGTTAGTTGGGGGCTTTTGGTTCCCTATTGTTTTGTTTCTTCGGAACTTTGTTTCTCTTGTTTGGGCTACTACCCTTTGGTCTCCATAATGGCTCTTTCTAATTAATAAATTTTTAACCATCCCTTAAAAAAAAAAAAAAACCTAATTGAAAGTACTAATAAATTATTTGAATTAAATGGACTTATTAAAGCATCAATATATCTATGTATATAAATATTGTACCTACATTAATTAGCCATCTTAGGTTATTCTACATATATTTATGTTGTGCACATTTAATCTTGTACAAATTCATAACGAGGCTCAATTTTCATCCTAGATTGAAGTACTTTTGTTGACCTAAGAAAGCCTCTTAAATGTGTATATCAACACACCAAGTCTTAGTCAAACATCATTGTATCATGGTAGGACGATGTCCTTATGTTTTCTCTAGATGCATTTTGTTAAAATTATTATAAATAATGGTTTAAAGGCCACACCAAAATTTATTGCATATGGGAATATGACGTTTAGCTATGGATTTACTTAAGACAACCTTATGTTGACCTCCATAGATTTGCCCAATTGACAAATGCTAGAACAAATATGGTGAGTGATGGATGGTTACAATAGATTTTACCTTTATTTTATTGGAACTATCCTCAACCTCCATCTGTCCATCATCACTCCTCATTTCCTTGCTTAATTGTTTTCTTAATATTTGCATCCAAAATAAAATAGTTTAAACATCACCCACAAAAGGTTTCCACGACACCTGTTGGTGCAGTCACAGTTAGCAGGGACCTCAATGAGATCTATCTGGACCATGCAGCAAGAGTAAACACAATGAAAGCAAGACTAGATGATGGAGGGAATGCAGAACTGAATGAATTAGATCATGAAAACTTATTACAGATAACTGGTAACATCTGGACTACAAGGATTGGCTCACTGGCCTGCTACATGCATGCTTAATTATAGAATCGGTCAACTCTGGACCTCTAAATCTTATGACACATCTCTATATTCTCTCCCTAATGAATTATGATGCTTAATTATATTGATTTATATGGTCTAGAGGGATCCGGGTCACCCCAAAGAGGTATCAAATGCGGAAGAACAAGATCAAATGTGTAAAACACCAGGGCGGCCTCCACCAAAGAGAATCCTCCGGAAAATCCACAGGAAGAAGTGTGGATCAGAGGCAAGGTCGGCCACATGCCAAGAAACATTGTAATAAATGAAGTGAAGCTCTGCAAGCTACAGAAAGGATCTACAAGATTCACCAATAGCAAATAGGTCCAAGCGGTTCCAGTGTTCTAAGCCAGAAAATTGTCTCGAAATCCAAACGCGATAACTTGCCAGAAAATGACCCAAAGATCCCGTGGTTTAGGAATAAGGAAGATCGTCATGTTCACAAGCAAAATCCAACTCCACAAGACTCAGTGATCAAATACAAGAAAATACAGAAAGAAATGTTGAAACTGCAAAATAGAAAAATAAACTATAAAGAAATGTTTTTGGTTGATGCAAGATTGCCAAGAACTGGGGATGCTCCTGCATCACCTCTTGTCTGAATAATTTTAAAAAACATTGTAAGTTGTTAATATAAAACTACACTTAACATAATTCAATATTTTATTCATTCAAATGAATGACATCATGCTTCAATTGAGGTCTTTCTTTACGTATTTGCAGATTGACACATACTATACTATTTCAAAACAATAAGAGAACATCTCTTCATAGAAATTGTATCTTCTAAAAATAGCCATTAACTGAATTTATTTATTCCTTGCATTTAGCATACAAAAACTCTAAATATATTGTTGGTCATGCATTATGCACGTGATGCATGCTAACAAAGCCACATTGTAGAAGGAAAAATAGAATACAAATCACCATGTGGATTGCAAACTTTGGTAGTGATAACTAAGAAGTCTATCATGTGAAGATCACTATGTTACATGAATATGACATGCCCACATTTCAATCTCTTCATTGGAAGCATAACGTGATGATTTATAGTTTTCCAAGTTTCGGATCATGAAATGTCTGATGAATACTAAGAGGGGGGGGTGAATTAGTATACCAAAAAACTACTGAACTTAAACTTTTAAACAGTTTAGCAGTTAACCGGTATAACAAATTTACTAACAAACCGGTTAAGACAAATGCAAACCAAACATCAAATAAAGCATTCACCCACAAGAGCACAATCACCATAACACAAGAGGTTTTGACGTGGAAACCCAAATGGGAAAAACCACGGTGAGCAAAAACTCACAAGCAACTATCTGCAGAATAGAAACCAGACCGGTTAAGGTCATACAATGTTCTTCACCAGAACAGATCCTGTTAGGAATCTAGATCTCTGTCAGGAGATAAGTCCTGTTAAAGACTACCTTGTAAGAGGATTTTAGATTCACAGTTGTGAACCACCTTGTGAGAGGATTTACAAAGGCTTTGCTGAGCCTACCCGGTTAAGGGTTTCAAACTTGTCGAAGATATGAGTAATCAACAAGTAGATGATCTAGATACTAGCACAATATGCTTGGTTAGATCCTTGATAGCTCATTGTTAATGCACATTTAGCATTACTTTAGTCTTCAATATCTCAACACTCTGTTTCTTCACACAGACCTAATCTTCTCTTCTATAACCGCACATACAAACCTCTCATCACTCACTAAAACCCTAGACATGATGTCCTTATAAGGAGACTGATTTCATGTTGGTCCAATAGGATTACATTACAAGTTCCTAGCTTCAGTGCATCTAGACACATTTGGTAACACAACACAAAATCACCGTCAAAGTGTCGGTGGATGATAACTGATCACAAAAATACCGGTTGGTAACTCATCATAGAGTAATACCGGTTCATTAACGATTACTAGTTCATACATTTTACCAATTACCGGTTGTCACAATGAAGATTAAAAGAATGTTCACTGCCGCTTTATTCCTTTGTACCGCTTTGGAATCCTCGAACCACTTGAGGTCTTCATACCGCTTTGGGTCTTTAGTCAGTTTGTGATCGGTAAACACCTTCTGCAAAACATCGATAGTCTAAAGACTATAATACATAATACCGGTTGGAACAATTATCGGTTGAGCATAACTCATACATAAGGAAAATGATCATAAAACATGTGTGTGTCCATCAATGACAATTACAACATCATCAAAATGCCAACAATCTCCCCCTTTGGCATTGATGGCAACACTTAGGAAAATTTTGACATCTAAGTGTTTTACAACAAAAATATGCCATAATCAAAATTACTCCCCCTAAGCATATACACTATCCCTTTTTTGCAGAAAATACAATGTATACTACTCCCTTAAAGAAATAACATGAGAGTATACATAACATTCACCAAAATTTTGATACTACTCCCCCTTTGCCAACAATGACAAAGTACTACAGAATAACCCTTCTTTCTCATTATCATTAAAATAAATAAGTGTTTATGACAATAATGAGTGAAACTTATCAAAAACTAATTTAAAATCCTGCATAAAAGTCTTCATGGATAATGACCATGACTCAAGTAATGAGGTAGCCACCTCACTTTCCATCTGCATCTATGATACTTGTTCTTCCATGGCATCAATTGTACTCATCTCTTGAGTTACCGTTAAAGCTTCTAGATTGAGAAAGCACTTCTGAAGAATTTGCAGTCTGAGTAATAAAACCAGTTGAAGTTCCTGCAAATCTCTTGTCTGGTTGCTAATCTCCAACTCTATTCTGGCAGACTGAAGCTGATACCGGTGAACAATTTGCCCATATGTAGTGAAAGAATCATATGGGATCTTAAAGGTGCTTATGTATGCCTGCAAATCAGATTGTAGTTTATCCTTTTGTGCAAGCACATCATCACAAAATAGATGGGGTTGGCTTATTTTACTTAGTAGTAGTTTTCCCTCATCCATAGCATCTCTTATATCCTTCTGCTCTTTTTGAAGTTGAGACCGGAGCTCATTCAGTTTCTTTACTAAGGCAGTGTTAAGTGCCTTTTGATACTTCTTCTATGCATTAGCTTCAACAACTTCCTCCAGGCATTGTACCTGGTCCTCGACAACTGTACATAGAAGTTTCAATTTAGCCATAGAGGAATCAGTATCGGGAAGGTTGGTACCTGGAATCAACTAGTAAGGGTGTCAATTGCAATGTGAATGACATCCTGCTCTTTTTTCCTTCTCAATGCTTCCAGTCTTTCATGTGCTAGCTTTATGCCTTGCAGCAACTCCAATTCATCTGCAGATTGGAGGTCAAGAGGACTGGTGATGTCGGTCGGTTTGGCTTGACCAATGGTTGCCTTTGGAGTCTCCGGTTGTTTGTTCTTTTCTGCTTTCTTCTTCTCTTCCACTCTTTTCTTTTCCTCTTCTTTCTCCCTTTGCTCCGCTTCATGCCTTTTCTTCTCTTCCTCCTTCTTTCTTTTCTTCCTCTGCTTTCCTCTTTTCCTCTTCTTTCCTCTTCTCCTCTTCTTTCCTCTTCTCCGCTTCTTTCCTCTTTTCCTCTTATTTTCTCTTCTCTTCCTCTTGTTTCTTCTTCTCCTCCTCTTTATCTTGTTTCCTCTTCTCTTCCTCTTTTTCTGCTCTCTCTTTGTCAGCCTTTTCCTTGTCCAGCTTCTGCTTGTCTGCTTTTTCTTTGTCCTCTTTCTCCTTGTCTGCTTTTTTTTTTATCAGCCTTTTCCTTTTTTGTGTCTGGAGTGACATCTTCAACATCCAAAGCATCAACATCAATGGTGTCCACATGTTCTGTAGCTGGTTCTCCTTCATCATCAAATGCCTCATCCGGTTTGGCTGAAGATAGGTCAGGGTCTTGTTCGGCCTTTTTGTTGGCCTCAGACACTTGATGCAATCGGACAACAACTTTGGAATGTAGATGAGTGTCCTTCTCTACTTCAGAGGTTTTGCCTTCAAGCAGTCTGAGTCTTCTTCTTCTCATGAAGAAGAGACCTTTATGTGTGTCCATAATCTCAAATAATTTAGAATTGGAGGCTTCAGGATAGTACTGAGCAAATACTTTCTCCCTTATTTCTTGTTCTTTTTCTATGGCAATGCGCCATTTGTTGTCCAAAGAATTGTATAAAAAATTAGGTGCCTCAGATCTAATTTCTGATGGTGATCGGTCATTCATGCACAAATAATTAATGACTTCCCGCTCTGTTTCCTCTTTCTCACTATCAGTAAAATCATCAAAACACTCCTTCAGATCACTAAGCAATTTTCTTCTTATATTCTTGATAGTCCTTTGACAATGTGTCATTGGCTTATAAGAAGAGACGTCAATATTTATCGGTGTTGATGATGCAGGTGTATTGCCGGTAGATTTTGTCTTCTTCCTTGTTTGCCTGGTCTTTTTAGGCTGCACATCTGATTCTGTATCTTCAGATTCCGGTGAGTTGCTCTTGGTCTTTTGCTTCCTTTCAAATACTTTAGTGGGTGCAACTTTCGGTTTCTTCTTGGCAGGTGACCACTTGGTCACTTTTGGGTTGGCTGAGGTAACCGGTGCTGATGCTGCTGGCACTGCCTTTCCCTTTATCATAGAAGGTTCTTCAACCGGTGTTACCCTTTCCAAGTAGGTGTCGGTTCTCTTTTTCTTTGCATTTAAAGGAGAGGCAATCAGGGTAGAGGCATACCTATCCAAGATGTCATACATCACCTCATATCCCATAGGTTCTACTTCTTCCTGTCTGGGCTCTACCGCTTCCATTTCACACTCATCTACTCTAATGGTAAAGCATATGTCCTCTTCATATTTCTGAACAATGTCTCCAGATACCCTCATCATTTGACTCATCTTCCGCTTGAATTCATCAAAGTATTTATTCAAGACTTCAGGATATTTGTTTCCCACCGCTTGGAGACTTTCCCTAATTTGTTTGGTGACCAGTTGGTCAGCAGACCATTGAATATCACCGATTCTCGAGAAATAGCCTTGAAAGTAGAAAAATAGACCTACCAAAAGTTGTCCAAATTTGAATCTTAGTGCACTGTCCTGTTTGATGGATTTTAAGTTTAATAGAAGTTGCTTCTGCAAACAGGTGCATAGATCAAATGAGGCATCCTCCATGATCATTCTGTAGGCGGCATTAACCGCAACAATAGAGACAGAGTTTAATCTGCTGGCATAAAATGTTTGGTATCCAATCACCATGCAATCATACTTGACCAACTCATCTTTGATGGTGTTGACGGTCATTCCGCGTTGGTCAATCAGAGAACCGGTGAGCTTAGTCATTTTTGTCTTGATGACCTTCCTTAGGGCTGGCACCTCACCAATGTTGCAGAAATCGGTGACGACATGAATTGCTTCAGCCGTAATGTCATGTGTCCTCTTGAGATACATCTTATCACCATGCACTCTGCTCAGGATGATGTCGATGTGGTCTTCCGTGAACTCTTCAAGAAAGTAAACCTCATTGTGAAGTTTCTTCCTCTCCAGAATGTTGTATTCTAGTTTGATCTTCTTGTCATCCCCACAAAACAGACTTAGCTGGGAATGAATCGCTAAGGATCCTAGGTCTTCTAATTTGCAGTCAATGTACCCTGAAATATCTCCTTCGACAATGACTTTGACAGGTATTTTGGACAGGGCATTGTATTTCATTTGTCTTTGAATGAATTCAGCTGAGTCCATAGGTGCACTAGAACTGGAGTGCGATGCAAAAGCCATGATTTAACTGATAAACAAAATTTTGAGAAATACCTTCACAATTTCAAAATTTAGGGTTTGACGAATGCAACTCACACCACACCACTTCGGTTGCTTGATTACCGCTTGGTGTTCTTCACTTGATTGATTGTAAATATCTCCAGATACTTCTGCAAGATTTGAAATCTTCTCTGAATCACAAGTTGAATCGCCTTTTGTCGCTCTGCTCTTGAAAAAATTCTTCGCTCGAAAACTGATAAGTGAAAATGACTTTGAAAATTCCTTTTAAATGAATTCTTCACCTACCATAATAAATGCTTCACCGCTAGGGCACAAACCCTAATTTTGCCTTTTGTCGCTTCACAATCTTCTGCTGATTGACAGGTAACGTATATCGGTTAAGGTCTTTTATCGATATAAATCGGGGGTTCGAAACATTTCACCGATTTGTTCCCCCTAAGTATTTTTGAAGCTCAGTTTGCTGGTTCAGAGACTTCCACACTAGGTGCAAAAATTGGTTCATCTTGTGGCACTTCTTCAGATTTCTTTTTCCATGTTTTATTCATTCCTGCTTGAACGGTTTCAACATCAATCTTCCCTTCTGGAGTGACCGGTATACCATCTGATAGGTTCTTTCTTATTCTGTAGGTTCTGGCAGGGTGTCCCGGTTTGTTGCAATGATAGTATACCATTCTAGGTGTTCTCCATGGTCCATTGTTCATTCTACCATTCTTCCTACTGCATGTTGCAGCAGTGTGACCGCTACCATGGCAGATCAAACAGGTTGCTCTCCAACCGGTTGTCACTTGATAGCCACCACCACGCGACTGATGGTCATAGGCATTATACCGGTTTGGATTCCGATTCACAGATGATTCAGGAAAAACTCCTTGAGTTCTTTGAGGATATCCCCCAGTGTTGTGCATAATGGACCTGCATTCAAATGCTCTATGCCCAAACTTGTTGCATGCATAACAGTTTCCATTGAATCTATTGGATCTAGGCTTATTGTTTAGAAAATAAGGAAAATTATTGTAGGCCTTATTTCTACACACATTAGCAGTATGTCCTTCCTTGAGACAATTAAAGCAAACAGGTTTAAACTTTTGCTTACATTTATCCTTTGATGTCGGTTGCTTCTTTGATGCTCCATCTTTTGTTCCAGAGGTCTCATCTTCCTCATAACCAGAAAAACCAAGTCCAATGGTATTCTTTACCGATTTTGCTGATTCAAGCTTTTGTTCTAGCTTAACAATACTCTTATTGAATTTGGCAAGTATTTCCTTTGACTCAGTGAGTTCCTTGGAAATAGCAGCATTGGATTCCTTCAGGGTTGCATTCTCAGAAATAGCCATGTTTAGTTCACCTTGCATTTCTTCTTTTTCCACTTTACTCTCTTGGAGATGAGCAGTAAGGGTACTGATTTCTTGCTTCAGCTTGGAGATCTCATTATCTTTGTCTTTTACCAGATCGTCAGCTTTCCTTCGGTTCTCAAGCTCTTGACACATTTTGATAGTCAGTCCTTCCAGTTCCCTTCTTAGGTTGGCATTAGATTCATTCAGTTTTTCAACTTCTTCAACTAGGGCTTCCATGTCTGCTTCATCAGAAGAACTATTTTCAGTAAGCTCCATCAGTTTCTCAGCATGCTCTCTTCTTTTTGCTAGAGAGGCTTTATATTTAACTTTGAGTTCATCAAAGGCTTTCTCAGTCTGAGTGAGACGATGAGTAAGTTCCCTCATAGCGTATTCCCCCATATCTCCTTTCAAGTGGTTAGACTTATAGAAAGGTTGGATTTGATACCAATTGATGAATACTAAGAGGGGGGGGGTGAATTAGTATACCAAAAAATACTGAACTTAAACTTTTAAACAGTTTAGCAATTAACCAGTATAATAGATTTACTAACAAACGGGTTAAGACAAATGCAAACCAAATAGCAAATAAAGCATTCACCCACAAGAGCACAATCACCATAACACAAGAGGTTTTGACGTGGAAACCCAAATGGGAAAAACCACGGTGAGCAAAAACTCACAAGTAACTATCTACAGAATAGAAACCAAACCGATTAAGGCCATACAATGTTCTTCACCAGAACATATCCTGTTAGGAATCTAGATCTCTGTTAGGAGATAAGTCCTGTTAAAGACTACCTTGTGAGAGAATTTTAGATTCATAGTTGTGAACCACCTTGTTAGAGGATTTACAAAGGCTTTGCTAAGCCTACCTGGTTAAGGGTTTCAGACTTGTCAAAGATATGAGTAATCAACAAGTAGATGATCTAGATACTAGCACAGTATGCTTGGTTAGATCCTTGATAGCTCATTGTTAATGCACATTTAGCATTACTTCAGTCTTCAATATCTCCACACTTGGTTTCTTCACACAGACCTAATCTTCTCTTCTATAACCGCACATACAAAACTCTCATCACTCACTAAAACCCTAGACACGATGTCCTTATAAGGAGACTGATTTCATGTCGGTCCAATAGGATTACATTACAAGTTCTTAGGTTCAGTGCATCTAAATACATTTGGTAACACGACACAAAATGACCGCCAAAGTGTCGATGGATGATAACTAATCTCAGAAATACCGGTTGGTAACTCATCACAGAGTAATACCAGTTCATTACCAGTTACCCGTTCATACATTTTACCAATTACCGGTTGTCACAATGAAGACTGAAAAAATGTTCACTACCACTTTGTTCCTTCGTACCACTTTGGAATCCTTGAACCGCTTGAGGTCTTCATGCCGCTTTGGGTCTTCAGTCAGTTTGTGACCGGTAAACACCTTCTGCAAAACACCCATAGTCTAAAGACTATAATACATAATACCGGTTGGAACAATTACTAGTTGAGCATAACTCTTACATAAAGAAAATGATCATAAAACAAGTGTGTCCATCAATGACAATCACAACATCATCAAAATGCCAACAATGTCATGAGTATTTTTATTTGAGTCACTACTATTTGAGACATTAGGGGATCTCCAACACTGTAATTTGGCCCCACATTTGGGCTACTACATTAACACAACCAAGATCAGTTGTGCATCTACATATATATGGCTAGAGGAGCCTTCCTCAATTTCTTCCATGGCCTTTATAGAGAATAGATTACATTGGACTAGCTCATAAAATTTATAATTTGTATTAAAATTTAAAGAGATTGAAGTAACTCCATTACATTTCCAATTCTCATGTCATCCATGATAAAAGAAGTTCAGAAGAGTGATTTAATTTTCACAATTCATCATGTTAATTTTTCAATTTTTGATTTAAACTGTGTGATATTTTTCATCATTAATATTTTGGATCATACATGATCCGTCATCAAAATAAAACAATAATTTGAGAGCTGGAAAAAAACTAAAGTTTAGAAATTACTTCCATGAATGAAGATTATGAGCCCCACATTGGTGGAATAGGGTTAGCCAGATTTGCTAACAATGAAGGCTACACATGTTTTACCATTTCTTTTGAGTAGAATCTAATGAAGAAATTATGGTACATGTGTTGGAATAGTGAAGGAATATTTTGTGTTGTGTTTGAAGTTATGACAAAAAATACTCAATATGAAAAACCAGACTCCTTCAAACTTGAAATGTCATACCTATGCCACTCATGCCTAAACATGTAAGTACAACATAAATTGGTTTTGGTAATTTTAATTTTTTTAAATAATTTAAATATTTAGAAGAGATTTATTTTAAACATTTTACAATTTTATTATATAGTGTTCAAATATAATATAAGCCATTTTGTTATTGTGTTTAGATCAAAATCAATGAAATAAATAAGTCTATATGTGTAATTCAAATATCTTTTGATATTAAAATATTTAATACTTATTTGAGTCAAATTATGAAAATCACTGCTCTTACCCTATGAAAATCTTAATAGTCTTGGTCCTCATAGCTATGGCAAGTTTCAAGAGGAAATAGTTCAATTCAGAAGATAACATGTAAAACACATATAATAGAGCAACCACTCAACACAAAACTCTACAAGACAATTCTAGGTGTACCTTGTACCTTGAGTTGGACATGCCTTGTAAGTTGGCCTTAAACAACACACACTAAGCTTTGACCAATATGCACTATCTTATGTGGACCCCTTTCCAAATTTTCATTTATGTTTCGTTAATTATTTATTTGTGCACGCCTTGATTATCGACAACATTTACATTGTCCTTTTAACTGCAGTTGCCTCGCTGAATTGTCATGCCCTTCAACAGAATCACTAATAATAAATTTGAGCAGCAAGTTGATGTAGTAGTGTTTAACTATTGAGCTGCACATAATTGTAATGTTTATTATTCATATTTAACAATTTAATAAAATATTATTTTATATTATTTTTATTAAGTATTATAATATATATATATATATATATATATATATATATATATATATATATATATATATATATATATATATATATATATATATATATATATATATATATATATATATATATATATATATATATATATATGTTTTAATCTGTAATTGTTTTTGTATTATATTAATGCAGAATTTACAAACATACATAGATACCATCTCCCATAAATCATTTACATGTTGTAAACAACAACCCCCATACTACCCACAACCATACAGCCTATTCTAAAACCATACAACCTATGCAAGCCAAAAAATGAACCAGTCCAGTGCTTCTCTCGCCAACCAAATATTACAGAAAAACAGTTTTAAAGCTACTATTAATAGTGATTTAGTAAAGCATATAAAAAACAATGGCCATATGGCCACTCACTCGCTCTGGTTCTCCTTCTCCCCATCCTCCTTGTCAGTTGGAGCTTTACCCCTTGCCGCTTCACGTTTCATCTTTGGGATGCAAACTTGACATCTGAAGTCGGGGTCACCTTCCAAGCTCGCCAGCAACTGAACAACCCGACCTTCCTCAAACCTATCTCTCAGCTCCCTACCGACCTCCATCCGTGCAACCACCTTTAAATCCTTCAAGACTTCATCCGCCCTAATTAGTTTTACACATAGCTTCATAGCTTCCCATCCAATGCGAGCACGATCACGACATTGTTCCTTTATGTCATCCTCTGACCCACAGACAAAAGGCAGCAACTCCTCCTGGTCATCTCCCTCCTTGATGTGAATGCCTACTCGAGGCACAACCCACTCCAGAAGTGAGTCGAGGTTGATCAAGTACTTCCCATCAATCAGTTTGATCAACGTGAGTCTGATTTTCTCCACCTCCGGGTCAAACTTGCATGCCCATGCCAGAATCAAGGAGTACACCTCCATATTCGTCTGATAGCGATAATGGATATACACCACCTCTTCTACAAGTGTGAGGTGAGCCGCACTCCACAGCTTCTCCGCCTTGTAATGGAAGGGTCCCTACATCCTCTTCTCTATCACTTTGCCCAGGAAAGGCACCAACTTCTTATCTGTGTGCAAGGTGAAGTTTGCTTCCATGGTCACCTGCAGAATGAAATCGCTCCAACTTTTGCAATGACAATGTCATAAAAGCCACAAAATATTGCATCAATTAAAAAAACACACAACCCCTAGCTCGCAAACCAAAAGGAAATAAATTCCTCCGCTGTCGTTTGGGGTGAGTAATAATTGTAGGAGTGGTGGCATAAAAGCCATGAGATTACATAGAAGATTTGCTGCCATCTGCCACCCTCTCTAAAACGTGCAACCTGCCAAGGATAACTACCACTTTCAAAGAGCAAGCGCCAGCTTGCATGGTGTACTTGCCAAAAATTTCCTTTGCTTACATATTGTAGGTTGCGAATTCTTAAGACTGCATTTAAGACCACCTCCATAGTCTTCCATCTCCTTTCCACCACTTGGCCATATAACTATCCATATCACAACCAATATTAGAGAGCAAATCTGCCATTGCATTTGCTCCTCACCTGACATGGGAGACACGAAGTTCCACAAATGATTTGAGTTTCTCTCGGATTATAGACACCCAGCAGTTTAATTTCCAGCATGGAGTGTTGCCTTTAGCAATTGCGTCAATGACTACCTGAGAGTCTCCTTCCAAATGCAGTCTTTGGACTTTCATATTTAAAGCCAACTCAGTTGCCAGAAGTGCCCCCTGAGCCTTCGCTTCATTATTCCTACCATCCTACAAGCATTGTGCTCCTTTGAAGAGGATAGATCCGTTATCATCCCTCGCCACTACCCCAACACCTGAGATTCTCGGATTTCCTCTAGAAGCACCATCAAAATTGACCTTTATCCACTCTTTACTAGGTGGTTCCCATATGACCTCCCCTATATCTGACAAAGGAGCAACCCCCAAAGACCCATTAACGGGTAAGTATTATAATATTTCATTATCATGAAAGCTTTGAATTTTAGTTAAAAAATTGTATGTATTGGTGAAAAAGTTGCAATAGGGTAGTATTAATTTATATAAATATTATTAATATAAAATTATTATTATAAAATTTGTAAAACAATGCAAGGAAAGAGAGAAAAAACAATGGCTAGAGAAATATAATAGACACAATCACAAAATGAGACATTAATATAACCTAAGAAACAATAATAAAGTGAAAAAAGGGAAGAAAATTAATAAAAACAACTATTGAATAAAAGAAGACATATAAGCACATGTGTTGGAAATAGTCATGAAGGTACGTAAAGTTTTCCTTAAGAGTACAAGCAATATGAAAATATTAATGTAGTCTTAATGGCTAAGTACACCCATGTAAAAACATATAACACTAGAAATGATATATTCCTTCAATATGGCTCCTAGTGCATGAGCATAATGGTTGAGATAAAGTATGGGGTCCCTAGTGCTAGCAAATTTATGGATGCAAGACATATAAAGCATTACAAGACAATGAATGAAGCAATAATATATGTGGGGATTCTTTTGATTTTAACTCTACTCCTCTTTGATAAATTTTATATATAAAGTTCTTGAGGAGAAGATCTTTGTATTCCTATAATACCTCTACCACTTCCGTTTTTCTTTTTCTAACTAGTCATTCTTAATTATTTCTAATATCTTTTTTTAATATTCTCCACTTTTGTATTCAATGATTGGTAAAAGTTTTGAGATTTACCTATGTTTTCCATTCTGTTTATCTTTTTCCTCAAATTCTTACAGTTTATTTATTTTTTTCTATCAATTTCCATAAGGTTTTTTCTTTCTATAATTATTTTACCTTATTCTTCTATCCAAAAAAAATTATATAGTTTTAAATTATATTATATTTTAAAGATATTAATTTTTTTAATTTAATTTATGTAAGAATTTTATATTATTATTTTTTAATTATAATTTATTTTTTATAAATATATTGAGCAAATTAACTTTAAGTAATTTTTTTTAAAACTATATATGTATGTAGAATATTTGAATTCAATATCATGTAGGTGCGTACGACATGAACTTTGCTATTAAACGATATATTAAAAGAATTATAATGTTAAACTTAATATATTCTATATTTTACAAATGTTTTAAATTTTATGTTCCTTTTCCTTAAAAAACTTATCGATTATAAAAATAAATTTTGTGAAAATATTACTATATTTTTATAGATGACATTAAATCTTAAAATTTTAGTTTTTTCAATATATATTATATTTTATATTTTTTACATTTTACATTAATATTATGTCTAATATTTAAGATTTAACCCTACACATATATTAAATTTAATATTGTATATATCTATATTAAATTATTTATTTTAATTAAAGTTTATATTTCATATTTTATTATGAATAAAATGAAATATGTAAAATTAATAATTTAAAAAAATTAATATACTGCTCAAAAAATTAAAAAACAATATCAATATCATAGAAGAAATTTGTAAAATAATTTTATTTTATTTTTATCGGTAATTTTGTAGTATATTAATTCAGAAATAAAAGTTTATAGCCAACATCATGCAACGACCAAGTTAAGAGATGTAAACATCAACCCAAAATATTCACAGTCATAACCTACTCTAAAACCATTCGAAGCAAAACAAAGAGGGAAACCAGTCCTGTGCATCTATGCACCAAATATTACAGACATGGCTAAAACATCTAATAAAACCAGTAAAATGGAAAAGCGTGGAAAATCGATGGCCCCATGGCCACTCACTCGCTCTCTCTCTGGTTCTCCTTCTCCCTGTCCATTGTTTCAGCCATAGCTTTGCCCTTTGCAGCTTCGCTTTTCATCCTCGGAATGCATTCCAAGCATCAAAAATCTGGGTCTCCTTCCAGACTTGCTAGCAATTGAACCGCCCGCCCTTCCTCAAACCTATCTCGCAGATCTCTCCCGACCTCCATCCTCGCCACCACCTTTAGAGCCTTTAGGACTTCATCTGTCCTAATGAGTTTTACACAGAGCTTCATGGCTTCCCACCCAATCTGAGCTCGTTCACGGCTTTGTTCCTTTATGTCATTTTCTGGTCCTCGAACAAATGACAACAACTCCTCCTTGTCATCTCCTTCCCTAATGTGAATGCCTGCCCAAGGCACTACCCACTCCAGAATGGAGTCAAGGTTGATTAGGTACTCACCATCAATTCAGTTTTGTCAGAGTGAGTCGTATTTTCTCCACCTCCAGCTTGAACTCGCATGCCCATGCCAAAATCAGGGAGTACACCTCCGTGTTCGTCTGATAGCGAAAATGGATGTGCAACACCTCCTCTCCTAGCATAAAGCATGTCGCACTCCACAGTTTCTCCTCTTTGTACTTGAAGAGCCCCTGCATCCTCTTCTCCAAAACTATCCCCAGGAATGGCACCAACTTCTTCTCGATTTGCAGCGTGAAGTTTGCTTCCATTGGACCTGCACAAATTATATACTCCAGCCTCTACAATTTAAATGACATAAAACCAGTTATCAATCACGCTAAATATAAACTTATCCACCAATTCACAAATCAAAGGAATTAAATTCCTCCGCCGTCATTTGAGAGAGGTAATAAATGCAGGCGTGATGGCATAAGGGAAAAAAGATTTCACAACAGATTTGCTGCACTCTGCCATCATCTCCAAAAAGTATTGTTTGCAATAGGCAACTGCCACTCTTATTACAAACGTCGGCCAAAAAGATGTACTTGTCATTTCGGGCTTTCCTTGCGTGCATGTTGTTGGCTACATGTTTCTAGGACTGCATTTAAGACCACTTCCACAATCTGCCATCTCCCTTCCACCACTTAGCCATTTGACTATTCATGTCGCAACCAATGTTGGAGAGTAGCCATTGCGTTTGCACCTCGCCTGACATGGGAGACCCGAAATTCCTCAAAAGATTTGAGTTTCTCTCGGATGATCCCCACCCAACGAGTAATTTCCAGGATGGAGTATTGCCTTTAGTAATTGCATTGATGATCACCTGGGAGTCTCCTTCTAGATGCAACCGTTGGACTTTCATGTTTAAAGCCAACTCAATTGCCAGCAGTGCCGCCTAGGCCTCCGCTTCGTTATTCGTACCATCCTGCAGACGACGTGCTCCTTTGAAGAGGACAGACCCTTTGTCATTCCTCGCCACTACCCCCACACCTGAGATTCCTGGGTTGCCTCTAGAAGCCCCATCAAAATTTATTTTTATCCATTCCTTACTAGGTGGCTCCCAAAAAACCTCCCCTTTATCTAAAGTGGGATTAGCCCCCAAGGACCCATTAACGGGTTAAGTAAAATAATTTTTTTAAAACTAATTATATTGAATTATTAAATAAAATTAAATAATAATATTTTTATATAAATTGGTAGAAAAAATATTAATACATAAAAATTTATAAATTGTACATCATAAATTGAATGAAAAATATTTAATCATGATTATAATAAAAAATTAATACAACCTTTAATATATGAAAAAAGTAATATTAATATATAAAAAAATAATACTACTATGCAATGTTGCAGATAATTTTATAAATAGAACTCAATATTGTATATAATTTTTTAATAAAATTTAACAATTTTACAGATTTAAAAAAACTAATAGTTCAATACTGCCCACATCAACCCACTCCCCTAAATTTGTTATTACGGATTTTGTAGAAGGGCATGACTATCCAATGAGACAATGATCGAATTGCAGTTAAAGGATGCAAGACGAAACTAACATTCATACACTGACAAATATTTTTTGAACGAAAATAGCTAACAAAACGAAAACGAGAATGAAAATTTGGAAGCATGCCCACATGAAATAGCACACACTTGTCAAAGCTTAGTGTGTGTTGTTTAAGTCAGCCTTGCCTTGTATGCTCCTTCTCTAATGCTTAGCCCGCCAAACCTTCTTCTTTGAGTGGTCTGAAAACACCCACCTCCTCTTGTGTTCATTTCATGGGTTTATATAAATCCCAAAGGGTGGAATCAACCATTAGACCTATTAATAATTATGTAATTACATTTATGCACACCCTTAACTAAGGATTTTATATGTTTTCTAAGTTTACAAGAGTTTTCTCGAATTCTCCCTTAATAAAAGATTTTTTTTATGTTTAAAGGTCTACCTTGGGACTCACTCAATGCATAAGTCACAAATTATGAGGCTTTTTCGTTCTTTATTGAGCCTCATCCTTTGATATTTGATAGTAATGTTTCATTTTATCATATTAATAATGTCACATGTTTCATGCATGAGATTGTAAAATGCTTGTCTTATATTTCATTCTTTATGGCCATTATGCACACCTTTCCATCTATTTTAGAGGATTTTTCTTCATTTTTCTAAATGATTTATACACCTCAAATGACAAATCATGATTATAATTCAACCCTTCTCTATAGTGACTATTCATCTAGGGATATTGCTTCATGTGGCCTTATATCTAGTGTCAATATATTCTTTCTACATTTCATGATTGTTTTCCTCTTATAGTTATGTTTCATCTTACATGCACCTCTCCACTCATCATTCCTTTTGGAGCCTAGTGATGTGTGCTTGATGCACACTTCATGGATACACATGTTTGCCTTCACTTACATATGATGTTGAGCTCCGTCAACATGATACTCCTCGTTCATGTTCACTTTCATATAATGTTGATATCCTCTATGTAACTTATGATGGTCCTTCATCTTTATCCATTGATTCATGCTCCCTTGATGATGCATTCAGTGATAGTGGTTTATGTGATGGACATTCCTTGTCCTTAATATAGTGTCATTGATGGCTCATTGCTTCATGATGATTCAATTGCCAATATTTCTAACACGCGTGCTTTTAGAGGATTAAAGATATTTAGTGGACCTAGATGTGGTGTTG
Organism: Cryptomeria japonica; assembly: GCF_030272615.1. Taxonomy (NCBI): domain Eukaryota; kingdom Viridiplantae; phylum Streptophyta; class Pinopsida; order Cupressales; family Cupressaceae; genus Cryptomeria; species Cryptomeria japonica. The sequence goes on from NC_081414.1 coordinate 205,704,167, forward strand.
CATATTAAATCTTTCTTATCTTCATATTATGAGCATATATATGATTAGATACTTTACTAAATGAATTTGGAAACACTTTAGTTGGTGAAACAAAACAATAGTGAGATCTACGTAATGATTCTTTAAACATCATTCCATGCTTTCTCATATGTTTGCCTGAACTACCCCACAATTGGCCTTAGAAAATGTTTATGCCTTGATTCTCATCTTTCACCTTTTACTAGCCCTTCATTAAGATATGTCATGGCTTCATCTATGTAGCATGTTGATAAACCATTTTAGATGTCCATGATAACTCTCCTTGGGATTTTAATATACCTTTTTAGGATGTATCATTTGAAAATGTTAATGTAAATGTTTGTCAAAATACCTCACTTGCATGTCCACTTAAACAAATAAATGACTCAAACATTCATAAGGAAGAAGAACCACATTAAGTTCTCTTAGAATTTTTGCTAGGGTTGTATGAAAATAATGTGCAAGCACTTAATGATCAATCTTTGACATCTTTGTCTGCTATTACATATTATATGCGTACTTGTAAGAATCTGAAACATGATGATGTTGTGTCTAACCTAATTTGTGTTCTCCACAAAACACTCTCTCACATCAATTGAGTATCATCTTGAGCACGTTACATAATATAGAGAATGGTATTAATTATTTGCAATAATCTCAAAAGAGCGATCACTAGCAAAATAATACATGACCCATTGTCACGACATAATTTTATAATATTTATATCCTTCATTAATTGGATTTCTACCTCCTAATTTTTTGTACATTTTATGATTGTAGAGTTGACCTATTAATTAATATAAGTTCCTTCAAAATTACATGTTTATATTATTTTCATGAAGACAAATTAATCGTTAGATTGTTTTCACAAATATTGAGGGATGATGCATTTGGATTTATTGTTTACCACATGCTTCCATTGATTCTTTGTGAGGTTCAACATATTTTTTTGTTGAGATTTTTCACTATAACATTGTGCCTAAGATAGCTATTGAGAAAATCATTGATTGTGTATTAAGGTTACAAGCAATGGTTGCTAATATGAAATTCACATTATTGGATAATGAGCTTCAAATCTTATTCATCAAAGGTTTACTTCCACCACTTAAAGAAACAATGTTTTGCAGTTTGTATATTTTATTTATTGAAGTTTGTACAACTATATGCAATTGTGAGCATGTCTTACTGGAAAATGATCTTTTACATCATAGTATCTATAATAGACATCATTTCAATGAGTAGTCAATAAAGCCAAATATAAAAATAGAAGCCATTGTTAGTGTGAATAAGGTTATTTCCTAGCTAGTCATTAGTGGAAACCTATTCACATGTTAAGTTTACTTAGGTTCTAGGTGTCATTTTTAGAAGATAATTATAATGGGGCCATGATTACCTCATTTACTTTTAGTTATCTAGGCATTTAATATCACATCACGCAATTAATGGTTTCATCAAGGGTAGTTGTCTCATTGCATAAGATTACAACACATGTCAATATCTTGTGTAACCTTGCCTCTCATATTGCCTATATAAGCAAGGCATCTTATTTTATATTATATGTTCAATCATATTCAATCAATACATTCTTATTATATGCAAGTTATCTTGTCATTCTCTCTTATGGAAGCTATTTTGGTCTTGAAGGGATTTCGGGGTGTTGAGGAATCACTTATCTACTCATAGAACCATAAGGTGGATTAGATGTCAACAATAGTAATGATCATTTGGAACACATCAAACCAAAAGGATTTGGGGCTCGATTACTATTTGAAGGATCCTCCACATGTCCTATTGGAACTAACTCTTAGAACAACTCGTTACTTTGCTTCACATCAATTGATATGTTTTAAGATGTCTCACTTTATTTCCAAGCCAAATATTTTTGTGATTATTACCACATACATGGGCATACTATGAATAGGTGTATCACATGAAAACACAAAATACAAGATCTTATTAACAAAAAAGTCATATAAGTTGAGGTTACTTATTATAATGTAAATACATCTCTAGTACCTCGAAGACTATTAAAGACAAATATATTGGTTTTGATGATACTTCTAATGATCCAAATATCATTGTACACAATGATGTTACACATGATATAAACACAAAGGAAAATACATTAAAAAAAATCTCGCATACGAATCTCAAGTGCAAGGACATGAAAGGCAATCCATATAACTTGATTTGGTTCTTTCAAGACATACAACACATTTGCCAACTAGGTAAACTCTTTGTCCATAAGGAAACAATTCATGATCATATGCCATCGCTTCAAGCAACATGCTATTCTAATAGACAGTCCCATGGGAGACATTGCTTCAAAGATATTTTGGCCCCATTAAGATAGACTCACCCAACTTTGATTACATATTATATGTAATTTTATGTGCTTTCATGCTTTCACTTGATCTTGCCACTTGTGGAGCAAGGCATGGTTTCTTAGTGTTGATTATATGCTTCATTCTTGTTGATTAGAGGCAAAAGCATGGGGGCATCTTCTATCCCTATTCTCATAGACATCAATCACACAATCTATTTTAGTTACAACATTATTTTCTCACTTTCTCTCCTCAATTTATGTGCACTACCTTGTAGTAGACACAAACCAATAAGGTGATAATCTTCAATTCTTACACAAATTTCACAAGTCGAGAACACACATTTAATCCAACAACTCAATCTCTTAAAGACCCATATCCTTTATGGCATTATTATTTTACTTATTTTTATTTTGGTATGCATACACACTTTAGTTTTGCATATACACCAAAGTGAGAAAAATGTAAATAAAAAGATGCATACGCTAACATTTCTTCCCTCTTGTTTTACATCACTTTGCATACATATTTATGTTTGTAAGGGTCCTTTCAAAATTAACTAATGTGAATAGATGTTTATGTTATTAAGAGTGTCTTATTACTAACTAATGTACTCATGTTTATGCTCTTAAAGGAGCCTGGAAGGCCTTGAATTATGTCTCTAGGGTGTGTATTTAAAGGAGTCACATCTAGATCATTTTATACATCATACAACATTTTAGAACAACATATTCACAAAATTGTTTTTAATGTTTTGCTAGTTCACAACAACCTTCTCTGACTACCTCAACACTCAACATCTAACTCCAAGATCACTTTAATTCCTACCATTAACTCGGTCTAATGGCTAGATGAAGGCATGATGGGAAGTTAACAAACATTCATACCCTAGCTTAGCAAGTTCCCCTATGTTCTTGAACACCATTGTCCCAGAAATCTGCTTTTGTATAATCAGATAAGGAATTCATATTATATAAGTAGATGGGAATATTTACCTATGATCTATCATTGAAGTTCTTTAGCGATAATTGGAATATGTTTTCTGCCGACATATGGTGTTCCTCTGTCTCTATTTGTCATTGATCTACCATTGAAGTTCTTATGCGATAATTGAAATATGTTTTGTGCCAACATATGGTGTCCCTGTGTCTCTATTTGTCATTGCATGTTGGAGTGCATGAATGCTAGAGCGTTAATGTAGACTGTTGTCCTTATATCTATTTGTTACTGCATTTTTATGTGTTTAATGGACATTGTTGTCTATATCATTTAATCTCAATAGATAGTCTTCTAAGGGTTAGATAGATCTTATGGAGATCATTAAAGTTTGGGGGTAATCCCCAAAGGCTTTGAGAGTTGCAGGTGCAACTTGTGGAGCTGGAAAGCACATTAGGGTCTTGTATCTTGGGCTTGGAGAGATTTGTGAGATTGCGGTTAGAAAAGGAAATTTGTAATATAACCTTGAAATAGTAGATTACGTCAAGACCAGTTTGTAAGTCTTCATGGTTTGTCAATGATTAGGATTTTGGGAGTTATAAGAATGACATCACAGAATTGTGTATATATAAATTTGTGAAAATCTCAGATCGTACTTTTTCCAGATTTTCTGTTTTGACCCATAAAAGTCTTGAATATTTTTCCAATTTCTTTTCCAAATTAAGATGTACAGGAAATAAGTATATAGTTAACCAAACCTTTCTAAAACTAGCATAACCCCAACCAAGTATATATTTGAACAAAGATTTTTTTATCAATTATATGCTAGTGTAGTCGTTGTGCTGAAGGAATTATCCACTCTAGGATTTCTGTGGGGTATCTGAAGATCTCCATGTCAAATTCCGGACAATATCAGGACTTCGGGAACCTGCAATTTCATCAGGTGGCAATGAATCGGCAATTTCTTGCAGATCTGCTCGAGAGAGTTTTACGTTCAAGGATCCAATATTCTCATCTAGGTTCTTGGTCTTAGTAGTTCCTGCCGAAAATTCAAATAGAAGCGCTTCAGACGATATACTAGCAAAGATATTATTACAATTAGAAACGTATTCATTGAGGAAACAGAATATGGCAAAAATACTCACCAGGAATGGGAACAACATCATCCCCTTGATGCAGAACCCATGCAAGAGCAAGTTGACCAGGTGTACACCCATGCCTATTGGCTAAATCTGCAAGGCGGTTGTAGAAAACTTTGTTCCTCTCAAAATTTTCACCTTTAAATCGTGGATGATTAACCTGGCTCAATAAAAAACAGATGTGATGCTGAAAGAAATTTTTAATGGAGTAGAAAGAAAAATTTGTAAAGGAATTTTTTTCACATTCTGCATTAATCTTTTACAAGTTCAATCAGAACACAGACCATATGGAGAGTCACTTGGTGAATGTAACTTGGAACATACCAGTAAGCTATCTGTTGATAATTTCTCCACGATTGCTTTTCCAGCGAAGAATCCAGAACCAAGAGGACCATATGGTACTATACCAATTCCTAATTTCCTGACGATAGACAAGTACAGTTTTTTTCTCAGTTATGGACCATGGTACACCAAAATATTAAAAATTTCACCTTACCATTTTCATCTATCTAAAGATTGCACTCTACTCCAAACTTCATCTAGAAAAACATCTAAGCAAGAAATATGCAGAGCTAAATCCAAAAACGCCTTGCTATAACATAAGCAAGCTGTTTTAAGGGCTTTCACTGTGAACATTTGTGTTCCATCTAATTGATTGGCATGAAAAAATTTCCAACTGGGTTATTGGACATGTTTCTAACTGTAATCATTTGTAATATTAGGACTTTTGTGTTTTACACCAAATGTAAATATTGTAATACCCAGCTTAAGCAATCTTGTTTTACACGTGGGACCATCACTTTGACCATTTTAATATTCACATATGGATTATGCCATGATCCTACAAAACATACTCAAAAGGTTTGGGGCAAGTAATGAGGAATGATAAGTTTTACAACATCAGCCCAGGCTCCATTCCCACTGGCTCTTGGGCAACTTGTAGTAGCCATCGGAGGTAGCAAATAAACTTAATCTGTGGGCACTTTCGGGTATCCATAGGGATTTTGGGAGGTAGCAATCAAATTCAATGCATGGGCACCTTGTACTATCCACTGGGATTCTTGGAGGTAGTGATCAAACTTTTAGCAATGCATAGACCTAGTCCCATTCCCACGTTATCTAAAAACTCTACCCTCACATTTTTCATTAGTTTTTTTCTGAGTGGAAGGCTTCATACTAACTTGAGCAAGCCAAGTGTCCAGATTAAACAGTTTTTCCTCTTTCCAAATCTCTATCTTGCCAAGTCAGAAAACATATTCAACAAAAAACCTGCAGAGCTAAATCCAACATTTTGTAGAACTAGATAAGAAAAGTAAACAATCTTCTTTGCAAACTTTCAATGTGAAAGGTTGTGCCCCATCTCATTGATTGGCGAGACGGATAAATTTTTAATTAGGTTTGCAGACACACTTTTTTCTCACATTAATCATTTATATTGTCACTCAAAATTTACACACGCCCAGTAATGTTTATTCAAGAACCATAATTTTGACCATTTAGATGTCTACACATGCCTTGAACCCTGATTATGTGAAACATATTAAAACAATGAATAATGTATCCTGAAGTGACAGTTTCTACCGAAAACAACAACTACTTATATGCTGTCAAACAGATTGCTAGATCCCAACAGACAACCTATCATGGAAACATGCATGCTGAACTCCATATGTCAGCCACATTGTTGAGGACATACAAACTGCCCATATTGTAACTTATACAGTTATTCCACTATCTGAGCATATCTTTCTCATGTCTGTATTTTCCAATCAAATTCCTTGAAATGGAGTAGCATTTATGTTTTTGTAAAGGTCACTTCTCAGAATCTGAGGACCACTAACAATTCTCTTCTTCACACATACATAAATAGAAAAAAAAAATGTACCTAAAGCTCCAACATTGAAATCCCAAAAAGCACCTTAGAAAAGCATGAAATATATTTAGGGACCACCTCTTCAAAAGTTATCCATAAAATAATAGACTCGTGGGAGGTGTTGGAGCTTCTTATTGTATAACTTCAAAATCCTGAGGATCATGTATTTCTAGAGATTTCATACAATTTGCTTCTTGACAAAATACAATTACATATAACAATTAGTCAATATTACAAAGGATCCCGTTTATTGTTCTCTGTGTGAAATGGAAAATTAAACTTAATTATAGCAATTCGTCAGTTGGTTTGCCATTTGCCATGCATGGGAGACTCATGGAAGGTCATATAATGCTTCTCCAATATTGAAGTACGAGTAGCTCTCATTGTAAGGTGGATTTAGGCCATACTTTCATTCTTGCTACTGTGTTGCAGATGGTGAGAGTAGTTGTAGGTGTATTTTGGAGTTGTACAGTGAACGTGTGAGCTCTTGGCTGCTGTATTGGCATTGCAAACATCTGTAATCAACCTTGTATGGAGTTAAGACTCAGTTTATGGTGATTTTGAAGTCCATCATGCATTGGAGTAGATGGTTGAGTCCATATGTCAATATTAAGCTGATTGTAGTCCATATAGTGTGGGATTGAATGTGTTTACTAGAGCTCTATAACAGCCCAAGAAGCAAACAGAACACTTGGAATGGCTGTGATTTAGTGGCATGAGGAATGTTGCTCACTCTTCGTGGAGCTTTCTCCCTATTTGTTGGTTTCTCCAACTATATGTTTTGTGTTGAAAATGGGTGTATGTGTGTGTTTCATACAAATTAATGCTACAATTGTGCTCTTGTTAATGTTTGAACATGATCTTTGTTTCATTGAAATATCCCTTCTCAAAAAAATTCATCAATACCCAAAATTTAATTTTTCAAGGTAGTCTGATTTCTTTTATTTTGTTTTTCCAATAAAATTCTCAAATGAATACAAATTTGGATAGAACTCTTATAAGATATTTTTTATAACTTCAAAGAATAAAAATTTATTTGAACTTTGAATAATATTAAATAATAATGAAAAGTATAAAAATTTATTTGAACTTTGAATGATATTAAATAATAATTAAAAAGTTGATTTGCAGATTTTTTGGTGTGCTAGCTTTTTCAGATTTTTGGGCAGTAATAAACCATCCTCTCCTGAGCAATGTGTCATATGCCTTTTCTGCAATGGAATGACTACAAAGTCCAAGAGGAACTGCTGCATTCCAATCATCACCTTTCATGTTATCAACGTTCCCACTGGTTTGATAGTGTGTTGGTCGACACCTACCAAGTGTAATGTCAATGGCCAAAGGGTTGGTTTTCTGAGACATTTTCAAGTGCCTTCTAGCAGGACATTAGCTCCCGAGCCTCCATCGACGATGGTGTTCGTCAAATTCTTCCCCATTATTTCCATCTTGACAATGGACAGCTTTCTCCTAATCCTCAACAGCATGGAGCCAAGGGCTTGGTTGCCTCCTGGTGGTGGTTCAACTATCAAGTCTTCTTGTGGTTTGCATTGGTTCTCGCCGACTGTGTTGTCATTGACTATGTTGGCGATTGCTACTTTCAGTTGTGGCATAGTTTGTAGAAGGTTTGTTACCTTTACTGGAATTGTTATCTGCAACATTTGTTGTACTATGTTTTTCTCAAACTCTGACTGTAGTGAAGTACTTGCAGCTTTGTTGGAGGTTTGTCTCTCATTCGCCATCACCCGTTTCACATCAACTTTGGCTTCTCGAAGTCTTTCCTTCTCCATATAGGGATTTGGGTACACTGCCTTCTTTGACTATAATCTGGTGATTGCCAGAACTTCCTCATTTAGATCCTCCATGTCCCACATATTTACTCCTTTCTATTTCAAACAGTTAGTGTCTTCGTGATTACCCAATCCACACCACTTGCATAGCATTCCTGAATTGTTTTGACCGCTTTGGCATTCTAGGGCAAAGTGACCCCATTTGTTGCACTTTCGACACTGGATCGTTGGTCTCCCCTTGGCATCATACTGTATTCTACCCCTTGGACCGTTGTTGTTATTGTTGTATTGATTATTGTTTCCTCACCTGTTGTGGTATCCGCTAGGCAATGCATTAGAATTGTTTGGTGGTTTTGGAGGTGCGGTCAATGGGGTTGATTGTTCCCCTTTAGTAAAGAGCACTTATGTGCTTCTTGTCTTTAGATTGTACAAGCATTCTTTGACTGAATTTCCCAAAACCTAATAGATGTTGTAGAACAACTTCTTTGGATAATTTTCTTTTATGTGACCTTCTACTTTACAATCGGTGCACCACAATTCCTTGCTTTCCTTAGATCTCTCTTTCTCGGCCTTTAGTTCCTTCATAAGATGCATCATGTCTTGCTGTAGGGCTTGGTAAATCTTTTATTCTTCGTCACTGCTATCCTCCGTACTCTCATCATCATCCATCTTTTGTTTTCCCGAAGAGGATGTTTTTGATTCACTCTCAATGTCCATTGCTGATTATAAGAATCGGCATACAATGAGGGAGGTAGCACCTTCATTTTCTTGCATAGAGAGGGAATCAAACCCTCGATTAACCATCTCTTCTTCAATTCCGTTGGCTAGCTGATTCTCCAACTTAACTAGCAACTCCTTAATCCTACGATTGTAAGCTCACATGTTCTCATGCTTCCCTTGTTTGGTGATATAGATTTCAGCAACAATTTCATCATCATCTCTTAGGAGTTTAATCTCCGCCTTGAACACCTTCTTCAACACTTCCCAAGATTATGTGGATTCGTCCTCTAACTCTGAGAATCAATCAATGGCTATTCCTTGTAGTGTTGTGGGAAATGCCCTCAACCAATAATCTTTATCCAACTGACAACCTAGATAATTTTGTACATCTTAGAGTGTCATGTCCCCTCTTTAGCTCTGTCTAGCAGAGACATGTGAGTTAGCCTATTATGGAGTCTTGTAGGTAGGCAATGGTGGATAGAGACTCAGTCAGGATATTCAGTGTTTGGATTTGGTGTTTCTGGCAATAGGAGACCAGTTTGGAGCAGTTCCTTGATTTTAGGAGGCAGTTCCTACTTTTTAGGAGGTTGTGACAGCGTCCGGGTTGGGGTTCCATGAGACCATTCCTTGGTTTCAGTTTCAAGAGATTTGGGTGTGTTTCCTAGTTTCTAGGAGCATCCCTAGATTTTAGGGATGAGACTGCCAGTTGATCCATGATTTCCGACATCAGTCACAGACAGGTGACAGGTTCCATTTCAGACTTTTGGAGTCATTTGAGCCTTCTGCAGCTATTTGGGTTATATTTTTAATATATTTAAATATTTCCTAAGTTAGCATTTAATTAATTAAATAAGGCTATGTTTATAGCCATTTTGGAGTAATAAGGGGTTTTTGGCTTCATCTGGATGCATATGCCCATGTGTTATAGATCATTGGAAAGGTCTTGAACTTTTCTAAGTGTTTCCCATTTGTCAGGGACCCTTTTGATGAACAGAATTCTTTTATATTAAAAAAGTGGCGTTTTCTCTATACTTGGCGACTAAAAATGAGAAATAAGACTTTATAAGCCTAAGCACACTTTTCATACACTTTTAGGGTTCGAGCTAGAGGGAAGGAGTTATAAGGAGATGGTAACCTAATTATCAAGTATCTTTTACACATTTCATCTTTGATTTGGAGAATTTGCTCTGGAGAGCGATTCAGCATCTAGGACGAAAACCCCAGGGTCTTGCCTGGGACGTAACCCCCAGCACAGTGGTTATTTGGTTCTTGCATTCAGTTTTCAGTGCCTTAGAGTTGGTATGACATCTTTTCTGGAAGATTCAGTGAACAGAGTTAGGGTTCAGCGTGGAGATTGGGGTTTCCATCTTGGCATCACCTAACAGCCGTACGGCTGTACTTTGCAGCCATTTCTCTTCCAACGTGGAGCTATGTAAGAGCTTTGGATGTTTGTCGCAACTTCCTTCTTGATTTCAGTATTCACTCTTCATTCAGGTTGGACTCGTTGCTTATTGTAATCTTCCTGGAATTGTTTGGAATCACTATCTGAACAATTATTTGATTTAAATAAATCAGAAATCTGCTTGGTACGATTCTGATTTGGCTGTGTATGAACATTTATTTCCAGTACTCTTTTCATGTACTTGTTCTTCAATTATTACTTGCTGAAAAACTATCAAAAACACAAAAATAAACAAACCTTTTGCAACTTCTGTCTATTCTCTAAAACCATCAAAGGAAACACAGGAAAATATAGTTTATTAATTTAAAAACTACAGCAGATCAGCAAGGGGATCCATCAGGGATCTTTCAGTGGTATCAGAGCTTGCATCCTGCCAGCCTGTAGGGTTTATGAGAAATTGTCACATCTGGGTACTGGATAAAAAGTTTTGATAATTCATTTCAGCATCTGGATACTAGATAAAAGGTTTTGATAATTCATATCAGCAACTAGGTAGTTGTCAGCCTACACATTTATGCTTACAGTTGACAGCTGGTAAGACAATACGCTGGCCAAAGTCCCAAAATTCTTGAGAACAAACTTTTATTTCGACCTTCGGGATCCGTTGGGATATTAGTTTAGTTACAGGTAAATACCATGGCTAGAACTAAAATTGGGCACTCAAAAGTTTCATCTTCTCCAGCACGTAAAAGTAGGATGCCTCATGCCAAGATATTTAATGATACAGTTATGAGCAGCTATCATCAGTATTGTTCTCTTCCTAAGATGATACGTGAGCTCCTTTCCTTCACACAATTTATGGGTGTACCCGGAGCAGACGAAGATAACTTGGTAGCTACAAGTTCAGATCAGTGGCAAAGAAGGAAAGAAGAATCAAGGGTGCAAGAATCGAGAATGGACAGAGAACTTTCATTTAGGGGTAATATACCTCTACATAAGAATGTTTTGGTGCCCTCAAGTTCCGATGAGTGGGACAAGAATTTATGTGATGGTTTTGTTAGACATGTGGATTCAACTCAAGGAGACATTAGGACAGCTTTGGATAATGAATTGTCCTCACCTTCCGTGTAGGGGATTTCCCAAGAGGCAACTGATTTAGAGGTTAGCAATTCTGATTTTTATGACAGCAGTGAGGTACCTTTGCATCAGCTTGAGGTATCAATGTCTACACTTGTACAAGATGGTGCCAATGGGCTGTCACATGAAGGTATTCAAAATTCGGGTACCAATGATGCTTGGAATGTTGAGAACTCATATCATCATGATTCTGATTTTATAGATCAGACCTTAGAATCCAGCCCAGTATGTTCTCTTAATAGCACTGGACCCCAGGATCGTGAGCCAGTGGGTTGTGCGGACACATGGGATGCAGAAGAGAGTGATGACAGTGCATTTTCAGCAGTATCATCATTGACGGATGTGGTGTTCTCAGAGGCACTAAGCAGCAGTACTTTGGATGAGGTTGTATCCATGGCCGAGTGCATACACGATGTTGACTACAGAGAGGTACAGGATACAGATACAACTTCTTTCCACAATGTAGATTTTGAGTTTGTACAGTTACAGGAGAGCCAACATTCTCGGACTCCTCATCACCTGATTGGACAACTCAAGGTTGATGACAGGCGTATAGACACAGTTATTGAGCATTTCGATGTCGCTCGCCAGTTGTTGGCTACACATAGTTGGAGCACCCTCATGATTGATGAGCAGGGCAGCAATGATTTTTCCTTACCAGAGTTTCATGCTCTTTATGGAGCCATTGGGATATTGAAGCATGAGTATTTACAATTAGTGGCTGACCGAGATTATCTCTTTCAGAGAGATTTTATTAGTTATGGTGCTTTGTTGAGGGAAGAGGAGGAAGTTGATATCCTCTTTCAGGAGCTTGAGGCGACTGTTGTTGCATGGGAGGATACCCAGTTGTCCCTTCAAGAAGCGAACTCCAGATTGGAGGAGCTTTCTGATAGATTGAGAGTGGCACAGACATCATTAGCGACAGATACAGTGCAGTGTTCTACTGTGACACTACGAGATTCACCAAAGAGTTGTGATTTGACTCACGATATTACTCCATCATTGTTTTCACGAGCGACTAGCAGTTTGTAAGCTGGTTGGGAGTATGATACTCCTGTTGACTTGTTTCCTTCTCTGGAAAGCAAATCTTCTTTTACACCTCTTACAGCTGACGAGGGAAACCAATATGTTTCACCCCAGAGCCACAGTGCTCAGTTGAGGTGTATTATGGATTTTGGATCTCAGACATATGAGTTGTCTTCGGATTCATGGTTTGAGAGCAGTGGGAGTGATGATGAGTTTGATGGACAACATTATGAAACAAAGCCATTGAGTGAGCCTACGAGAGTCCATTTAGATTACCTCGCGAGGAGTGCACTTCATTTCTCTTTTAGTCCGATTGTAGATGATTGGATGGCTCGCAAATGTGAGTTGGTTCGGGACTTATACTATCCGTGTTGCGATAGTGCTCTCCCATCTTTAGAGGATAGAGTTATTGATTGCAGGCACCCGATCCAGCAATTTGGGATGAATTATTTGCGGGATCAGCAAACAATCAACCATTATGATGAGCAGCGACCGTCAGAGTTTTTCATCTCCTTGACACAGAGACTTCATCCAGGATCATGGGGGAAGGATGATGCATGGATTAGCAGGTGTGTTGTTGTGGATGGTTATCACAGGTGTGAGAGTTTCACAGTGGCTGTAGAGAGACACGGTATCGAGGATGCCTCTTACTATCATTGTCTCTTCATGACAGATGGATGTGTATTTAGTTTTATTTGGGATCCAGGTGTTGATTCATTTGATACAACATCTTATAGGGATTATAGTATGTTGCTCCAGATATTAAGATTATATGGCACTTATATCAGAGGAGAGCAGCAGGAGCAGTTTATGTCCTACAGGTGGTTTGTGTGGGATCATGGTATAGACATGTGTAATACCTTTCTTTCGTGGATCCTACATGGGTTGCTTCACTTTAGATGTATAGATGTAGTCGTGGGTGTACAGTGGTTGTTGACACTTGGACAATATGTTCGGAATTTCATGAGGATGGAGCTGGAGTTTACCCACTATCCATCTCAGTTTATCGAGCAGAGTAGGGCGACAATTGATCCACAGGTTGATTGTCATCAGATAGCTAAGGTGGATGAGTTATGTAATGTTACTCCTAGTGAGTACTTTGAGCCAGTTGATGTGGCAGTTTCACCTGATTCTCTAGACAGGGTGATTGTTTCATTGCTGGTTGGTGATTACATATTTTTAGATGCCAGCCTGGACAGTGATGATTTTAGTCAGTATTATATATTGTCTAGTGAGTTGGCATTAGATCTTTCGGCACATCAACAGCAATGTGTGGCAGTTGTGTGTCACTTGTGTCAGATGGGGTCAGATCACAGAGGGTCTTCCATGGATTGGCATTCATTAGATATTATGACAGATGTTATGCTTGTTGGTGATCACCGACACACTAGTGATCTTGGAATTTATGGATATTTGATCTATGGAGATGATATAGTTTTCCATTGCTCACTTGAGGTATTCAGCGGGAGCTATGCTTCGCTCTGGGACCCAGACAGTGTTGATTTGACAGCACAGGTGCTTCAGCATTTTGAGGAGCCATTCCAGACTGGGGTATTGCATGTTGTTATATCAGAGATGAGCAGCAGTTACATGCAATGATTTGTTTA